>NW_020955255.1:1919603-2015334 GCF_003031625.1 Empidonax traillii | reverse complement strand
CCTCTGCTGTTCTTTCTCTTCCAATTATTTCCAGTCTATTTTCATCTGACTCTCCAACACTGGCCTCAGTTCCCATCTTCCTCCACTTTCTGTCTTCCATCTCAGGTAAGTTTCCAGCACTACTCGGTGCCTCATCCACTCTTTCAGTTTCTCCAGCACAACTTTCCTCCTTCAGAATCCTTGTCCTGCCCCTGTACCAGATGCGTTTACCATCCACAAGCATCCTTCCTTCTCAGCTCTGGGAAGCCAGCAGAGGTGGCATGGCAAAGCGTTAGGAGAGCGTCTCTCTCCCTGTTCTCACTTCCAGAACCAAAGGAAAACTGTAAGCAGGGCAGATGGATTCTTTCCCTGGTTTAGTTCTTAACACCCACACTACACAAAATAAACCAAAACAAACCTAGAGATCCATTGCTCCCCAGATCTCTGGAAGCCCAGGAAACCAGCTCAGAGGCGGCCCTCCAGCAGAGGGGGCCTGAAACACTTTTAAACTGAGAGGTGAACCAAAGCAGTAGACCTGGATCAGTTGTGAGCATACAACCAGATTTTTCTCAGTCCATCTACAGAACACAATGGGTTTTTTCTTTGCTCCCTTCATACTTTCTGCTGGTCAAATTACAAATGAACAACTTTAAAGCACTTACAAACAAGAACTGTTGCAGCACAATCGTGCAGGTTCAATGTCTTCTGTAATATTTTCTCATTTTTTGTTCTTATATCTCAAAAAAATTCATGGTTCTATAAACGTTTTTTTGAATTACTAGGTTTCAACCTAGTAATAATACCAATAAGTGCTCTGTAGTTAGTGCCTGAAATTATCTAACTAGGTGAGTCATTCATCTATTTTCACTTTGGCCTAATGTTTCTGTAACTAAATACAACATGAAACAGAAAGAATTACTTTGCCTTTGCAAAAAGCACCACGAGATACAGCAACATCTAAAGAAAAGTACAAAAGGTATTAGTAATTAAAGCATGGTATTTTGATAAAATCAGATCATATTCAATTATTGATAGCTATGCAAAGAAGGCATGTTTAATCATTAGAGGGGTTGTGCACATCTTTTTATCAGGACTGACATCGAGTTGATTAGGCAAGCAACTACCTATTATTTCCACTTCCATGTCCTTGCCCAAATCCTCCGTCAAAGGTTACCACCACATGGCAGATCTGTAGGAGCACACACAGGTGTCATACTCTGCATCATCATTTGCAGGGAAAAAAATTGTTTTCTCTGGAAATTTTCAGTAGTCAAACAAGTAAGGAGCTGGAGCAGCTAAGGGACGGGCACACGCTCACTCTGCCACTCGAGCTGTAGGTACAGGGAACTAAGAGGGGCATCTTGGACTACCCAGCCAACTGCACAGCACTCAGCTGTTACCCCCTCACTCAGAAAATACACTTAAGATGTGCCAGGCTGAAATGAGAATGGCCTCACTCAAACCAGCCTTAACTTCTTGCCTTTAAATTGTCACAGAGCTAACCTAAAACATTCTACTTTCCATCTAGATGTATGCCACCAGTGTATTGTTGTGAACCTTATCTCAGACAAAGGTTCATCCTGTACTTTGTAAAATAAACCCCAAACACAACCATCACAGAACTCCAGCAACAAAACTCTTGAGCATCTAACCTGAAAAGGAGGTATGTTTTTTAAAACACCCCCTCTCCCCACCCAAGAAAAATCCAACAAAAAACCACAAACCAAACACTAACAAAACTCCCACAAAAGGGATGGTGTTCAGAGTTTCAGGTAAGTCCTCTTCCTTCCCACCCAAACTCTCATGGTCTTTCCTTAGCCTAGAGCTGCTGAGATCAAGAAAGAAAGGTCTTCCTGAAGCTTCTCACAAAACTTTTCTCTACAAAAGTCTTCTCTTAATAGGATTACTGAAAATCCTAATAAGTTAACTTTCTTCAGTATTTCCCCTACACATAAATAAGATGAGTATTCTATGAATCAGGAATTATAGAAAATAAGTGCTAATGAATATCTTTGATTATTTGAAGATAAGATACAAAGATTTCCTTTAGAGACAGTATGTTATTTTGGTTTTTTTAAAACTATTTCTAATAACCCTATTATATTGTAGAACATAAAGCACAGAAAACTACTGATAAAATCTAGGAAAGATCAAAAGAAATACATCTGACAATTTAGGCAAAGTTGTTTTGTGTATAAAAACTGCTTAGAAACCCAAGCTTCAGGGACAACAAACCCTCTACGTTCCTCATGTTTCTTGCTGAAAACTTCCATGAACCTTTCTAACACTTAAACCAATGTGCTATTTAACGCAAATTTGTATTAATTGCATACCATTTAGTACAACCTCAGAGACCAGCAGTGGCCTACAGGCTTCAGGACCGCTGAGGAATATTGACCATATTCATTTACAGAATAATGTATATATGGGTTTATCCAAATTTGTCCTCCTTCTCAGGCAGAAAGTAAATGTGTTTGAGGCAGAAAATCCTTCTCAAATGCCATCTGACTACATCACATACTTGGCAGGAAGTTCCAGAGAAGCGGGGTTTATTTTGAGCTCAGCACTGTGCCAATGCAGCCGTGTAGCTTTTGATTTGCAAAAGCCATCCTGGCAGTTCAGAGCATGGACAACAGCATCCAACTGCTTACGGACAACCACAAGCTTCCACTCTCTGATTCAAATGGAATTACTTTTCTAAGGACTTCCTTATCACATTCAGCAAAAACTTGCTTATTATTTGGTTTCTTCCCATACATTCCTCCTATCCAATTTCTATTTCCTCCCCACGATCAGCCTTGAGTGTAGACACACTTAGTCCACTTCACTCAGCCTGTGCACGGGTTGTACTAATGCGGCAGGGACAGGATTTACCGAGCCTGGTTTGGTCACATGAGGTCCCACAGCGCAGAGGACTCACTGCCCACATGCCATGCACGTTATGGGAACACGTTTCTGAGCAAGGAGTCCCACTCTGGCATTTAGGGAACAACACGTACAGAGAGACTTCATTTGAAATTGTGACAATCTGCAAGGAAACTTGTAATAAGAACATATTCAGGGCAACAGGAGGACTGAGAGTTCCAAAAGTATCAAAAAAGGAAGAAGGCGTTCAGACTCAGGAAACAATTTCTCTTTTTGACTCTACTCTTCCATCAAGATGCTTAAATATGAGCCAGGGAACACAAGAATGAGGGAAAACACTTGTTATGCTTGATGTTTCAGAGTCAACTTCTTCCATCACTTGTATATTCTGCTAAGTCATGTGCATTGAATAATAATTAGACATTCATCCCCTGAAATAGAACTGGAAAACCACTTCTGGCAAAACTCAAGCCTGGATGCACTCCAAAGCATATGGAGAGTAGTGAATCAACAAGCAACAGAACTTGACAGTTTTTTGGTAAGTGTACTTTTTATTTAAAACACTTTTACGGTTTAAGAGTATGAAAGCATTTCTTTGTCTAGTCGTACAGAGAGCTTAATTCTGCAGAGTATTCCAGATAACTGTAGTGCACTTATCTCCTCCAAATCAGAGCTGTTTACTCCATTTGTTTTAGGAGCAATAGGAAAGGATAGACTGAAAAAAATGTAAGCCAATCATGTCAGAAATTCTGTTTTCTTCTCTGTTCAGGTTTGTGGATCATGGGATGCTTTTCAAGTATGCTGACATGATGTCTGAGAGCATTAGCCCACACTGTCTTGGATGCCATGTAATGGTCACGTTCACATCTTTGAAAGCAGAAGTGAATTCTTAAGATTATGCCAGTGTCTTGAATTATTTTGTATCCTGAGTAACTAAACTGAGTAACCAGAGCTGAGGTATCTTTTGAAATAAAATGGGATATCTCTCCTTAAAAGGTTAAACAAAACAAAAGGGATTAAAATCCTAAAGCAAAGAGATGATACAGGAAATTTCTGTTATGTGGGACTTTAAACTTGCTTATTCTTTGGCTCTTCAAAGACAGTCTTTTGTACATTACTGAAATCCATGGGGCACTTCTAAAGAGTCTGAAAACCTGGTCCAGAATCTCTGGAGGTCAGGAAGTTTCCAAGCAGGAAAATGCACTTTACATGATAATTGTTGTGAGCAGCGTTTCGGCTTGTTCTCTGCCTCATGATACAATTGGTAACTATAGGTATTAGAAGGAACTTCAGGTCAATGTCTCCTAAATTTGGGACACTAACCTCTCTTTATAAAACACAAAATCCCAGTGTTAATTACCAAACTGTAAAATCCTATAAATACAATTAGATTACTTTTTTGTGACGTGTAGCAGCATTCAAAAGTTCGTCAGGTTTTACAGTATTTTTGGAGATTTTTTTGCTATTATTACATTAGCTATGGATCTAGCACGCAAATTTGTCACAGACTATCTGTTGCAAAACCAACTCATAACATCCTGCTCCTATTACAGCAGGAAAACTAGAACAGGTATTAAATTTTGTCTTGCAGAACCTGATGTTCTGTCAACACATTTCACAACACGGTTTTCAAAGAGTCTGGAACACCAGCCATCAAAAGTTGGAATTCACTCACTGATAACCTTCCACTGTACAAACACCTTCCCCACTGTGCTACTTGAAATGCTGCACAGAGATACTACGCAAATCTTTTCATCTTGCTCGGAGCCCTCAGTGAGTTAAGTCTAACATTTACTTAGAGAGCACTGGCTTCTTTGGAGACAAATCTCCATAAAGCACTCAGCAATTAGTGCAGTTAAACCATGACTGCATTTGTCAAGTACCAACAGTAACGTGCAGTGACAAGAAAAGCCAATATATTGATAGCCTGCTGCCATTCCAGAGATGCATCAAACATCAACATACGTTCACTGCCTAACACAGAAAAATATGTTTATGTTCACAAAACCACTATCAGATCTCCAAAAACGAATCTGTAGAATATTCAAAAGCAGCTTCCAGTACAAGAAAGCAGTCAGAAACATTTTTTTTTAATCTGCAATAGAAACAACAATTTAACTTTTTTATAGGAAGTTAATAAATAATTTTGTTGTCTTCCCATTTCTCACTGGACTTTAAAATAACATATTTTGCTTGGAAGGCCTTAAATTAAATTTTGAGAAGAAATGAGAACAATGTTATCAAACATCCCCATATAATGATCAGAGAGAGGTTATCAAGGCAAAGGAGGCAAACAATTTGGAAAACCCTAATTTGAAAGGTAGTTTATAGATTACAAATTCATTTTTATTTGTATTGAAGGCTTTCTTCTATAGGAATCCAAATGCTAGACAAGCGTCTAATTCAGTAAATAGATCTACAGTAATCTTTTCCAGTCTAAAGCCCAAGTGATACTGACCCAGATTTGCAAATACATACCATAAAACAAATACTGAAGAGGGTAAGATTATACTATATCTGCATGTTTTTCCTTAAATATCATACCCTCTACTGGGTACTTCCAAAAACAGAGTAAGATTGGAAAAACTCCAGATGAGAAGAAACTAAGACATTCAAGATTTTAAAATGCATCAAAACAAAGTTTAACTTTTTTTAATCCAATGGTCACGAAACATATCAATGGTCACGAAGCATATCAACAGATGATGGACACATAAGAAGCATATATAAGAAATACAAATATTTCTCTGCTCCAACTTAACAAATACTCAGTTACAGTTTAATTAAAATACAATCCAACTGATAAAAAGGAAACCCAGAGTATAACTATCAAGAAACCACAGGGTCATATCTGACCGACATTTCACAGCAGAACTTCCCACCACACGACAGACACGGCACTACCAACAAAATCATCACTCCTCGGGTAACTTAAGTAATGCAAATGTGTACCTGTATACGTAAATACAAAAGTCTGTCTACGAACACAAACACAGATGCATGGAGCAATTACCAAGTGGGCAGCAGAAGAAAAGTGCCCACACTAATTTTTTTAGAACACGTGAAAAAATGAGTCTGCTCATGCAAGTTGTATTCCCCCCGCTTGACAGGACGGGTGCCCGCGGCACCGGCGATAGGTGTAAAGGCGGGACGTGCAGAGGGCTCCCCGGGCCCGGCGGTGCCGCAGGTGTGGCTGCCCCACTGACGGTCCCCCGAGAGCGCGGGGCCACCGCGGACCGGCCGCCGTGTAACAGGTCCCGCGGCGCTCGGGGAGGGTGCTCCGCGCACCGCCAAGGCCCGATCCGCCCGGTGGGGGCGACGAGATGCACCACGGTCCCGGGGCCGCCGCCACCTGCTCCGGTGCCCCGACACCCGCCCCGGCCCCGGAGCCGCCACCGCCCGCCGGCCGAGCCCCGGCCGCCGGCAGGCGCGGGCGGGAGGGAGCGGCGGCCGCGCCGGGGCGGGGGGAGCGGCGAGAGCCCTGCGGGGGGCGCCCGCTCCGGAGGGATCTCGGCGGGGAAAGACGGGCGCCGGCACCGGCCCCTCGCCGGCCTACCTGCGCGGAGTGGGGCTTCCTCAGCCAGGCCCCCGGGAAGAGCCGCCTCGCCATGGCAATCACACATCCCCGCAGCGGGCGGCGGTCGGAGGCGGAGCGGCGAGGAGCGCTCCCCCGCCTGCCGCTGCAGCCGCGCCGCCGGCTCCGCGGGGCTCGGCACGGCGAGGGAAGCGCCGCCTCAGGCACCGGGGGCCGCCGACAGACAGCGCCTGTCAGCGGGCAGGGCAGGCGGGAAGCTGCCGCCTCAGCCGCCGCACAACCCGCTCCCGCCGCTGATCGAAAGAGCCGAACGCAGCAGCTGTGAGGGGGCGAGGCGAGGCGGAGGGGGCGAGGCGCGGGGAGCTCCCGCCCCGCCGCTCGGCGCCTTGCCCGTGCCCGCCCCGAGCCTCCCGGGCTGTCCCGGCCCGTCTTCCCGCGTCAGGGCCGTGCGGGGCTCCTGGAGCCGACAGCCACCCCCGGGTTCCGCTCCTGTCTGCCAGAAGGCGCTCGGGCGCTGTCTGGAGACAATTATGGAGAAGTCAGTTAATAAATAACGTGTGTCGTTGATTGCGAACAGGCTCCTGTCATTTACTGGGCAGGGTATTAAAAACAGCTGCAGGCTTGTTACAGTCTTAAAAAAAAAAAAAAAAAAAAGGATTATTTCCTTCAGAATAAGGAAGGAGCGTTTGCCTGGGCCCATGTTAACACACAGGAGGGAATTCTTTACTGTGAGGGTGGTGAGGTGGAGAACAGGTAGCTCAGGGAAGTTGTGGTTGCCCCATCCCTGGAAGTGTCCAAGGCCAGGTTGGATGGGGCTCTGAGCGACCTGGTCTAGTCTCTAGCCACGGCAGAGGGTTTGGAACTAGATTAATTATCTAGGTCCCTTCCAACCCAAGCCATTCTATGATTCTACACTAGGGCCATAAAGTGGTTAAGAAGTTACTAATTTCTTCTTCACCAGAGGATCTCTCAATCCTTCGTGCACTGTGGGAAGTCTCAGTCCAATTGAAATTTGTGGGAACACTGTTAACTTCAAATAAAATAGCCCTTTCTTATGTGAAGTTTGATTTTTGTCAAGCCTTCTTGTGTTTATGACTTGATTGTGACTCCTTTTAGCGCAGGGCCTATGGGCCCTAAAGGGCCTATGGAGTACTTGAGGCCTATGAGACTTGAGTGGCCTATGGGGAGTCAAAGTCAGAAGCTGAGAGTCTCCAGTTCTGATATTTTTTGTCTAAGAGACTTTGGGCACAAAGATTATGCCACGGTGTGGGCATAAAACTGAGATGAACATATCACATTTTGCCTTTGGTGTTCAGTGCAGCAGCTTTGATGAAAAGATGGGTCACAAAAAATCCTACCGTAAGGATAAGCTGCCATTTTTTGGCAGGACTTACTATTAAAGAAAGATGTGTCTGTGACTGGTTTTTGAATAATATAATCACTGCCAGAGTCACCCTGAAGTATAAATCTGAAAATTAATTAGTAAGATTTGGCACTCCTGTAAAAGTGATCCTGGTTTTAATAACAGCCAGTGACTCTCATGGTAGGGGAGTTTTCTTCTCTTCCTCTTCAGCAGACCCAGATGGCTGCACTTTCTGCATCACCTCCTGCTACAGTTCAGTGGTTTGCACGAGTTTAGCTTGATTACGGACATGAAATGGAACAGCTACACAAGAGGATGCCACAGAGCAAACATTTTAACATTTTGCTGAATAATTGCAAGCCCTTACTTCATCCAGAGCTCTATGCCAACCCTTGGAATGACAGGCTGGGAGTAATTGTGAAATGTGGGTCTCCCATATGGCTGGCAAGGATCTAAATGTCTCATTCCTGTTACATCTAGATCCAAACAGTTCCTGGCATATGTTCATTAGGGGATATATTTTTCACTTAGTACATGAGATCTTCATCATTTGTGAGGTGCTTTATTCCAGCACTGAAGTACTCTTTGTGCCCAGGCTTTGCCAAATGCTAAAAAATGAGGCTATTTCAGCCTTTTTGAGTTACCCGTTAAATTCCCAGTTAGGCCTCAGTAGAGGTAACTCCCATAAAAAGCTAAGGCCACGTAAGGCAGAACAGTAAGAGAAAAATTCTAACATGCACTGACTTGGCATTCGCTGGTTGTGCAAAACCAGAGAAATATTCTAAAACTGGGGAACAGATGCAGAAAAACCACACAGGTAGAATATAAGTCATATTGACATATTATTTATTGTACGGCCTTTCAATTCTGCAGTTGACACATTATCCATTTTTGGCCAATGCCAAAACTCTGGTACATCTTAATGTCCAAGCAATGAATATTATGCCGCTTTATTGCTACCTATTAATATTTAAGTTTCCTATCCAGCTGTAACTGAACACTGAATGTTGTTACTGAAGTGATGTAGGGTTTGTGTATAAGGTAGAAATCAACTGCTAATTATGCAAGTGCAGCGTTTGTCACTCACAGTGTCGAAAGGTAAATGTGGTTTTGTAATATCTCCTTACCTTTATCTGCAGTTCTATGACAACTTGGAGCCTATTACACATTAAGAATAACTCAGAAAAATCAAAGAATGGTTGCAGATGCTGAAGTCTCCAGGAATTCTGGACATATAAGAAATGAAAATATGAGACAAATGAGAATATTGAAAAACTACAGAGAGGAATCTGATTTCTTCAGGATAGTACAACATGCACCTTTAAAAAAAGAATAAAGAATTTTTTCCAAATTCTTCTGAAGAAAAGTTTCTTTTACTTGAGCAAGTAATACAGGTTTTAACATACCTGAAATTAATATTAAATGAATAAATATTAACTTATTGCAGTGGTGCTGGACTTGCTTCTTTCAGTTATTTGAAGCAGCTGCACTCCCATATCGATTTAACTGGAATGCTATCATAAGAGACTCCATGGGGAATCCTCAGGGTTCACGCATTCTCCCTACCATCATATTATATGCAGGGAGCCTCTGGCTAATGTTAATAATCACAAGACTTTTAATGTTAATGATCACAAGACTTCTAATGTTGATAATCACAAGACTTCTCTTTCTCACCAGCAGCTTTACCAACTTCCAGTCTGCCATGCATGGCATCCTAGATTAGTGATCTTTTTCTTTGGATAGGCCTAAGAAATATTCTATGACCCTGAGCGGTTGCCATAGTTCTAAAATATTACAGCACTAATAGGAATGAAATGCCTTAAAATTTGCCAGTTACCTTCATTTGTAGCTACTTTTAATAAGTGTATTTACACAGTATATAACATTACAATGAGTTAAACTTACTTGCATTTCCTAAATGAAGTCTAGAAAAATGTAGCGATTTCTCTCTTTTCCTATTACTCAGCTACCTACTTGCTCAGAGATCTATCTAGGAGTGTGTTTTTGTACACACCCTACTTCCTTAGGCCTGTCTTTGTGAATGAGAATGAAGATCTGGGGACCCATCCAACCTTTAGACCTAAAACTTTCCCTCATGCTCCCTTTGTAGTAAGATTCTACTTCCTTCCCCTCTGCAAAATTCTGTAAAATCTGACCTAATCAGTGTGTTAATTTTAATTTGTCCCAATAGATTGTTTCCTATCACATTCAGATTTTTACAAATGCTAATGCTTCTATTACATGAATAGGTGGAGCCATCTTTTACCCAGAAAGCAGACACAGCCTGTTAAGGATTCCCTTGTGGCTTAACTTGGTATAAACAAATCATTAATCTATATGAGGAAAGAGACTCTTCCAGCCAGCAAGTGTCATTTCTAAGGCTGTATTTACATGGTCAGTTAAATCTCACATAAATCTACCCTGCTACAGAAGCAGAGGCTGTCACCTTCTCTTGCTGTTGGTACCTACCTTCTCCCTTGGGCTGGCACAACCATTTCTGTTGTATAAAGAAGTAGATCAAAGATCTGAACTAAAAATTAATCTTGATTCGTTTTTTCTTTGAGTTAGGTTAGAGGCAGTCCAATTCCTTCATCAGTGGCTTGGACTTAACACTACAATAAACTGGCTGTTTGTAACCACTGAAACCTTTATCTTATTTAAACACATATCTGTATAAAAAAATCGTGGTTTACACAGATAAATTATATAAATGTGACTCATTTGTAGCTCTCAAGTGAGATTAGATACAACCACTATTATTAAACATTCAGAGAGACTGATTAATTAGAGATACAACTATTTGCTTTAAGAGACACAATGTCTGTTTTATTTTTGTATACCTTTTAAAATGCAAAAGGTACTAGAAAACATTACAGCAAATAGGTCTTAATAACATAACATGTTTAGAGTAAATAGTTCTTCATAAATCCAGAATAGAGAGCTTTACATGTTACAGTCCTGTATACATTAGAGGACTGAAAAAACTCCAGAAATATCGTGCACAGAAGAAGAGATTTGAAGGTGGTCATTATTTCATTAATAGTCAATTGTAAGCAAAGGCTAAACAACATTTCACATTTGTGTTTGTATTGCTTCAAAGTCTACGATGACAACACAGTTCAGATTCAATCAACCAATAAAATTGGTTCATTCATATATATTTGTCCTTTCAAGGCTATTTCCTCTATAATTGCAGGAGTTATGAGGTTCAAGAATTTTACTCAAGATTAATTGAAGTTATATGTTAAAATGCATGGTGAGTACACTTGCTAGGATTAATCTATTTCTGGTTTGGAAAGTCTTTTATCATTTTCAAAGAACTTATTTTTGTTAAGGATTTTAAAATGTACCCATTTTTCAACATGGTTATTTAATTATCCAGGCTGTTTCCTTCTTTGAATTAGTGGCAAAATAAAGGTATAATCCACTGTGAACTCCTATTCACACTATTTGAAGTAAAATACTTCTTTGCTCATTTATTTTATGCTCATGGTAGTCATCTGTTAAAAAACACAAACATTTTTATAGTAGAAATGTTAGAGACTTAATTCCTATTTATGGACTTTCCCATGAAGATAAACAGTCTAGTTGGCATTTTCTTAATGCTCTACTCCCATTCCCTGAACTAACAATCCCACCTTCCTGCTTACTTTATAAGGTAGCTCAGAGAGCTAGGAAACATCCAAGTTCTAGCCCACACCTTTTCAGAAATCCTCTTAGGTCCTAAATACTGGATTCCATGCTGATATAAGAAGGTCAGTGGTGAGAAGGATATGTCAGCAGAATTCAATTCAGAAAGAAGACGTGAATTTTTAACTCGGAGGGAAGTTTAGCATTGGAACAAATTACCTGGCAGGGTAGTGCCTTTTTCAGCACGTGGTGAACTCAATTAAGAGCTCTGACTGAGATGCAAAGAGGAAAACAGTTGCAGTGGTTTGATGCATTGCAACCCCCAGCTGTCCTGCCATCCCCTCTGCCAGAGGACATTCCCTCAATAGAGCTGTTTCAGTTCACACTCGAGCACGTTTGCTTTAATTGCCTGAGAAGTCAGTTCACACTAAAATGCTGGACTGTGAACCTCAGCTAGTGAGGTGCAGCTCTGCCCTGCCTTCTGTCAGCCATGGTATGGAGGAGAAAAATGGCCAGAAGAGCAACTACAGACAACAGAACTGCTGTGGGAAGCCCTTTCCTCGCTTGTCCTCTACTACTTACACCTACCCCTGTGCTGTTCTCTCATTTCTGCCATGCAACTCTGTATAGCTGAACGGTGAACCCTTTGCTGAACTCAAATTAAAGTAACACCAAAAAAGAAAAAAGCCACATCATTTCTCTCTTTTGATTCTGCATGCCACTTCAGTCTGTCATATTTAGAAATGCGGGAATAGCTTGACATTTGGAAGAAGTGGCAGAGACAGGAACTGCTTGAAATGGGATATGAAGAAAATCACTTCAAGTCTACCCTAAAATCAATGTCTCCTTAAAATATATACTCCAACCCAGTGATTTGTTGGGCTGAGTGAATGAATCATTGTGTTAGGTAGGAATTTGAACTGAACTAATCATCGTGTCAGGCTTTAAATCTTACATAAGTAAATCTGCTTCAGTTCACAGGCCTTAATGAAGCTGAAAATCTGGCCCCATATGCAAGAATTAGTACAATGTAGTGGCATGA
Organism: Empidonax traillii; assembly: GCF_003031625.1. NCBI lineage: Eukaryota > Metazoa > Chordata > Aves > Passeriformes > Tyrannidae > Empidonax > Empidonax traillii. The sequence goes on along the minus strand of NW_020955255.1, from coordinate 2,002,917 downwards.
CTTATCAGTCTTCATGATATTGGCTAAAATTACTCACAACATAACACTTTGTCTTACTTGTTTTGCTACATTCAAAACCTCTATAAGTGAAATGCACAAATTTTGTACTGAATTGTTAAAGGAATCCGACAGCACCCTGGAAAGCAGTAATGATTAGCAGAAATCTGTAGGAAATAAATATTTCCTTTCAGGAAACCTCTAATTGTAAGGATTATAAATTTGTTAGGTCTTAATCTTTTTTTTTTTTTTAATGTATTTTTGGTAAAATCTTAATGAAGTTTGTAATTTTGAGGTAATTTGTAATACATGAACTTTTTTATGAAGGAAGTAGCTATACTACAGGAATTCCAAGCTATTAATTAACTATATGTACAGTTGATCTACTTAAATATTTATCACTGGGATTTTTCTAGATAAAACAGTTTTCACTTCCCTTTAAATAAACAAAACAGCAGAGAGTCAAGCACATTCCTGGCAGAGAGCACATGCCTTTGTTGATCCCTAGACTAGGCAGTGTATTGACTGTATATTAATTAATTCCTGTAGCCTACTTCATAGAAAGTACTGTGGCATTGTTGATTGAAAATGCCAGTAGATATAAGGTATTAATTGAATTATTTTAAATTTGTCAACACCTATATTTCTACAGTACTTAGCAGGAATTCCCACTGTAAATACAATTACTAGAATAAAGTCAAACTATTTTATACTTCGATTGATTTTTTTGAAGAAAAAATGGTGTTTTAAGAAAAATAGGAACATTCACACACAAAATTTGCATACATCCTTAAAAATACCTAGGCAGAATAAATTCAGCAGTCTAAAATATATTATTTGAGTAATTTTCTGTTAAATAGTACACAATTCTGAACACCAGATGTTTTTGATCCACCTATAAATAATAATAAAATAATGACAGCACAAAAGCCACCAGGTTACAGCATTCCTGAAGGTGTTTTTTTCCCCCTAATTGAATGACAAAAGGCAATTTGGAGCAGTAATGGTTTAAAACTCTGTAAGAAAATAATCAAGCTTATGCTAATATAGTATGCACTATTATTTTTATCCATATGCTTCATTTAATTTTGGTGAGGCAAGTATCACTACAGTCATATATTGACTACACCATACCAATATGATGTAAAAGTAAGTTGTCAAATTAGGCTTATGCACAGTTCCTAAAGGGCTCTGCAGGCCTGGCACTGCAGCTCTCACTGTCCAGTTCTGCCACATGCTTTTCCAGCAATACTGGAGTTCACAACAGAATTTATTTTTCCCCTGACCTCTCTCAGATCATTTCATTTCTGCATCACAGACATCCCATTTCCCTTCCTCCTTCCTCCCCCCTCGCTGTCCCCGCCCATCGATATTATTCAATTATTTTTAATTAGATGATTTTTTTAATCCATATTATTTCTTTAATGAAATTTGCAGCACAGCTGGACAAAGGTTTTGCCTGCACTAGAGGTGTGTGGAGAGCACCCAAAAAGCAGGTTGTAGTCAGAACTTCTTAAACCAGCCCACCTGCTAAAGAAAATGCATAATGGAACTGCAACTAAAGTAATTTTGTTAGTTGATGATATGGTATCTGTAAGAACATAGGGCTCAAAGATGTATTTTAAGATTGCTCTGTACAAGTCTACATCAGCAATCATGCTATTTGATTCTCTGTCTCTCATTTAAAAGAAAAAAAGGCTGCCTTTTACATACAATTAAGTCTATTAAAATTTCATATAATTTGTCTAAATATATAAATAATAAACTATTGCAGTTAATTAAATCTTTTATTATCTCAGAGGAAAGGCATAGAGCATAAATCTTTTGCGATAAACTGAATATTTGTGGTGTCATTATGGTGAACAGGGCAAGTGTTGTGCCTGCCCTGAGTTCTCTTTGTATGTAGGTTCAGAGCCCTCTTTCCAAACACAGCATTCAGATGACACCACTGTCACTCTCAGACAGAAGCTAAGAGATAAACCATTTTCTTTTGACTGAGCAGGCAAACAGATCTTTTTAGATCTTTTATGTGGCAATGTAGCTGCACAAAAGGAAACTTAATTCACAAATCCACATTTCCAACCCACAACACCAATTTTGGTTTGGGATTTGGGAGTATACCTGCAAAAAAAAAAAAAAAAAAAAAGAGTAGTGGGTGAGGTAAACTAAACAGTTCTCTAATGACACAGAGAGTCTTTGTTAGACTTTTACACCTCTAATATGGGTTAACTGGTGGCTGGTCAATGCAGTCATTGTATTTGACACAGATAGTGCAATTTCTTTGAAAATATTTCAATTACTACAGATATTTATTTTCTGTTTTGTCTAGATATGTACTAAATAACTTGTTATAGTTTAAGTCTACTTTGATATGAGATTTGCAGAGTTTTCAATCAGCTTATTTTGTGACTGCCTCTTTATACACCAACAAAGGCTTCCTGTGTGTTGACATCCCAGCTGACCTCCTCTTACCTATGTTTTATCCTACCTTCTTGTTCACATCCTGCAACCATCCACATAAAAACCTCTTCTGCACAGTACTGTTTGAACCTGAGGATATAGATTTATGTCCAGTTTTACTTCAAGTCAAATCACAATTACTGTTCCCCATCAGAACCTGATGGTTACAATTTATTTTATTTTAAAACCAGAACAGAGTGGAAACTACATAATTTTTCCATTTTTTTTTTCTCCCCAATCTCCCTTCCCAACCATCGTGTATGATTCAAAGTGCCTTCTAAACAAAAGAAAATTACATATTCAATAAATTTGCTGTTTCCATTAAAAAACGTCTCTAAATAAAACCTGGATTACAGGTCTAGGAAGTACAGATGCCCTTTTCACCACAGGCTATGCACTGGTAATTAAATCACAGCAGTAATCTGATACAGCATTCTATCCCTACTAGTATGATAGCACTGTCACAGGCATTTTACATCCTAGAACCTGCAGTAAATTAAAAAGTCCTTAGAGGACACCACTACTTGACCTCTTGTTCTGCTGAATTCCAGGCAGGGTAAAAGAAAATCAGTTCTACTTTTAGCACTCCTGCACATTGGTGCGGTGTCTTGTCAGTGCTTGCCTGCATTTCCTCCTATCCTTTTCAAGTACAGCTCTAGAATCGATCCTACCTGAGAAATTTGAGACAGCTGGTAAAGTTCCTGGGAGAGGCAAACTGAAAATGGTCTGTCATAATTTGAAGGAATTAAACTGTAGCAAACTGACTTCTGAATTACGTAATCCTCACACATGCTTATTAGGCTTTCCCTTTTGTGCATCGTCTTCTTTAATTTGTCTCAGCTTTTTGTTGTGTTTTCATATCGACAAGCCCTTTGAATGTGGTCTTTCATATCCTGAAGTTGTCTTCACATCTGCTTATGGCAGGTCTGGGTGTTCCCTTTTGCGTTCCTCATGGGCAAGTCGCTGGCCTTTGATTTGCTGGAATGGAGCACAGCAGAGCAGAGCCAGCAGGACCCTGTACGGCCAGCAGGGCTGCCCAGGTGAGGAAGCGTGATTTGATTCCAGTCAGGCTGAGGCTATCACATGATTCTTTTCAGTAGCAGCAAATTCACAGGGCCAGGGTGTTTACTTGGAAGTCCTACTTGGCTAAACTTCTGCTTTCCTGACTCAAGAAGAAGCTCATTTATCCCATAATCAGAAATATTTCAATTGTTCGCTTCATAAGCTGCCCACAACCTTGGAACATGCATTTGGCCATCTGAAAGAGATGGCAGCCCATGGATCAAACTGAAGGTTGATTTATGCTTCCCTTTTGACTTGTTGTAGATGTTCCATTCTATAACTGGAATAGAGGAAAAAATAAGCCTTTTGCCTGTGCCTTTCTATTTTTGTATGAATATTTTTATCACCACTTCTGCTACCTTGGTTCTGTACTTCCTCTTCAGTGTATACGTACTCTCAGCTCCTACACCCATCAAGTTACTAAAAGCTGACCTGTCTGCAAACAAACTCATTTTTACACATACATATATGGGTTATATATGCATATATACATCAATGTTTTTCAGCTAGAGCAGTCACTGACCTGCCACATCTGCATGGCTCCTGGCACAGGGACAAGCCAACACGTCAAATGACACCAGCAGCCCCCTGAGCAGAAGTGAGTGCAACCTTAGACGGCAGCAGCTGTCGGACAAGTGTGGCTGGGTCAGGTAACTGTACCCTCAGCTACAACTGCAGAGAAAAGACAGACTTACAGCCCCTTGCTGCAGTTCTCCTCCCAACCCCCTTCTTCAGCCCAGGCCTCCCCTGCCTCTGAGGAGTAGGCTCAAGGGAAGCAGCAGAAAACATTTTACCTCTGATTTTTACCTTTAGTTTATACTCCTGAAGCTATGGAGGAGGTCAGAGGAGCACCCAAGTGGGCTCAGTGGAGCCATGGCAGCATACTGGGAGGGAAGCAGTGGGACTGCCAGCAATTAGCTCACATCAGCTACTTTGAAAAATTCACACTTCCACCTGGCTGCAAAAGCTGGGACACGGAACAACTCGACAGGCTGTGTGTGTGTGCCACGTTCCCCCAGTTCTCCCAACCCCATCTTTATTTTAGCTGTTTGGCAGCTACATCCATGCTATGACAACTTCAGATTGTACTGTTTTAACTACCTAATCTAATAGAAATATAGCTCTTCTGTGTTTATAAGACCATGTTTTCCTACTATTTTAAAGATACATTTAGAAGAATGTCACTGGTTTACCGGGTCTGGCTTATGGTATACTTCTGCAGCCTGATGATGTTGCAAGTGAAAGTACTGTTATTTTGGCTTTATGTTGATATTTAACTAATGTTTATAGACTCATCACAAAATCACATAACATGAGGGAAAAAAAATTGAGAGAAATTGTCTGTGCCAGAAGCCTCAAATTTTAGGGATAGAGTCACGACTGTATAGAGGGGGATGTCGGTGCTGGTGTGAAACATGGCAACATAGAAAATGAATGACTGTTGTAATAAGAACTGATTTTGATCCTGTTTCTATGTATTTTTTTTTTAGCTGAATGCAGATAAGCAATGCTGTGTTAGAACAGAATCTCGGCTTTCAGGCTGAAATAACAGAACATCAGTGTGGAGTGATCAAAATGCGTATCTGACAACAGCTCTTATATTTGCATTAGCTAAAACAATGACACTTCGATTGCACCTTTTAAGTAAGCATATCAAACTTAACAAATGTAACAGTATCACTATTTCATAAGCAGTGCAAGAATGAAGTATGGAATTGATGAGTTGGCTGGTGTGCTGGCCTGGGACCAGTTATGGTTATTTCTGCACAGCTCCTTGGACTGGCAGCAGCTACAGAAAGGGCTACTGCTTTATCTTGAGCCCCTGCAGCTGAATTTCAGGGCTGCAAACAGCTCTTCAGTGTTAAGTGAAACAGCTCTAAGTGTTAGCAGGGTCCTGTCATGCTGCACTGTTCAAAAGTATTTTGTCTCCATCCTCATAGATAAAGGGATGTTATCAGGAAGATGAAGAAAAAAAAAGAAGGAAATAATAAGAGAAGTGAGGAATTTTCCATCTGAGTGGGACTTGGCAGACCTGCTGAAAGCTTGTGAGAAGGCCCATACTGCATTCCAGGTGGTGGGAGAGCAGAAGGAATGCTGTACTAATTCTCCCTCCAGCCAGACCGATGTCCAGAACAGATTTTTCACTGCAGATGAAATGGCAATATTCTGCCATGTAACGGTGTCCTGAGGGGCTGTTAAATATATTTTAACTTCAGTTTAGAGTTAAGAGGGAAGTCTGGTCTGTTCTGCTACAAAATTTAACCACAAAAGAGCTGGAAATTCTGCTCTAGCAGACATCTTTACAGTCCACAAAGGAGCATAGATGCTGACAGACAAAACCTTACCATAAAGCTGTATAACGCCACAGTCTTCAAGAAGTTATGATACAACCAATCACAATGTAAAATATTTGAGACTGCAATTACTTTTGCAAATCAGCAGAGCAGAGCTAAAGTGAATGAATAAAATGCTTGCTTAGGCTTTAACTTTGAAATGCTGACTCTGCATTTTGACTTCAGTCACTAACTAGAGCTTCAGTAACTGCTTTCAGATTTGTGCTTAGAGAGTAGGGGAAGGAATGCATCGCACTGGTGCATGACTGAATTCCCAGCGAGTTTGAGAACTGGAGTCTCTTTCCGATCCAAGCAATTAACCAAATTTCAAGTCTTGGCAGCTGTTTGCTTTCTGAAAGGAAGCAATTATATGACCACAGCAGCAGAATGACAGTGCAGGGAGAGTAGTAAAGCTCTCTTAAATTCCATCTCTGAGTAATGAGCTCACATTTTTATGAATTGATCTCATAAGAAAAAGGAAAAGGATTACTCAGGACTACGCTTGCATACCCTCACAAAATTCCCTCTAGCTGGAAAAGTAGTAAGTTGCAGTTCTCTCACAGCTATTTTCGGGACCTGAAGTACTGCTGCATGTGCTCCTAAGTCTTCAATATAGAAAAGACAGTATTAGCAGTAAGAACATAGTAACTCATACATAAGCACTGACAGCAATGCCAAACCTAATCAAGCACTTATTTTTGATCCTTCAGACCCACTCATTGTCTTTAGGTACAAAAGAAGTGTTAGTAGAACTAAGACAGATGGGAGATAAAATCTCTTACAATAAAAGCCTTTCCTGCCCATTCCAGGATGAGGATGGTCACCTCCCAAATGTGGACAGAGACAAGGCAGAGTGTTTAATGCTTTCTTTGCCTCTGTCTTCAGCATGGATGATGGACCAAGGGGGTCTGAGTGCCCTGAGCTAGAAGACCATGAGAATGATCAGCTACCAGTCGACCCTGAAATTGTGCAGGATCTGCTGTTCCAACTGGATCCCTACAAATCTACGGGCCCTGATGGGATTCATCCCAGAATCCTCAAAGAGCTGCTGATGTCATCACACAACCTCTCTTGAAGCACAGCTGGAAATGGCAAAGTGCTCGTACTAGAAAAAAGGTGTTTTTATGTAAAGATCAATATCAGGGTACCTTACCACCAGTAATGTTAATGTAGTTTCCTCTCTATTGTTGTTATGTGAGGATGAAAAAATTAATATTAAAAATATTTAAAGATGTCTATTTTTATTTTTTTCAGTGCTATTTTTATATCTTTAGAATAAAAAGAGAATACTGCAATTTTATGAGAACAATTGTTAGCTAGCTAGTGGCAAGAAAACACAAGATTCTTTATAACATCACTTGCCTATTTTTAATATTTTGAAATTGAAGATTCTTTTCTGAGTTGAGCCCTAATAAATGCAGCATATGTGCATTGTCTCACTAATTATTATGTTTATGTAAAAATGGATGTACCATATTTGTCTTGATTTAAGATAGAAAGATCCCAGGTGAGCTTCCTCGTTGTTCCCATGCTTAAACAATGCAGACAAAATGTCCTGGGATCTAATTTTCCCTCCTTGCTGAATTGTGGTCATGACAACCATCTGTACAAGGATAAGCTTTATTGTCTTGTTCAAGGGTATCATTTTGACTTTATGTTGTGCGATACAATAAGGTAATGGAAAACAATACTGTGCAGCAGTTGGTGCTCTCATCTACATACACTGCTCACATTTTTTTGGGTTTTGTGTGTTTTGTTGTTTGTTTAATATTTATCTGGACATTGTGGCAATGAAAGTATAAAAAACATAATAACATATTTTAAAAAACACATTAGCATTTGAGAGAAGGGCCACAGGCCAAGGGAAATGCCACTGTTCTGACTCTTAAAATTTATCCATTTCTTCTGGGTACCAGGGAATTTATATGTTGAATATGAAATTTAATTTTTCTCTGCTGTGTCAGCAAGGCAAGATACAATTTTAAAAATCCAAGACTTTGTTTTGGCAAAAAAGATTGCCTAACAGTATGTGGACAAATACAAAGAGAAGACAGTAAAGACAGTGCCAGGTTGTTATTATTTAGCTCCTTTCTGAAATACGGCTGTTTATCACATGATGATAAACATAACAAATAAAGCCGAGCATATCTATTACTATGCACAGTCTGATAGATAACCAAAGACTATTTCTTTCCCCAAAACTTCTACAAAAGAAAGCCTTTACTAACACTGGGGGTAAAGTAATTTAGTTGGGCTGTGATCACTCTGTGCCTCTAAGCACACATATAATATGTCTGGAATTGAAAACACACAAGAAGAGATTGCTTAACCTGTATTTTTTAATAATTTTAAGGTATTAGCAGAAGACAAAAAAGAAACTAAGTCAAGAAAGTTCCTTCTAAAGCCATGACATACAGTCTTGCCAAATATTAACTGAAGAAAATAACTGGTTGTTTTACTACTGCCACTGCAGAGGAGCACGCTGTCCAGCCTGCAGCCCCGCAGGGCTGCCTCTGTTCCTGGGCCGGGCCTCGCCGGACCCCTGGGCAGGAAGGCGGGCCCTGAGTCACTCTAGCCGGCACGGCCGACGCCCCCAGAACAGGGAGCTGCCCCGGGGCCGGGCGGTGGTCCCGTGGGGCGGTGGGTACGGCAGGGCCCGAACTGTGCTTCGTCCCCGCAGGTGCGGCGGGAACAATGACCGGCCCCGCCGCAACGAGCGCCGGCGGCGCGCAGGGATTCGCGGCGGCCGCACGCCTAAAGTAGTCCCCCTTTGTTCGGTAGCGGAGCGAGACAGCCCGCGACCGTGTCCCTCCGCCGCGTCGGCCCCGCGCCCGCTCCCGCCCCCGGCGCTGGCGGCGCAGGCGGGGCCGCCGGGGCGGGGCCGTGGCCCTTTGTGCTCCCAGAATGCACCAGCGCCTCCTCCGCGGGAAACAAAAATGGCGAGGGGCTGCGCCGGGGCCGGGCTGTCCCTGAGCCGGCTCTGACCCTCCCCCGCTGCCGCGGGGCCGCGCCCGGGGGCCCGCTGTGCACCGCGCACCCGGCCGCACCGCGCCGCGCCGCCGGGGAGGCTCCCGAGCTCGCCCATTTCCCTGTATGAGGCGGTTGGCACCACTGGAGAGACCGAATGAGGTGAGGGGTGGGGGGGAGGGAGGGGCGGCCGGGCCCGCGCGGGTGGGGGGGGGCGATCCCGCAGCCTGGGCCGGCGGTGCCGCGTCCCGCATCCCCCCCCGGGCGGGCAGCGGCGAGAGGGCCCCGCTCCGGGGCGGGGGGCCCCGAGGCCTTGGGGGGAGGGGGAGGGAGCTCCGTGCGAGCAGCCGTGGGCAGCGAGTGAGAGGTCAGCGGTGCTCTCGGTGACCAAAACAAAGGCGGGGAGGCAGGGCCGGCCGGGGGGCCGCGGCGCGGAGGTGCCATCAGCCCCGCGTCAGCTGTATTTTCGCCTTTCCCTTTAAGGATATTGTCCGAGCAGGCTGCGTTTGCTCGAGTGCGGAGAGAGCAGCACAAAGAGGTGCTGGTGCCCGCTGGTAACTTTTTTTTGGTTTCTCTTTGTTGGGTTTTTTGTTTGTTTGTTTGTTTGCAACGCCTCATCTCTCGGTCTCTGTCAGGCTTGACGATTTGAATGTGCACGGTACGTTTTTAGTCCCCCAAAATGCGGTAACTGTTGCTGGCTGAAAGGATGTGCAGTAACGCATTTTCTTTTCTTTGGTATTGAATTCTGTAGGGAGAATGGGCTGATACTTGTGTTAGTCAACGAGAATAATATGGTTCTGTACTGGATGCCCTGGACACTGATATTAGTGTTGAAATACGAGGGGTTGTCGTTCATCCATGGAGTATCAGGGTACTATTAAAAGAAGAGGGCCTGCATAATGAAATGGAAGGCTCTGCCAGGAAAGCAGTGTAGCATTGTAGCTGTTTCTGGAATTTGTGGTAGGTAGGCCCGGCTCATAACTTTAAAAGGTCAAACGCAGTGATGGATAATTGCATGATTTTCTCCTGACTTAGTGTGAGGGAATGTGATCAATGATATACAATTAACCTGGCAAAAGCATGGGATAATAACCAAATAGTTTCCCTGCAGTTTTTTCTTTTGATCTGTAATCAGGTTGGTGAGATTAACACGTTAATATTTGTCCTTTTTTGAGGTCTCAAATTACATTTGATTTGAAAACATTTGAGTTGAAAGAGGGAAAATAGTTTCTGTATTATTAGAGTACAGGTTAATGAGTTCGTAGCTTTCCAATGAAAGGGGAATAAGTGAACACAGATTGAAAAGATGGAAGAAGGTGGATAATATAGTGAAAATGAGAAGGATCTTTGCGAGGAGCTACAAGCTGTGAAATGTGGATCTGTACTGAGTGTATAATGTAGCAATCTTTCCACAGTTAACCCTTATTTCGTCAAATATAGATGTGTGGCTTCTCAACACCTTGCCTTTTCTGTTCTGGGAAGAATTTTAAATTAGATGTAAATTCTTCTCAAAAGTTGACATAATATGACTAGTCAGCAGTTATTGAGGTGTATATATTTGTTTAATAGGTGAATGACACATGCATTGGTGGTATCAAGTTATGTTTTCCTTCCCTGCATTAGGAGATCAGGTAAAATTTATGGGAAGAGCAGCTGTAACAAATAAGCTACAGTTCATTTCCTAGTAGAGAGTGGACTTCTGTGTTCCCTGGAGATAGATGTGAATTAATATAGTACTAGAGGCAGTAAAGCATATTTTGTGCTCCTCATGTGAGTTATGGAGGAGAAAGCCTGGAGAGAAGAAGCACATGTAATGAAAAGCCAACAGGAATCTTCTCTTAGTTTGTGAATTAACAGCACTTTTTGTGTGACTGGCCTCTGAGCTTGCTCAGAGTTGGTTTCACCTTCTTTACAGGCCTTCCTTGCAGGAAATGGAGGGGAAGTGTGTCTCTGAGCAAAACACAACAGGAGAAGAATTATAAAACCACAGGTATTGCTGGAGGTATAATCTCCATGGAGGAGTGAAATCAAGCAGCTTAACTTTCTTTGAGGAGAGTTAATGATGAGAGCATTCCTGATGAGTCTGGACATACTTAATTCACTGAATATCTTAGAGGATAATACTACTTTATTTATGGTTTAGATCTATTTATTTTTTTAATTTTGTGGAGTGCTTATGATGGTTGCTGCTCTTGTAGATGAACCTTAAAGAAGGAAAACTGTCTTTATGGGGTTTTGGTCACCTCTGAAATGCTTTTTCTTCCCCACTTCCTCTCAGTGCAAGTCAGCACGTTGTCATCTCTTTCTCTGCTTGGGTGCTCATACCTCCCTTAGATATGTTCCTGCACGGACTGGAGAAAGCCAGAAGGCAGTTGCTGTACTCAAGGAGATGATAAGTGTACAATTAAGGGAAATTCTGATCTGAAAAGGTGTATTGTGACCCGATACCATTGTTTTCTCCCCGCACTACGTTCTACCTTTTCTCTTTGTGTACAAACACATGATCAGTCCCAAACAAATGGCTCTTGCAGTACAGGGCTGCCCTATCCTATTTCCCTGCATACTAAATATGTAAGGAAATATGTAGTTCTGTAATGATCTTTTAAAATATAATACTATCACTATGCATATTGTATAGAATTAGAACACTTCTAGTTATTTAAGATTTCTTGAGGGAGAACATGAGCAAGTAAAAACAAAATAACAAATGACTGTGTAGTATTATGGATGTGAGAGTCACTTATTCCAGTGACTACCTCTTTTTAATAGTATGCATCGATCTTATTAAGGACAGTTATACTTCACAGGGTCAAAATCTGACTCGGGTTAGAAGGCATCTTGGGAGTTCTGTAGTCCTGCTCAGTTTAGCATCAGCCATGAGGTCAGACCAGGTAGCTTTATCCAGTCAGCCCTTGAAAGCCTCCAGTGACAGAGGCCGCACAGCCACCCTGTGCCCCTGTTCTGCTGCTGAACTGCCCGCATGGGGAGGGGATGTTCCCTCCCCATCAGAATCTCTCTTATTCTAACATAGGTGTTACCTCTTGTCCTCCTCCCATGCACTGTGGTGAAGAGACTAATTCCATCTCACTGATCTCCTGGGAGCTGGAAGGCTCCTCGTAGGTCTCCCTCAAGCCTTTTATTCTCCAGGCCGAATGAACCTGGTTCCCTCAGCCCCCTCTCATAGGGCAAGTGCTGACAGTCCCTTTCTGTCTCTGTGGCCCTCTACCAAACTCATCTACTTTGCACTCTCTTGCACTGGGAGAACAAAAACACGGTATTCCATCTAGATGCCGTCTAAAAAGTTTTAAAGAAGTTGTGATGAATCAGCAGTAATATCATGCTTCCAGGATTTGAACTGATTATTTCTAGTTACCATAAGGTCTTTCACTAGGTCTCCTCTCCTGTTCTATGCCGCATTTTCCAGTTTTGAGATAGATCTCAGACTTGCATGAGTTCTCTTAGTAAGATGGTCTGTGCATGATTTCTAATCTGAATTCTCTTCTGATAAATCTTTAAATTCATCTTCCCTTCAGTGTGATTTGATTTAGTAGGAATGAGTTATCTGTCCCACTTTAATGAGTTTTCTCAGGGGATTAAAATTTCTCATAACGTTCTTTGGGCATTTTGTTGTTAAAACTTAGTATCTTTAAATGAACTTCCAAGAACTAGCTGTACTCATGGGGTAGCTATTACCTGTTACTGTTGCACATTTGTGAATCAGGAGCGCTTCTGGAAGAAGTTTCCTGAAATGGCATGGATCGTCAGTGAACCTGTGACTGTAGTTCAGTCATGCAGTCTGGCAGTGACAGCTGAGGGAGTTGGTGTCCCACATTGCTTGTTTGAGTTTATTCAGTTGTGCTTACAAACCATTCTGTGAAACAAAGCGGTGAACTGAGATGGCTGGAAAAAAAAAACCTGTCAAGGGAGTTTTTCTTAACAGAAGTTGTTTCACAGCAGTTGTTCCAGCTGAAGGAGTACAGGAGTATGAGTATCTTAAGGAATAAGCACTTGGAAACAAGAGTACTCAGTCTTTTTAATCCTCCAGTCTCTTCACATCTTTTTCCCTAACTTTTCAAACATATTTTAGCATGCAGACACATTTTACTGACTTCCACCACTAACTTGCGTAATATTGTATGGGTGTGTAAGTACCTTTTTTTTTTTTTTTTTTTTCATTCTGAGTGCTTAAATAAGAGTACAGCAGAACATCTTTAATATTGAGTAATGGCTGTAAAGCCATACATACTGTATGATGTGCTGTGTAGCTTGGTGCAAATTAAATGAGATAAAGCAGATTTTTATGTCAGGTAAGTTTTTCTGAAAAACAAGGCATCTGTTGGATATGATGTGATTATAAATTCTTGGAGAAAAGTTATGTTAAGATGGGAAAGTTGTTACTTAAAGGTGACCAGTTTAGTTGGTAACTATAAATAGTATGGTAGGAAGGTGCTATGAAGCTAACTTTAGGGAAAACTTGAAAGCAAGTTTCTGGAAAATGTGGAACCTTTTAAATTTCAAAATCAACGAGCAAGAATTGAACTTCAGTTTGCATTTTAACTTCCAACAAAAGTTTTATTTTAATGGTAGGTGTAACTTGTTAGTATTCTGTTACATTTGAGAGAGCTGTGGTGAGACAGATGAGTATGTTAGTAACATTTTATGCATGTAGCTTTTACACTGCTCTGCACTGCATTTCTTGTGCAATGGTTCCAGAAGATACTTCAGAGACACCTACTTAAAGTAATTCATCTCCTGTTCATTAAAGTCAGCTTTTTAAAAACAGTCTCTTCCTCCTTCATCTCCATCAAAAACACTGAGGGAATGTTTCCCTGAAGAGAAACTTCCTATCCATGTGGAAAGCAACTGTTAAGCTACTGTCAACCTATTGTGATAACTAACCCTATTTTCAGTCTCTGTGAGATAAACCATAAACTGCCACAGCAGGAGCTTCTTCGTGAGCTGTTTAGTCGACACTTCAGCTCTGCTATCACTCACAAAAAGAGCAGTGTGGACAATGGAGAAGTGTCTGGTTTATTGACTCACATCTTTACTATGTATCGAGATTCTCCAGTGTCTGAAGCTGTTATTGTGAATTTATGCTGTTGTGTAAGTCAATGTATATTCATTTAAGTGTGTTGTGCCAGAAAATGATGCACACTTTTTTGTTATCATTTCAATGGGGATGTGGGACAAACTTCAGTACTTAAAAGAATGCTTTTGAAGAATTTTTTTAATATAGAGCTCACAGTTGCTTTTTAAATGGAATTTGCTGTGTCTTTTTGCATATTCTGTATGAGATCTTTCACACCTTTTTTGGGGTAATGGAAAAGAAGAATAAGAGTTCCTGCCTAGTAGCTGCTTTCTCTAGGCCCTTAACCAGATAAAAATCTGGAAAAAAAAAACCCCTTGAACCTCTCTAAGAGAGTTGTCCTGTCAAAATACTTGTGAATCAGATGTTACTGCTGAGAAGGCAGCAAAAAATAAGTGTCCTGGGCTGCAGTGCTTTTACTCTGTTATTGTAAATGTATTTTGAATGCTGCATGTGCCCTGTCCCATTTATCAGAGGTTAGAGTCGAACTGGGGAAAAGCAGCAGTAACTTGAAACAGCTTTTGCATAAGAAGCAGCAGAATTGATAGGATTCTAACATTTCTATAGCAATTCTCAAACTATATGGGACACTGATTAATTCAATGTTTTTGTTGGCGCTTTGAGATGGATTCAAATGTTTCTGGTGTGGATGATGTACCTAAGCTATCCTGAGTGAGGTGAAACTGCCCTTTTAACTGACTGTATCCTGTTGAATTCTCTTATCTGTCCTTGTGTTTGCATCCTAGTTGTACATACTTTAATTTCTATAGAAAATACATTTGGATATACGAATGGTAACTTTATTACATAGTCTTGGATTCTGCCTAGTACTCATGAAGATTCTTCCTTGTGCACTATTTGATCCTGTTTTATAATTTTCTATATTTTACTCCTTGGAATATAGTGTTTGATAGCTAGTTTGAAATAAAAGCATATTCACATCCATATAAATAGGCTACATTTTGTGGAATTGTATGAAGAAAAATGATTGATTCAAATAACTTATAATTTTGAGTTTCATGGTTGCAAGATATTTTGTTTTTCCTTCCTTATTATTTTCTGCTCTTATTCTAACAGAGGAAAACTCATTTTACATAAATTGAACATGTAGAAGTTCTTTCTGTACTGGAAACCTCTACAGCTCTCCTTATGGGTCAGGCATCATGCTGTGTTGGAAGTACCTCCATTGGTATTTACCTTAGGTGGTTTCTCCACACCTCAGCCCCTCGTTTGTTTTTTTTTTATTCTGAGTAACTGCTGAGCACCCCCTTAGTTGTCAACTACTACTCTCCCTACCAAGATAAGGCAGTTAGGATTGGCTTAGGACCTTTTCAGCTTCCCTGGAATTTTAGAAAACTGTCAGTGATTTGAGTGACTGAAGTTTTGCATACGTAATCCTGTATTGAATGTTTTTGGTGTTTTGATACTTCCGGTGATTTTTATGAAGACTCTCTGAGCTGGAAAGTTTGTGTCTCCCCATCCCCATTTACAGCAGTTGATTTCATAGAACACTCTTCTTTACAAACTTGTCCCTTTCAAATTTTGTAGACTCGTGTCATAGCAGAGGCACCACCATTAAAGGTGTCTAAAGTCCGAAGACATGAGCAAGTCTTTAGTTACCTGAAGTTCCAGAGTTAGTCATATTAATATTTGAAATACATGGTTTCTTTATCCTAATGGTTACCTTTTGTCTTGCTTCCCTGTCTTTAGAGACTCTACAGCGGTGGGTAATTCACTGGTCCATAAGCGCTCTCCTTTACGCCGCAGCCAGAAGAGCTCAGCGTCTCTGTCCAAACTGTCCTTACGGGATGGACAGAAAGCCAAAAAGCCACTTTGTAAATTTGAGGAAGGTCAGGATGTCCTAGCTAGATGGTCAGATGGCTTGTTTTATCTTGGAACTATCAAAAAGGTAAACAAATTTTTAACTTCACTGAGTCCTAAAGTATCATATGTAGTTGCAAATTGCAGTGTTATCGTGTTGCCTGTGTAGTTTTAAGTACATTCTTCTGTTTGGTTCTTTTACTCATGGCTTCCACTGTATTTTTGTTTTTCAGATAAACAAACTGAAACAGAACTGCTTCATTATATTTGAAGACAGTTCCAAATCCTGGGTTCTCTGGAAGGACATACAAACAGGCAAGAACTTCAATGAAGTAGTCATTGTTTAGTATCTTATTTGTTTAGATTACTATATCTGTTAAAATAAATGATTACATTATATTCTTATATCCTAAAGAGTGATATAATTTAATGTGATCCAGGATCACAAATTAGGCAAATGGGAAAAAAATATTTTCAAACAACTGTCTATCACTGAAGTTACTTGTTTTGTTGTGTTTTTTTTTTGTGTGTGTGGTTTTGTTTTTGTTTGTTTGTTTGGTTTTTTTTTTGTTATTTTTCTGGGGGGTTTTTGTTTTGGTTTTTTTTGTTTTCACATAACTATGTCTGGGGTAGCAGGGAAGACTTCTAAAAAGAATCACATTTGAGTTTGTTTGGATGGGGATAGAGTCTGTCCTTTCTCTGTCTTAAGAGAAAACTCTTGGCTCTAATTTACACCAAGTTTATGTCGTCCTACTGTTTTCAGCTGAAACAACATGTTGTGGAAAGAAACTAAAACCTGGAAAATCGTTAATGGAGTTTTAATGTTTAAAAGTAACACCACAACTATTGCACATAAGAAACCATTACAGGTTTTTGAGTATTCATGTAATATGAAGAAATGTATCAAGTGAGACACCTATTGTACAGTACCTTTTTGGTTTTCAGATATTTGGAGAGTAGTAGAAGCATGGATGACAATTTCTTCCGAAAATCAGTTACAATTTCCTCATCGTATAAAAGCAATGGAAACCTGAACTGGCTCTTATTGATTCTTGATGTTTAAACTAAACACTATCTGCTAAAAAGAGAAGCTTTTTATTTGTAATAGCAAAAAAATCAACTGTTTTATTTCTTAGAAGCTTGTAAAAAAAATGCTGTTCTATTCTGTAAAGTACAAGTTTATGATCATTGATTCATTTATCGTAACTATCAAAATTTAATAATGTGTATAAGGACATTTCAACTAAGAATATTCAGTGATTAAGAAGCTTGTATTTCAATCCAGATTTTTACATTGATGTGTGGTATAAGTAGGGCAAGATGTAGTTTTGTTTCCAGTTTGCAAGCTTACTTTTTTTCCTTCCCTCTGCTGTAACTGTGCTTTTGTATGCTTGCAAATATGTGTAAGTAGTAATAAATCTTTCCTAAGAATGTTAGAGCTTAATATTAAAGCATCTTGGGCAGATCTGTCAAAAAGATATGCACCAGATTGTGTATGTATTTGCAAGAAAAGAAACACAAAGTAATATAAACTGAAAAGATATTTATTAGTTGTTTCAGGTAGGATTTATTTATACAAAGAATTTACATTCTTTATTCTGTTATTGAATTTTTATTGTTGATGTTAAGGAACCCTGGACTGCATATTAAATAGGCAATATAAAGCCTATAAATATCTTATAGCTTATGATAAGTAATATAAATATTTGTAACAGTCTGTACAAAATGTCTGAATATATTCTTAAGAAGTTTGGCTCTGTAACAATGTGTTTCTACAATGCATGCATCTGTAACTGAAATTAAAAGCTATATGTGTGGTAACTGTTCCAAATGCAGATGTAACTGAAAAAAAATCACACTCTCATCTTTGTCTAGGAGCCACTGAAAGTGGGGAAATGGTCTGTACAATATGTCAGGAAGAGTATTCAGAAGCACCGAATGAAATGGTTATATGTGATAAATGTGGACAAGGTAACTAGATTTTTTTTTAAATTTTTTCTGTTTACTGCATTTTTAAAGATGTTTTGATTTGTTTCACGAAGGAGGATATTTGCCTGGCAATGACTGACTGCTCAACTGATCTTAAATTTTGTAGCCCTTAGTGGCTATTAACAGCTCAGTGAATGATGAGAATCCATGTTAAAGTGACTAACACCTGTTCTGTAAGTCAAGATTATTATTATTTTTCTACTAAGAAAATTTAAAATACCATTTTGAATTTGTGACTGATCTTTTTTTGATCAGATTTTCGGCACTTAAAGATGGATAATGCCTTATAATTGCATTAAATTTATATGTAGTTAATTCTGTGTAAGCTTCTTTTGCCATTTTAATAATGGTTTGACTGGTCATTTTTTATACAGGTTATCATCAACTGTGTCACACACCAAATATTGATTCCAGCGTGATTGATTCAGATGATAAATGGCTCTGTCGACAGTGTGTTTTTGCAACAACAACAAAGGTGTGTTTTTAGAAAAAGAATTTAATACATTTTGTGTTGCAGGCATCTTTGTTTTTGAAATTGAAATAATGAAAAGATAAAGTTTTTTTCAAGTTATTTCTTTTTTGTTATCCTTGGTCTGAATGCAAGTTTTGTATGTTGAGAAGATATACTTATTTTAGAAATAGGTGATGTTTTGCTTTTAAACGAACACACTAGTATTAAAACATAAATGCAGGTGAAAGTATTTGACTTGATTATAGAAAGTTTCAGAAATGTCTTACTGGTTTTTGTAAACAAATGTGTTTGTTTTGGCCCAGAGGGGCGGCGCGCTTAAGAAAGGACCAAATGCCAAAGCACTGCAAGTCATGAAACAAACGTTACCATACAATGCAACAGACCTGGAGTGGGATGCAGGTCATAAAACCAATGTGCAGCAGTGTTACTGCTATTGCGGAGGACCTGGAGAGTAAGTAAATGGATAATGTATAAGAACTTTTCTCTGTAATGCAGCTGCAAACTTGGACTCTTCTTGTAGACTTGCTTGTGAACTTGTTAGTTACTGTTCCTAATTTATGCAGGTGTTAAAGCTGGATGCAGAGTGGGCTTTTGAATTTTCTATGCATTTTTAAGTGTCTCATGGGAAATACATTTTCTTTTCTCATAAAATATTTAGTTTTGTTTTAATTTTGTCATGTGGCCATCACATAAAATCACAGTACAATCTACAGTCAGCAAGAGGCAGTATTTTTCTGATATTAACTCGGTCATAAGTCACAAAAATAAATGTACCTAGAGATTAGCTTATTAAGTTTTGTTGGGATATGCAGCTGTCTGATTCTACCATAGCATCATACCCTGGTTTTCAGTCACTGGCAGGGGAAGGATTCTTTTTCCTCTTATGGCATTACAGAGTCCTCTGCTGGTTCTTTTTTACAAGAAAGGCAAGAAGAGGACTTCTTAAGCAGGTAGAGATAAGTACTCTGGTGTCTGCATGAATGAGTGAATGAATAAGATAGCATTGAAGATCTGAGATCAAGGCAAGTAAAGAGTCAAAAAGTCAAAGAAGCAACGTTTTTGAATTTACACTCACAGGACAGAGCTCTGGTTTGAGAATTTTGGAGACTTGGACAAACATCACCTTCAGTTTTGCATGGTTCCTTTTCTCAAGGGAGAAGCTGAAAAAGGAAAAAAAAAACCCCTGTAAACTATGAGGTTTCTTTTGAGGATTCAAGTAGTAGAATCCCCTGAACAAATGTTTATGACTTAATACAGCTGTGTTTTGCTTTGAAAAATAACAAGGAAGCTAATCTGGTATGTGAGAAGGAGCTTTTATGTAGTTACTAATTTTTTATTATTGGGAATTAGAAGCTGGTTGATGGAGTAAATTAAATGTTTATTTTCTTCATGTAATAACTTAGTTCAGTCTCCTACTGGACTGTCTTTTATCATTCCTGGTCTCTTTTCTAGTAGGGATTTATTATGAAACTAAATGTTACTGAAATATCGCTAGAGGTGGCTGTTTTGTAAACTGTGAAAATCAGTTTGGGTCAAAAGATCTCTTGTTATTAATTTAAACATAACAAAGAACAATTTTCAGTAACTTTTTTAACATATCTTGTTTTTCTTTCTGTTGGTGAAGCTGGTATCTAAAGATGTTGCAGTGCTGCAAATGTAAACAGTGGTTTCATGAGGCTTGTGTGCAGTGTCTCCAAAAGCCAATGCTTTTTGGTGACAGGTAAGAAAATTAAGCTGTGCTTTGTGGTTGTCTCTGTTTAAAATGTGAAGGAAGTCTCACACATGAGCTTTTATCAGGGCAGCCATAATACAGCAGTATTTTTCAAAAATGGGTTTTGTTTTGAGTAGATTATACAAAATAAAGGATGTGTTCAGGTGTCGGGAAAATGCAGTTCTTCTTCTCAGTTTAATGAAGGAGGGTGTAGTGGTGGGTGATGGAGATGTAACCAAGGGTGAGTTGAATTCCAGCTGTTGCTGACTTCATTTTGTGTGTAAGTCCATTATACTATAGGAGCTGGCATCTGGGAGGTGGGAAGCTGTAAAGCAGACCCCTTCAGTGGGCCTGAGTTCGGATAAGGATAAGGGCGTTCAAGGTCATGCTGTGCTGGTGACTGATGTCTTACACACATGGACACCATGCTTGGAGAGGGGCTGTCAGTGAGCAGGTCCCTGTACTATCTGGGGGGATTGGAGAGAGCTGGAATGAGACTTAGACTGAGGGGAGCTCTGTGTCCTCTGTTCATGTGTAATGAGTCAGAATATAAAGAAATGAAAAAGGGTCTGGTTTTTTTTTTCATTTTAAGAGGAACTTGGAGAATTTGCAGCAGACAAGAGAAAACTGGAGAAAGGAATCAAGGAGTATCTCATTTTTTATCTATTATACTTTTAGCGGTTGGTTGTGCTGGAATATTTGTATGAAAGAACGCAGTTAGGACCCAGGAAGACATAGGTCCTTAAAGTGCTTACACTGATGCATGGGGGTTTGCATTTGAGAGAGTGGGCTGGAGATGTTACAGAGAATCTTCACTGAGACAGTCCCAGGCTGAGGGAGTTTCTCAGGGAGTATGAAACAGTGAGTACCAGATCGGAATTGAGGTACCTCGTATCTGGCCTGGTAGGTATCAGCACAGATTGTGGAAGTTGCTAAAGTAAGGTCCAGAATAAAGGCACTCACAAATCTCCTTTGGCTGGGTTTCTAGCTTGCTTAACTCGTTTTTTCATAACCAGGGTGTTAGAACATTGAGAGGATGTGTGTGTAGGGACACCCACCACCCAGACACACGTACCTATACATATGTGTATATTTTTAGGTTTTATACGTTCATTTGCTCAGTTTGCAGTTCTGGACCAGAATACCTCAAACGTTTACCCTTGAGATGGTAAGTATGAATTTAAAAAAAAAAAAAAAAAGGGATGAGTTGAATATATGCTCTGCTTTTCTTGTTGGTGTTTGGGTTCTCCTTGCTAAAAAGGAAATCCACTTGTCAGCTTCAGCTGTTCCCTGAGTTGTTCTTGCTGTTTAAAGACCAGAGATAAGTTTCATTCAAAGTTTATCCTTAAATGTAGAGATATATTGTGACTGCATGTTCTTGGGGTTTATTTCTGGGATTGCTCAGTGAAGTAGCAAGCAGCTATTTACTTGTTGTGTATGTGAAGATTGCAATACCTGAGTTAAATACTTTTTGCAGGCTTAGGATCCTGCCATTATGTAAACCAGATGTAGTGAGTACTGGAGTACATATCTTGACACACTTTATAACAGTGTCCTTGATGAGTCCTAATGTTAGCTCTAGTTTGGAATCTTTGAACTAAAATGTATTAGAAATTTTATTCAATTTAGTGCAAATGTACCTAATGCTAAATATATGGAGGAAATTATGTTGTTGAATGTTAGTTCATCAAAATACTTGCATGAATTCAGAACTGTGAATTCAGACTTGCTTAAATATCCCATGGTTCAGACCAGTTTTGGAGTTTAAAGGAGGATCATGACAATGCAATGAAAATGCAGAAATGAAAGTAAAATGCAAAACAGAAGGAATCACTTGAAGAGAAGTTACAGAAGCCTTCATGATGTTGTCTGGATTGAGTATTTTAAGTCGTACTTTGTGTTCCTCCAACTGTACTGTGCTAATGTCTTTTCTACTAAATTATTTCAAAGGGAAGCAATTGAAAGAAAATACGTGTTTTCTGTTTTTTTTTTTTAATTCAAATATTCTAGGGTAGATATAGCACATCTATGCCTTTACAACCTAAGTGTTATTCATAAGAAGAAATATTTTGATTCGGAGCTTGAACTTATGGCCTACATTAATGAAAACTGGGATAGATTGCATCCTGGTGAGGTAAGTAGTTGCAATATCCTTTCTTGCTTTTTCTCACAGTGCATACATGTATCCTGACACTTGACAATCTTTTATTCTGCATGTTAAATCCTTTAGTATCTTAAAATCTGTTACTCCTAAGTAATGAGTTAAAAAGCATTCTGTTTCTGCAAGGAAAAGTGGTGTATGTTTTTCTAAGCTGTACAATTTCTTCAAATTATCCATCTAACTTACTATTTTTGTGGTGGCTTTTAATTATTTATCCTCAACTGTGTATACAATTGCATATCTCTGTTTTTCTTCCATGTTATAGTTCTCTTACTAGTTTGATATTTTCATGTGCCCCAGCCAGAAAATCTAAATGTAGAACTGAAAGCAGAGTGTGTTGCGCATGAAGATATATCCAAAGTCTCTAAGATATAACAATAGCAAAATATTGTACACAAACATTTCTTCTGTCCTTCCTCTTTCAAACAATGGGGCTGGTCACTTTGTGTCCCAGTCTAAACATTGTTTTGATCCTTTCCCAGTCAGATTCAGCTACTTGTCAAGGCATCTTGGTTTTAGTTCAGTACTAGATTAGTTATTTTTCCAGCTATTTGATTACTGGGCATTTAGTTCAGCATTGAAGGAAATGCATTTGCTCAAGTAGATTGACTTTTTATTTAACTAAGAGTCAGTGTCGGTCTTTGTTCTTGCGTGTAACATTAGATGCACAAAATTTATGTCTGAATTCAAATTGGCACTCTGCCAGCAGAGTGTGCAGAGCATGTAGAGTGTGCACTTTTCTGTGCCTGAAAATTGTTTAGGGTTTTGAAGTTTTTTTTAATGTAAGTGGCATATAAATGGTTTGAAACTTTCTTATCATGAATACATGATAAGAAAATGCTTCTTTTCAGTAAATTTATACATCTGTAATCCATTTTTACTAGCAGACACAATTTGAGAATCAAATTTATGTTCTTGGTTTAAATGAGTAACTATTTTTAATAAATAACGGAAAATAGTTTAAAATACATATGTTAAGACTATCAGTAAATAGTTTGTTAGACAAGCAAATACTAAAGCATTACTAGAAAATTAGTGTCATTATGAATAGATATCTGGTTTACTTTGATATGTATGGCATCTCTTACCTAAGTCATATCAAATCAGTAATTCTGTCATATCAAGTCTCAAGCTTTAATTGAAAAAAAAGGCTGCACGAAATGTAATTCTCACACCAACTTTTCAATAGAATGAATGTTCTAGCTATCTTACTGTATAATTTAACAAATATGTAAGCTATGTTTAATTTTGATTTTTTTTTCTCTTAGTATTGAGGGAAACGTAGGAGGAATTTGTTTGTTCATTTAACACTTCTCTCTTTGTGTCCAGCATACTTGCTCTGCTTGTCTCCGTAATTCTTAATTTTTCGGAGAGAAGATTCCATGTTTTAAAAGCTTGATAGGGACTAGCTACTTCAGGCTTTGGTGAAAGGAGGGAGGTTAGACTGGGTCTTAGCAAAAGGAGCATGAAAAGGGATTTACTGTTTGTTTTGGGTTTTGTGTTTTTGTGGGATTTTGTTTGTTTGTTTGTTTTTGTTTTGTTTTAGTGTTTGGGTTTTGTTCATTTTTGTTTTTTTTTTTTTCTTTTTCTTTTTTCCATTTTTGTTTTAGTTTTTGTTTGTTTTTTATTCTAATAACTTTTCTGGGTGTTCTCCATATTTTTTTTGTATCATGATGAGTAATGTTGGAAAATTCAAATCTGTGACTCAAAGTAACTGGAACTTTTCTACTACTGAAGAATTCAACAGGCTAAATGATTTCTCACTACTTTACAGCTGGCAGATACACCAAAATCTGAAAGATATGAGCATGTCCTGGAGGCATTAAATGATTACAAGACCATGTAAGTTATTGGTACTTTGCTTTAAATGTTGTTCACCTATTTAATCTGACATAGATTAGTCTTCAGTCTATGTGATAATTGCTTTGGCCACAGATAACATTTAAATTTTAACACTGTTTCTATTTCAAACTATAACATTATGTAAGTATTTGAGTGGAACCCAGACCATGAGAAAAATTGTTGTAACTTCCACCTTCTTTCCACTTCACGTTCTATACTTGAGAGTGAGGGTTGTGTAAAGTAGCCTTTGAATGCATATTCTATTTGCATAGGTTTTTTTGCATGTACACTGTTATTTTAAAAGTTGCTTTCCCTGTGATCAGAATTATAACAATTTGTTTGAAATCATCTAGGTTTATGTCTGGAAAAGAAATAAAGAAAAAGAAGCATTTGTTTGGTTTGAGAATTCGTGTTCCTCCTGTGCCACCAAATGCTGCTTTCAGGGCTGAGAAAGAACCAGAAGGAACTTCTCATGAGTTCAAAATTAAAGGCAGAAAGTCATCAAAACCCATTCCTGATGTGAGGTAAAATAACCCAGTCATTCTGGCAGTGGGGCTACTTGGAGCATTTTTTTGGTGCCTATAAAAAAGACCCTTTTATTGTAGAATGTATTTAAAAAAAAACAACTGTAAAGGTGGATTATTTGTGAGAATGAGGTCTTAAAAAATATAGTTAACTTTCTATTAGGATTCTTCTAAAAAAATCAACATGAAATTTAGCAGTAAGGACAATAGAAAATATCCCAACTTTGCCATTTGGGAAACAAAATCTCTTGCCTTTCTGGATCTCTTAGGCAATAATCTAACTAGAATTCTGAATAGGAAGTATGTTGTGAAATTGTAACTTGTATTGGTAAATTTGCCATCATTTTGACCAAGTGTGATCATATGAATAAACAACATTTAACAGCTGTTCATTCCTCTCAACATGTGGGAATCAGTAATGTCCCTAGAAATATCTTGTATCTGTTAATGTTACTATCCACACAAAACCATGTAGCTTTGACCCTGACAATTTTAATTTGCCAGCATAACCTAATTTAGGACAATGTTTCAGTAACAGACATCTAAGTGTGTGTTCATTGCCAAAGGAAATATTCCATGAAAATTATCATCAGTAATACAGAACAAAATACAAATTTTCTTCTAGGGAACTAAGTAATGGTATAGAGAAAAAGGGGAAAAAAAAATCAGTCGGTCGTCCACCTGGTCCCTATACAAGAAAAATGATTCACAAAACTCCAGACTCGTCTCCTCTGGTAAGAATATTTCTTCCCCCTTCCCCTCTTCCTTCTAATCGCATCATAATTGCGACATAACCAGTTAATATCAATTGTGATATTCCCCCATTAGCTCTCAAACAGAATTGATACAATAATCAAAACCTAAGTTGAGGGACCTTTTTTTTTCTTTATTTTTTCCCCCTTAGGATAATGAACCAGTTCCGGTGATAGAGAACCCAGCCTTGGAATTACCCTGCACTGTTGGGTAAATTAAAAAAAAAAAAATCCTGTGAAACATTGTAATGCAATGTAATTTATCTGTTTGCTTCTGAAATGTCAGCTCAATTTTTAATATAAGGTTATTTTCATTGCATGGCAATCCTGTTATCTTGCAAAACAGGAAATCTGATGGAACTGCACATTCATCCAATACCTCAGATGTGGAATCCACAGGTGCTGCCAGTATGAAAGAAACTACCTCATCTAGCATTTCCAGACATTATAGGTAACTATTCAGTTACTCTACTATAAACATTAAGATTTGCAGTATATGAATGTTAATACGATTTTTTCAGAGTAGAGCTATAAATTGCATGGGGAAATCTAAAGAAATAGGACAAATGAAAGCTGGTCTTGATTAGCTCTGCTTACAATTCACAGGCTGAGGATTTTTTGGTGCTTGCCAACTGTTGTTCTTTGATGTAAAATGTGTAGCTAAGTTATATTTGCTTAAAAGTTAAACTCCATAAACACTTGCTGAGCTTACTGTTCCAATAAAGGCCACAAAAGAACTGATGTGTACCCTGAATTAATATTAGCAGCTTTTGTTTTTGTAGGTTTGTGTATTCATGTTAAAGAATACTAAGTATGCTGTGATTTTCTACGGTCAATAGAGCATGAAAAAATTCTGGCACAGTTTTCGTAAATAAATTATTAACTACAGTTGACTTTCCTGCAAATAAATTGTTACTTGAACTTTTCCCTCTCTCAAGTTCAGCAAACATAAATTTCTCATTTATTGAGGTACATGCATCCTACTCCTTTGTCTCCTCTTTCTGGTTCATGCTATCAAGTGCTTTCACGAGTCAGTTTTGTGTGCATTACTGCTCTCAATAATCTGCTTTCAAAAAACTCATGTTTAGAGTTCTGAAATTGTTACCTAACTGCCATACTTATAGTTACCTATTTATAGGCAAGAAGTATTTTTATCAGTGAAAAATAGAACAAGTTATTTCATGAGTGGCATGGAAATAGCTGATAAGGCGTACATTTTGAATAGATTCCTTGGAGTTAATGCTGTGGGGTTTTATTTTCACTAGTTTATCTGACTCGAGAAAAAGGACTCGTACAGGAAGAACTTGGCCTGCTGCAATACCACATTTGAGGAGGAGAGGTCGCTTTCCACGAAAAGCACTCCAGACTCAAAATTCAGAAATCGTAAAAGATGATGAGAGCAAGGAAGATTACCAGTATGATGAACTCAATACAGAGATACTTAACAACTTAGCAGATCAGGAGTTACAGCTCAATCATCTAAAGAACTCCATTACTAGTTACTTTGGTGCAGCAGGTAGAATAGCTTGTGGGGAAAAATACCGTGTCTTGGCTCGTCGGGTGACGCTTGATGGAAAGGTGCAGTATCTTGTGGAGTGGGAAGGAGCAACTGCATCCTGACTGTAGGACTGAACATTATGTTCACTGCACTGTCATCTGTAAGTACAGTTCATAATGCAGAGCCATGAGAGAAATGGTCTTTAAATGTGTTTTTAAAAAGAAACAAACAAACAAAACCTTTTTAGCCTTAACATGTAATTGTTATCATTACAACTCTTGTGATAAAGACTTATCTTTTTAAAACCTGATCTGAGACTTAAATTTTTTAATCTGAACATTGTTAGATTGTTTTAGGTTGGGATATTTTGGGTTACAATTGCTTAAAAATGTGCATGGTGTTTAAAAAAGGATGACATTTTCTAGAGAACATTCCATGGATACAGTTATTGTGATTTAGAGAAAATATTATGTAGATAGCACAAATATTTGAAAAATCTTGGTTTGTTTTCTTACCCAAATGTTTGCAGAAATGTATTTCTATTTCAATACTTTCTAGATTTCATAAGTGCAGTGTATATAATGCCTACTGAAGACTGTAAAATACTGAAGTTTTCTTTCAAACAAAGTGTAAAAAAAAAAAAAAAAAAAAAAAGAAAAATATATTGAGCCTGTAAATTGCTCTGTGACCAGACTTCATTGTCTTCTTAATATATTCTGTGTGTGTGTGTGTGCGCGTGTGTGTGTATATACATATGTATATATGCACACACCTCCCTGTGCGTGTATATATATGTGTGATTGTGACTATGCAATACAAATTATGGGATTGGACAGCTTCTGAGAATTCATCCCATAATTCTTTTTTCAGGAATAGTTGCCAGTATTTACACAGCAGCATTTCTTCTCAGGCTTATTGGGTGCTGTTGCTTTTTATGTACTAAGGAAAAGTGTCCAACCAGTGCAGCGTGTTCTGGCAATGGGTGCAGTCATTGACGTTCCATTATTTTACATTTGAATTAACTGTCAAAAAATAAGGCAGGATCTGAACATTTTGAAATTAACTCTACTGGAAATAACAACGTGCAAGTTCTTGTGGCACTCTGATTGTAAATTTCGTGTCCCAATTATAAAGTAAGTTGACAGGAGTCACATGCAGGATTTCTACATATCTGTAGAAATGGTCATATTTTGATAAATGTAGTATGAACTGAGTGTATTATTGCACAGGGTCAACAAATGTTGCCATTTGAAGTAACATTACTGATTTTATTACAACATTACCTCTTTTGTGTTTATAAAATGTACCAAGTTTTAAATTGAGGAGTTTATTTTACTTGTTTAAAAAAAAAAGTCAAAAAAGTCTCTTGCCAGTATTAGATGTTTTTTCTTTGTCTGCTACTTTTGAGGGGGTTTTAGCCAAAGAGTAAACAGAAGAATATTTTTACTTTGGTGGTTATTCACTGTACTGTATAAGGTTAGATTTCTTACATGCTTACAGTTTACCACCAAGATAAAATTATGTGACATTAACAAATGACAGAGTGGTTTAAAGTGTACTACCTGGGTTAGTACCTATTTATTCCATTACTTGGTTATTTGACTTTTTCTGCTCATCTTGAACATCTTAAGAAGGTGATTCTTTTTCTGGATTTTTTTTTTTCTGTCACCTTATAGCCAAAGGAAGCAGAGAAAGTTTTTTTTTTCCTGTGCTTGGATTATGGCTGGCTGGGTTATATTAGCTTTATAAAAATGCTAATTAAAAACTGCCACTTCTGTTTACCTTCACTAAAATGTGTGGGTTTTTTTCTCACATCCCCAGCTATTAATTTAATGTTGCCTTGCCTATAGCTGCAATATTTTGATAACACAGCAACTTCATGGTAATTTTTGAATGTTTATATCTTGAGATAATGCAAAATGTTAAGCCTTTGTAACCTTACTCACACCATCTGTATTTGTCTTTATTGTTTCACTTTATCCAAGTCCTTTAATTCTAACTGAACACCAGCAGTATTTTTCATAAAGCTTCGTTTAAAGATAAATATTGGAATGTACTTGGGGACTTTAGTGGGGATGGAGGGGGGAGAAAATATTTGTCAAACTTAAGCTGTCCATAGACTTAACTATTGTGAATGTCATTTCATTTTACTACAGTGGTTAACTCTGATGTTCAGTTTGTATTTTTGGAATTGCTTTTTTTCTTAGAATTAAAAGACCAACATTAAATGTGTGTATTTTTTGAGAGAGAAGAATGAGTTTTGATTCTGTATTCTTGTGAAGCACATGCTTGGTGGCACCCTCCCATCTGTTACATCCCTATCTGTGGCTTTCCTGTTCCTGGCCTGGAGACACTTGCCCTGCACATAGACACTAACTGGTGTTCCAGCTCTGGTTGAGGGATGCTTTGTTACAAGGTGTCATGTACTGGAAAATGCTGCAATAGTGCTGCTGAAGATAGAGCTAGAGGAGTAGTTAAAGCACACCTACAAATGCCTTTCTCATTTTCTGTGACTGTCACTGTACGTGGTAGTGGTGTATCTAAAGGAAAAGACAAATGTTGCTGTATGTACTGATTCCATTTTGGTGTAACTCGATCACTGTATGTATGCATGTGTGTAAATATATGTAATTCAGCTTTGTTGTGGGCACTGATTTAGAACCATTTCTTTGTGTATGAGATCTACTATTTTTCCATTATATATTATTTGTATTACAGTAGTATTTAGGTAGGAGAAGTCTCTTGTGACTGTTCTAAAAATAGAGGTATTGCATGAACAAGACAGCAAGGAAATAATTGCACAATACTGGTCAGAATTGTAAAATAAGCATCATAGCAAACTATTTGTCAAATCATTGTTCAACAAAATCTTCATCAGAAAATTTAAATAAAACTATGCTTTTCTATGCATAACAGGCAGTTTGAGTGAGATTACGAAGGAATTTTGAAAAACCTCTCAGCATGACATGTGAAATGAAAGTCTATATTTTAATTTAACATGACAGAAACAAAAAAGGCATTGAAGGTGAAGACAAACACTTTGTTGTCTGGGAGGGGAAGATAATTTAATAAAAAGAAAAATGGTGTTGTCTGTGGAACATCCTGTTAAAGTGATCTTTAGTGTTATATTTTAAAAGGAAATTGGTGAATTGAGATGGAACTTGGCAAGGCTGAAGAAGGAGCAGTAGTCAGAACACAGTGATAAGGATGTACTGGACAGGAGCATCAGCTCTGTGCACAGAGGGAAGAGGATGAATTTTGCAAATGCTGTGCAGGTAAAATTTTCAGGAACATCTCTAGTTCCCTCATCTGTCTGAATGAAAAGTACCATTGCAATTAAGGGTGTCACGGCAGGAAATTATATTCTGTAGAAATGGAGAAAAGGATGCTGAGTTGTGTTTGGTCAATGCTGAACTTAAACTGATGGCTAAACACCTATATGGATGTGTCAGATCTACTGATATCCTAGTTTGGTCAGAAAAACATAGCGATGCATGTGGGAAAAAATCAAAAATTGTCAACGTTTGAAGAAAAGTTAGTTTATTTTTTGGTATAAATTGGATCACCTGTAGGTGAGGTGTAAAGAAGAGAAAGACATGGGAAAAGAGTCTCCTTTGGAGTCACTGAAGAAAGTTAAAGGTGAAATGGCTGTCTTCTAGGAAAGAATGCAGGGCAATAGCAAGGAAAAGCAAAAGACAAGTACCGGTACAAGCTGTGCACAGTCTGAGAATTAGCTTGGAATTTGATGCTTTTGCTGTCTTTCACTTATTCAGCAACAGTGAAACAAGATTTTTATATTGTCTTGATGTTTTAATATTTTCCATTTTTGTAGCCCTTCATGTTTCTCTCAGCTAGCTCATCTCTGCTATTTTTTACATTAGATTTGTACATATTCCAGCATTGAGATCCATGTGCTATAACATCAACAGTTGTTCTGGTTTTCATGGGTACCAGTGCAATGTTTTTTCTGCAGATATTAGTTTTTCAAATACATCTGTAGCTCATACAGTTCTTTTCTTATAATCTTTCTTCTAATTTATTCACTGATAATATTTCATCAGCGTGTTTGTCTCTACCACTTTTTCTGATTTGTTTCCAGCTTCTGAATTTGACAATATTCTGTTTGTTTCCAATTGTTACCTATTTTGTGTTTGGCAGTGATTGACTTCCATGTGGTTTTGGTTTCCTGGTCTTCTGTTTACCTTATGTTCAGTGTAGTAGCATTAGCTTCCAGTCTCAACATCTGCATTTTTACTGTAACAAGCTCATTTGCTTCAAAACCTGCTTTAAAGCAGGAAGCTAATTTATGATTCTGTCTTGCTCTAAATAAAGTTTGTTTTGCTGTAAGCACCATTTCCAAGTCTTTCATTTTTGCTTTGCCATTCCCTAATGAATCCTCACAAAACTTGCTGTCATTGCATTCACTTGTGTCACTCTCTCATGGGATAGTTACTGCTTTGCTACGTGTGTTTCTCTCATTCTTGTACTACTTTGTGTTTTTGGTTGCTCTCATTTGATATTCAGAACTTCACAAATTGCATGATAGCAGAGATCAGAAAGCGTTAAGATAGTAAAATTGTAGAGCTCCTCAATAATGGTTGGAAATTCTGGGAAATGGAATTAATTAACAACTGGAAAGGTTTTCAGGCTGTAGGATGCTGAAATATATTCATAGTTGTAGCAGGAGGAATGGGAAGAATACAAGGTATAGCAAAGAATTGATCGAGATAACAATGCAGAGCTCCTTGATTAGGGAGAGTAGGGATGCTTTTCATACAAAATCTACATTCAGAATTGTCCTTTCTGACAGACTGACTAGGGAGACTGCCTTCTTGCAGAAACGTGTGTGTGTGTGTATGTATGTAATATATACATTTATATGTAGAAATACACAAATCTGAGAAATACTATGAGAAACAACTTTCAATGTACTCAATTACAGTGGTAATTTATTATTTTTTTAAAAGTCTAAGTAGGCCATGAAATACTTCGATGGACTGTAAAAAACTAAACCAAAATCAACCTACAATAAAAACTGTTGATTCAGTCCTTGCCTTTTTCACTCCCATGGCTTTTCTGCTCTGCTTGTGTTAACGAGTCCCCAGTATTGGAGGTGCTCACCTGCCCCACAGTCACTGAGAGGTGAGTGCTGAAGCTTTAGGGGTGGAGCTCCTGGTTGTTGGCCATCTGGCAGCTGAGCCAGGAGAGGCAGCAGAAGTGAATAATGGCTGAAGCGCGCTCAGGGCTTTGGTGAGGGAGTGGTGGGGTCTGGTTCTGCCCTTTTCTGTCTCTCCAGAGAATGTAATTAAGCATCTTTTCACTGTTTGGAACTGGGGTTGAGTGAACTGTCAGCAGCTGTTGGTATGGACGGTCACAGGTATCTTTGACTTTGGATTTTACTCCTCCATGAAATCCTTCAGCATGATAGAAAAATTACTTCAATTAGACAGTTAATGTCAGGTTCTTCAACATAAGGTTGAAATCTATAGATATATGCTTGTAGAACTTTCCTTTTGATCACCCTGTGCCTTCCTTATGCCCCTGTATTCCAATTTGGCAGGTAGTAGCAGATGGAGAGTGAAGAAGGATATCTTGTTTCGAGAAACTTGGTATGCACCAAGGGAAGAAAGGGATTTGTGAGTTGTACAGGTTCCAAGTCTCATTAATTGTCATAACTATAGCCCTAGATAGCATGAGAGAAGATGTAATTCAGGTACTCCTGGTGAAACTTTAGTGTTGTAGGTGTGTTTACTAGTATTTTTAATTTTTTCATCATTCTTTTATTACCATTTTATTATCTTTACCTTTGATAAAAATCTGTAAGTTATGTGACTTGTTGGATTGAAAACCACATAATACAATAAGGCATATATAGCTTTTGATCTGCTCTGTAATAATTTGTGAAAATTGTGCTTGCTTATCTCTGTGCCTCACCATTCATACAGCATTCCTCCTGCATGAATAGTGAATTTCTGTGCCAGGGTACTGCTGGAGCAGGGGGAAAGCATGGAAAAAGAAGGGCTTAACATAAGCCGTTTCTCAGCAATAACTGAGAGTTTGTGTTTCCTGTCTACACCACAAGTTCCTAAGTGTTAAAATGAAGGAGTCTTGGAAAGACTTGTTCTTTGAAGCGCTGCTGAACATGTGAAGCAATGGACTTGTGCAGGGTGGGGTAAAAGGCTGTTGTGTTGTGCATGCAAAGTGAAGGCAGGAGGTGTCATTTCTCATGGTGCACACTTCTAGAGAGCAGCAAAAGGAACTTCTGCCTGCATTTCTGATGTCTGTCCAAAAATGGCTCTGGATGGTTTCTACTGTGCATGTACCTTTTCAAGTCAAACCACTGTTCCTTCTACCATTAATTGCCCAATCTGACAACATCATGTTGTCCTTGACTATTTTATGATATCTACTGCAGTGATTCAAAACACAGCCCATAAAGGAAGTTCCTGTTTCATTATGTGAACAATGTGGTCAGCAGCCTGTCAGGCTTCCGGACAGCCCAGGTTTCTCAGGAGTCTTAGGAAATGGTAAACAAGTGTGGATTTGTCATGTGTATTACTTGATTAACTGGGAAAAAAAAGGCTCCAAAATTCTGAGCTTTAGTCTCAGGATCTTGTGTGTCATCTTATGAATAATGTGAAAATACTCCACATGAATAACTACTAGTAATTTATTTTATGGGGTTCTTAATTGTGAGTTTGATATTGTAATACTACTTTCCTGATTTCCCTCTATTTCTCCCTAGGTGTTAATTTTTAATATGTTGACTATACTGAATCAGAAATGAAAATACTTATATTGTGAAATAAAATATTTATTTAGAGGAGGGAAATACAAGAATTAATGGAAGCACTCAACAAGTTGTCAGTTGATGTCCTGCAAAAGGACATCAAAAGTGGCTGCTGAGAAAGACACTTTATAAAATTCTTAGTTTCATGTGACTGACACACTGCTGTTAATTGGAAACACGAACACACACACCAGTTTGAAAATGTATCAAGACAAAGTACCTTCTGTGAAATGCTTTCTAAAAAGGGTTTATGAGGTCAGATGGCTTATTGGGTTAGAGCAGTAAAGTGGTTTTTGAGCTAAAGTGTCAATTTGCTGCTTTCTGTGGTATCACAAGCTCACAAATTCCCATAATCTGTTCCTTAGGGTGTATTTCCTCTCCCTTTTTGAGGAGAGAAGCTTTAGACTTGGTTGAGTTACTAGCAGAAAACCACTCAACTAGACAGTTTCCAAAAGTCACAAGTGCTTATTTAATACCGAGCTGCCTAGATTTCGACTGGCATGTGGGTCTTAACTGTCTCTGGCTTTGAAGACAGAACTTTACTAATCTCAGTAGTGTAAGGGGCCTCTGCTATAATTTTGCAAAGACAGCACTGACTGTCCTTCCTGCAATTGCTCCTAAACTTCCATAAGTGGAAGGTAGTCTGTTCTCTGTGTGTGTAATAAACTGCTGGTGCAATAAGGAATACAAGCATTAGAGTGCAAATACTGGAGGGGAAAAAAAAAAAAAAAAAAAAGGCTCCTATTTGATCTGCATCTGGTAACTTGAAATATTTTGTGTTACAAAGACCAGATGTTGGTGTCATTCTGATCTGACACCTGTGTAAACCTTAAGTTATTTGCATTGATAGAGCTGATTTTGGATACAGTGAATAAGAACAGAATTTGAACACTGCATGAGGAAGAAATAAAAAAGCTGCGTTACTAAAAACAAAGTTCTTGTGAGCTTAGCATCCTTATCTTTTGCAGCATTCATAGGTAAAGCATTCTTCCTTCATAATAAATTAAAACCACAAAAACAAGTTTAAACTTGATTTATTGAAAAATCTTAGTTTTGCATAATTACTCAACATCTGCAATTCTTAAAACATTTAGTTCTGAACAAGAAGTCCATTAAGAAAAAAAGGTAGATTTATATTCTCCTTTGTAAATTTTATACAATCAAAAGCAATGTACTCTTCAGAATCCACATGAAATGTTTCTTAACTGCAAGTTTACATGCCAAATCCTTCACCTATGATAAACCTATTCCAGCTGCCAAAGTCAGTGCACAGTTACCTTTCTAATTATTAATTCTTTCATTTCCTAGAGTTGAATTTGAATGAGGAGAAAATAGTCAGAGCTCTCAGCTGCAAAATAAGAATTTCTTCCAGATGAACTCTGCTGGCAATTGTTGCATTATTTTCCTTCTACCAGAGATCTTATTAGCAATGGGAGAAACTGAACTGCAGCAGTCCTGTGTCTTTGATCAGGGCAGTCTGCACTCATTAGCAGGTTAAACTACCACACCAAACTGTTTCAGTGAGGCCCAGCAGAGCAGCTGGGGGACCTAATCTCTTAAGGTGCCCTTGGAAAACTTGGCAGAGCTTATCTCTTGGAGTTTGAAGCTGAAATCTGTATCTAGTAGCTTTGATAGAAGAGGTAGATGTCTCAGCTGCAGCTTCCCAGAGCTGGTTCAGCATTTTGCAGATGGTTTGTAGCATCACGGTCCTGGTGACGCAAGCCATGATAAGTCTGTGGTGTATTGGTAGTGGGAGAGGGACAGGGAAATGGCAAGAAACATTATTTGCCACTCTAACTGAAAGAATTACTTTTTTCCTAGTCTTTGTCCTGATCACAGAGGTAAGCTTTCTAATTCCAGTTTAGAATACAAAGCATTGTATGGAAATAAGATATGCAAACCCCTAAAGCGGTACAGTCTTGTTTTGGACAGAGCTTTGCAGAAAGACGAAGTAGCCTTTGGAGCCCTTTGTAAGTTCCGTAATAATACTTTTGCTTATAAAAACTCTTTAGAAATATTATTGCTAGGTCCTGTTGTCTGCAGTTGAAACTGAAGTGCTGTTTCTGTGTTCTGTAGCCCTTGCTAGCATCTGCTTCACTGGAACAAAACGTTTCTTCGTGCACCTATTGACCCTGTTTTATCTCCAGAAAATAATTCTTAATCACAGACCCAAAGTTGCAATTCTGCCATTCATACCTAGATGGCCCCACAACAGGCACAACACTACTACATACACTTTTTTTAAAACACCTTTTAAAAAAGTGTTTTTAAGAAAGTTTTTTAAAAACCTGCGATAAAACGTAGTTAACACATTTATACAAGAAATTTCAATGACTTAGCACACTGTAAAATTACTAACTTGGGTATATTAAAAAAAGGTAATTCTCATGCACCACGGGATTTTGGCAAAAACTCTTTACCCTCACTACAGTGTTAAAAGCCACTTCATCCAGAAATTACAAATTCCTGATTTGATATTAGCTTTGCCTTAGATAAGTGATACTGCATATTCAGTTGATCATACAACTTGAAGCCTGTACTTGCTGCTCCTGTAATTCATGCTCTATTCATATGAACAGCTAGATACAGAAACAGAGTGTACTTACACAGCTAAAAGACTTGTGAGGGTGAGCAAAAAGGGAGAGTTCCAGTGAACAGCTTTGGTTTTATATGCCTATGTAAGTCACCCTATTAACTGTTACGTTAGTCACAGCTGTAGTAGACAGGAACAAATAAAAACAAATTGGCAAATAAGAGGCATTTTAAGGCTATGAAAATCAATCTTTATGTAATGTTTTGGCATACCATGACCTCTGCCTTTATTAAAAGGAAAAACATGAGAAATTACTTTCTTTAAAGTTATCTGTAACACAAATTTACAGTAATGAAGAATTTGCAAACCATACTTTCAAGTGTGTGTGTATTTGTGTAGCATGTAGACACTTGTCTTGTGTAACAGCCAAAAAGGAAAAAATGGTTGTGCAACTACAGGACAGAAAGATTTATGAACAGGAGTTGTACCTATTTTCTCAAATTCTTTTCAAAACTGACTCAATTTCACATTGATGGTGCTTTT
Organism: Empidonax traillii; assembly: GCF_003031625.1. NCBI lineage: Eukaryota > Metazoa > Chordata > Aves > Passeriformes > Tyrannidae > Empidonax > Empidonax traillii. The sequence goes on along the minus strand of NW_020955255.1, from coordinate 1,966,373 downwards.
TAAAGTGCTGATATTAGTAATTTGTACATAAAAAGAGTTCTCATGTTCTTACAATGTTAGCCCAATGTTTCTCCATGATGCCGTAGAACAAAAAACGAGTATTTTTAAAACACATAATTTTGAAGATAAATGACAGTAATTACAAACTATCCCTGTGGGCCCCAATCCTGTAAACACTTAGGCACATAGGTAAATTCACTCAGTATTTAACAGCAAATAAACCAATGTCTAAGTTACTACTGAAAAGTTTTATGCGAAAACAAAAAAATGACAGTATTAACATTACTTTGCAAATGCACCAGGTGTGCTATGCATAAGGTAGTCATTAACAGTCATTGACAAATCATACAAGTACAAAAAATATTGTTAGTAGCATTTGGAAAATGGGAGAGCGTGGGGTGAGGCATTATGTTCATGTTTAAAAAAAAAAAAAACCAACAACCACCACACAAACCTACAGAAAACCCCCAAACACAAACAAATCCACCACCATCACAACCAGATAGCCCAAGATGAATTGAAAACCTGATTTTTACTGTTTGTTCAAAAGAATCTGAAAGGGGTCTATTTTTTTTTAACTGTAGTTTATTGCTCCCCCTCTCTTTCATACCTGTTAATATTGGTATGATCAATACTGAATATTAAGTTCTACTTTTCCTCTTATCTTCAAAAAGACTTTTCAACATGTAAACCTGAACGGCTGACACCACCACCATGACTCCCAGGTTGACCATGGACCAGAAGTTGACTCTGTCAAAGTTGCTCTCTTGGATGTTGCGGTCACGGGCCTCGAACGCTCTGAGCAGGGTCTGAATCTGGACACTTTTGCTTAATCTGGCTTTGACACTGTTGATGGATTCCTGGTAAGTAATAAAGGAGTATTTTTAGAATCAAAAACAACACCTGAATCAAATGTATACCTTGTAGCACAAGCAAAAATGCTAATTACCAGACATAATTTCATTTCTTGGCCAGTATATCACCTAAAAAGCCTTAATTAACAAAGCATTAAGGTTTTGTAGTAATTTGTTTTTTCCCTGTTATAGGTTAGAGAAGTGAGAGAGAAATCAAACCTATTTGGACAAGTAAAAAGCAGTGAATTCTTCAGAACTAATCTCAAAACAAGTTACATAGTGGCAGACAAACTTTTTTTTTTCCTGCTGAATAATAAAATTAAGGCGCTTTTTAATGCAAACTCTTCTCAGGGTACATTGTTAAAGGAAAAGACAATAATGTTATATTCCCATCTGCTTCTGGTGCTTCCACTGTAGTGGCTATAAACTGCTGCTTCAGCTTTGCAAAACCAGAATTTTGACAATAAATAGTGAATAGGACAACTGGAGGTCCTGCAAAGGCCATACAGTGTGTCCCTGGGAACACGAGGAAGCACACGAACGAACGCTCGGGCCACAACGACAGCAGCAAGAGCTGCACCTTATTCTGCACTCACAAAGTAAACACCTGGGCCTAAGGTCTGTTGAAGTTTCATCTACCCCATAAGAGATAATAACACCATAAAAGCTGATCTCATCAAGTGCTGATCTGTGTTCTTCATATAATTTTGGGAACCTGAAGTAGCTTCTAGTGCGAAGAGTAATGTGTGCAGTAAGAGGAGGCTATAAATTAAGAAAACCCCGCAAGGTTAAATCCAACAGTAACATTTTCTCCATGGACGTTTTCTATGTTGCATGGTTAATAAAAATATTTCAAAATAGCTAATTTGGGAAGCCAGATAGTTTTATGATGATAAAGTTCACTGTTACACAATAAGGAACATCAACACCATAAAAAAGCTTTAGAAACAAGAAACGATTCCCTGTTTTCCCCAGAAAATGTGTGATTGTTAAAAAGTTAAACTACTAAGTGTTTTTGTAAATCCTCAGAGACCTTGCAAGGAAATTAATATCTTGACTAAGTAAACAATAGCATCGAATACTTAGGTTAACTTTACAAAAATTACCTACTTTTATAAGATTTTCAAGGCTCTCAAAGACAAGTTCTGTATTTATTTTTCTTTTGGAAGAGATACCAGTATGTAAACAAGTATCTGTCAAATCCATTCAAGTATTGTGATTAAAGCGTGAGAGGAATTTTCCTTACAACTTCCCCTCTTAACTTTGTTTTTTTCTAATTGTCTTGACTGCCAATTTTAATGATCTAGCCAGCTCTTCAGATTCAGTATTTAGTTTTATTACTATTCAAAAGTGCATCATACACCTATAAAAGATTTTAAACATTGTTTTGTTTTGCTATTTAAAAATCTGCATTTTGTCTATGGCAATAAATAACACAAACAATGTGATTTTCTACTTAGTGTACTCAGTGTGTGTGGATGTTGGTTTGGTTTTTTGGATTTTTTTTTTTTTAAGATACCAGTTGTAGCCACGATCAAACAAACAACAGCTCAGTGCATCCTACCAAGCACTAAGAACTAAGAACATCAAACAATCCTTGGCTTCTGGAGTAATCTCAACATTTAATGATCATAAAGGGAATAAAAGCTTTGACTCTGAATCTTACACCAAATAGGCTCAGCATCCAGTTTAAGGAAACATAATCATTGAAAGAATCTCCGCAAAGGTGAACCTGTGGTAAGACTCAAATTAACTCCCATTCATTACTTTGAAAAGATGTAATAAAATTTGGGGGCAAAAGAACTAATAAAGTAATATTTAAGTTATTGAAGATAGAAATATTAATCCGTACTACTTTATTTTCAAGCACTGATAAAAACCTATGCAGTGGTTCCAGCTACATCATTGGGATTAAGTAATACTTTAATGCTATAAATATTCATGTTATTGCTGCTAGGGAAAAATGTCTCATTTTAGCAGTAGGAAGAAGAGAAGCTGAATTGGAAATAGAGTGACTTTGAGATATAGGCAGTTTCTTCTTGCTGATGAAGGGCCTATTCTGAAAATATATTCAAATTTGTGTTTGTAAGCAAGGGTCCCATGGTGCTGAGCTTCCTGCATTAGTAACTGGAATAGTTTCCAGGATGACGCACCAGACCAAGCCAGAATGGCTACATGACACTTGAGTTTGTTCCCAAATGCTCTTACATGGAAAAGAATTAAAGATCAATACTAACCAGAATATCCTCTAATTTCATATCTAGGAGATCTGTGCCTGTAACGTACTTCTTCCAGTCTTCCTGATCTTGTCCATCTTCTCCCATATTGTCCAGGATCAGTTCAAAGAAAATTACCTTTTCAGAAATGGTACTGAATGTGTTGTCAAAGCAGAACATGTAATCCCCATCTTCTGTTTCCACCCTGTGTATATAAGCAAAATGTGATTAAATTAACTATACTTTCTGTTCTGATTCTCAAAAAGTGAGTTTTTGTAAGCAAAGTTTCCCCTTTAAGACTGACAACTGTGCACTTCTAAATAACCAAATATGCTTTTTGTATAAAAATAAGAAGTCTAAAGACACCTTACAGATTGCACAGTCACAGCAAAACAATCCCACTGGCTCTAAAGGCTCAAAATGATGAACACAGCATTTTTCTTTTTTTGGATTTTGAATTACTGTTAATCACTACAAAAAACCCTATAATGAATCTATAGTAAAATTAAAACAATTATTACATATTTTGATAAAAGGATTGGAGAAATAGGGGACATTAGCTTCTTATTTATATGACTGAAAAGATCTTTTGGTATTAGATGGGGAGAGCTTTTTCAACTCCACAATAATTATTTTTGTTCACTGACCCTTAACAGCTACCATTAAAACAAAAATATCCTTTGCTTCACAGTACAATCCATGTAAAAAGCATTCAGTGTTTATAAAAAGAAAGTTGGTATTCTTAAACTGTCCTACTAGACAGTCTTTTGTAATACTAAGGAATAAAAAGTACTCAACCTTTATTTTAGTTATATTTGTTAAAGAAACCAGAAAAGTATTTCGTATGCAGCCCTTCTGAGTTTGAGTATTTTAAACTTACGTATGAACTCCATCTGATTTTCTTTCATCAAAAACTAGAGTTTCACCTTTTGGGGACAGCAGATGAAAATCAACATCTAATCCTGCTCCATCCAGAACCTGTGAAACAAACAAAAAATGAAGCTCCAAGCAGTGGAATTCCTGTTTGCTTTGCTGATGGCAACATTTTTAGAGAGGGCAAACATTTTAGGTAAGAGAACTGACACATAAAGAACCTGAAAGACTAATCTGTCTGTATGAGTTCACACCAAGTTAACTGGAAACACATTAAAAACTGGTTCAACCCAAAAGCATTTTAGCAGTTTCAAAATCTTAAACTAAATATGATCCAATTTGCTAGGCTGGGCTTATATTGAACCTTTCCCTAAATATTTTTAAGAATGTATACAGTTTAATCAATGGGTAACCTGTAAAAAGACTAACAACAGATGCCTAAATTTGGCCTTTCTATGGCAGACATAACTGATTGGTAAGTACCAGCACTAGTTCAGTGGCAGAAGTTTGATAACAAAAGTCACTTGTATGTACACACACATATATATTTGTACAAGAACACTATGCACTGTAATCCCCCAGATCTCTTTGTTGGGTGAATTAACAGTGTAGAAGACAGGACTGGACTTCTTATGCCAATCAAAGGTGTATCACAGACCTTCTCACTTTCTGATGCAGATTTAAGGTCTGAACTCTGCCAGGGTATTCTTTTTTTCCCCAAGGTAGAAGGAATTGAAGGCATTTAGCTTCCTAAGCTCCTAAGAAGTGTGTACAGTATTACAAAGCTGTGCTGCCTTAACTGTATAACATGACTACAGTTTTATCACCACATCTGGTGTGTTGTAGAAATTCTCTTAACTGCATAAAGGGGCAGACAGGGATCATTTTTATGACATTACTTAGGTCCACGCTAGGGGATTTTTTGTTTGCTTGTTTTCCAGCGAGCTTTCTGAGTGTAGCAGTCTGCTCCTGCTGAAATGGAGGGCGAAGTTTACACTGACTCAAAGGGACACTGGGGACTTACCAAAAAAAAAAAGACGAAGAACAAGGGAAATTAGTAGCTAACAGCTGAAAAACCAGACACAGGGACATACCTTTAGGGCTTTGATCCACTTGAAACACCCAGAAAAACAACTTTGTATCAGCAGAGTGTTCATTGCGTTTTGTCTTAGGAGAATTACCTGCATGCTATGTTAAGTATTCCTCTGCTTTAGCCACTAACATAATTAAGTACAAAATAAATCAGTTTCCAATAACACAGAGAGCTCCTTTTCTAACACTGAAATAGAAAGATGAATCATTACTGTTAGTAGGAGTGCTAAGACATTTATGCCCGAGTAGAAAGAAATTCAGTGTTACACTCATTTGTTCTCTCTAAAATCCAACTCAGTGCAAAATAAACTTCTGTTTTGCTTAGAGAGGGCAAAGCTTGAAAACATTGTTTTTTCATTCTTTCTCAGTTCTTCATGTAACAATATTAGAAAATAATCACGAATTTCAGCTTTGTACTTTCAGTTGGGAAGCAGAGGGGATAAAAAGGGATCGGGGGAAAGAGGAACAGATCCGGCCACAGTAGTAGGGTGGGAAAGTATTCACTGCAGCTTCCCTCACTGTACCTATTCTACTGGAAAAAAGTCTTTGGTTTATAGACGGGGAAGAAAGGCCTGAGACTGAAATCTTTCCCAGACATAGTTGGGAGACTTATCTTTTCCCAAGAAGAACAGCAAGACCTTAATTTCAGTCAAGTTAAACAGGGCTGTTTTTGTGAAACTTCATCACTGAGATGAAGGGTGTTTAATATCACCACAAAGGCAGGCAAGTAGGGGCTCTGTGCATCAGCACAATGTTCCTCACTCTTTAAAGGTCACACCCGTGAACTTCCTACGTTCTGCTGAGATCTTGGAAAGTGTTTAAAAAAAAAATCTACTAGCATAACTACAAAAGGCCGTTAAAGCAATTTTCTCCTCCCAAGGCAGAGTTTTTAAGAGTGCACGATTCCAGCGTGGCTGTGCGGGCGCTGGCAGGGCTCCCTGCCCGGGTCTGGGCGCTGCTCGGGGCAGGGCACGGCCCCCCCGATCCCGCAGCAGCGCCGCGGCCCCGGAGGACGGGACGGAGCGCCTGGAGCGGGGCCGGGCCAGCCGCTGCACAGCGGCAGCGGAGCGGACACGGCGGGATGCGGGACCCCCGCTCCCTTCGGGACACCCCTGGGACACCCCCGCCCTCCCGGGGCGGCCCCTCCCGTCCTCCCCCCCAACCTGGTACTCGAGCTCCAGCGAGGCGTCCCTGCGCATGGGCTGGTAGAAGCACTCCTTGCGGCCGGCGGGCAGCGTGAAGGTGAAGTCGCTGTCGAGGGAGGGGCTGAACTCGGCGGCGCGGGGCGGCAGCAGCAGCGCCAGGCACCCGAGCGGCACCAGCAGCACCCGCGGCGCCATCGCCACCGGACCGGCCCCGCGCGCTCACACCGGGGGCGGGGCCGCGGGAGGGGGGGGGGGGAACCTCCCCACCCCCTCCCCTCTGCACCAATCGCAGCCCGCCCACAGTGCACCGCGGTGGCGCGCGCTGACCCCGCCCACGGCGCGCCCAGGGCGGCGGGGCCGCGCGTGCGCCGTGAAGGACCCGCGCGGTTCGAGCGCGGCCCGGGCGGCCCCGGCGCGGCTGAGCCGGGAGGGGGGCGGGGCCTGACACCGACACCGGCTCTGATACCGACCTGCTCGGGGCTGCGGGCCGGTCCCTCCCCGCCGCCCCCCTCCGCCAGCCCGGCCCCACAGCGCTCTCCGCCCGGCGCTGCTCCCCCCGCGTCGCCCGGCGCGGCCCGTCCACCCAAGGACGCTTTGCTTTGCTTTGCTTTGTCGCTTCGCTGGTCACGGGCAGTGAGGCAAGTTTTGGCTATTGGCGTGTGCGCCGTTCCCGTGCCGGACTCCCCGGGGGCTCCGAGGTCACCGCGATGCACCGTGTGCGGGAGTTTTGGCATCTAATGTATAGCGGGCTTTTCCAGTTTTCCTGCATGGCAAGTCGCGAAGCTTTTTGTGCTTCACGAACGAGTACAGAACTCCTTTTCTCAAAAGAGGCAATTTGTACAGTTATTTTTATCTATTGAACATGGGAAGAGGTAGTGTGTGGAATGTACCTTTACATGTGGAGATTTGTGTTTTCTCTTGTCTTAGAAAGAAAAAAGTGTGGGTTTTTTTGTATTTTTGTTTCATCTCTACATTCTTTTGTTATGTTTAAAAATATCTTTGCAAATAGTCTTCACATATGCTTAACAGTGTTTTAATATTAAATATGATTTTAGCTGTATATGTGGTACCAATGGAATGTACTATGTGGACTTGCTCTAAAAGTGGTGCTGATGAAGACCTGTTTGCAAACGTTCAGTCATTACAGAATCAGCTGAGGAGAACTGAAAAAAACCTACGAACAGTAGAGAAAGAGCTTTCTAGGTATGAGTGTGTTTGGGAATGAGAACTGCATGTCTTTCATAGTGAATCTGTCTTGTTCAGTGTAATGGATTACTGCAGTTAGCTCTTTTTGTGCTTTCCGTCTAAACAGTCTTGAATAAACAACTCTAATAAGCAACTTAATAAAGAAAAACTGGAGTAGTAACTTTATACTCTCCCTTCTACACTAGTACAAGTGAACATTATGGCCACTGCTTTGCTGAGGCGACAGACTTCGCTCTGGAGGATTTTGTACAGCCTAATTACAACAGTCAGGGCTTTTCTAACTCCAAGAAGAATTCTGGTAAAACATCTCACCGAGATTTTCAAAGAAAACCCAAAGTAAATATTGCTCTTTATTTCCTATTATTGTAACTTTGGTTTTCTAATCTTTGCTATGTTTTTGGATGTTTTTTGGCTGGTAGGGCTTGGAGCAGATACACTGTAGTATTGGACAACGATATCAATGGAGCACTCTTAAACATAATATCATTTCAATATGGTTTTTCTGCTAAGTTTCCATTGTGGCCTTTCAGTGCTTGAAGGAGAGTTATGAGAAAGATGAGGACAAAGTTTTTAGCAGGGCCTGTTCCAATAGGACAGGGGGTAATGGTTTTAAACTGAAAGGGGGTCAGTTTAGATTAGTTATAACAAGTAAGTTTTTTACCGTGAGGGTGGTAAAACATTGGGCACAGGTTGCCCAGAGCGGTGGTAGATCCCCCATCCCTGGAAACATTCAAGGTCAGGTTGGACTGGGCTCTAAGCAAGTTGATCCAGTTGAAGTTGGCCCTGATCATTGCAAGGTGGTTTTACTAGATGTCCTTTAAAGGTCTCTTTCAACTCAAAATATTTATGATTTTATGATGTATATGTTGCTTATGTATCCATATATGTGTGTGTGTATATAAAACCATATTTTTATGTCTAGTCTTACTCAGTATCCACAACTTTGGATAAAACTGTGGAAGAATATGAATGTCTTCAGGAAAAGCTGGATGCCCTTCAAGAGCAAAATGCATCTTTGACTTCTCAGAACCACTACCTAAAGAACAGGGTGGAAACAATGAACTTTGAATTGATGCAGTCAAAAACAAAAGTATGTATCTTTATCATATTCATCAAAAAGAAAAACAAACCCCAACTCCCCCAAACATCCTAGTGATCGTGATTTTGGAGTTTATAATTCCAAGCAGAATATTCTATTTTTTTGTCTTGTCTTAGTCTAAGTTTAACATTTAGTATGTATTTAATATTCAGTATTAATCGTGAACAGAATGTTTTGGAATCTATTTCTCCATGGGCAAAACAACTGTATTAATTATGAGTTCTAACTGTTCATGTTCCAAAGTTTAGTCTAAAGCCAGTAAGCCATAGAATGAAAAATACATTATGAAAGAAAATAGTTCAGTATAGGTATTTAGTACTGTACATTCACGTGTCTGAGCTACCTTGAGATTAATGTGAATAATAATGGCACAGTAGTCATTTGCCTAGAAAATGAAGAGTTGATCTCATTAATCCAAATTAATAAATTAATAAGTGAAGATGGGTTAGAAGGAAATATAATGTCTAATAAATCATTACTGATTTAGTATACACTTGTTTGTACAGGTTTGTTTCATGACAACTATATTCTTATATTTGGGTTGTATGTGATGTTAATAAAACATAGCTATTCTTAGTGCTTTTTGCTTGAGAAATGTTATCTCCAAGACAGTACAAATAAATAGATAAACAAAACATTTGACTGCCTGTCATTGAAATAAGAAATAGTTGAATATAAACTTCTTGGAAAAAGCAAGAGACAGGACATATAAAGAAATTTCCTCTGCAGAAAATTGGAGGTCATTTGGTGTAGATGAACAAAGGTAATTTACAGTAGGGTTAAGAGCACTGTCATTCAGTAAGCAGATTGTTCTTATGTGTCTCACCTGAAGATAAATATGCAACTCTTAATGCAACCCCAATTATGTTTGTATTTCAGATTTCGTATCTCGAGTCCACTTTAGGTACACATTTAGTCAACCTCCCGAAGTTGAAAGAACAGATTTTAAACCTGGAAGCAGAAGTTTCAGCTCAAGATAAAATTCTGAAGTAATAAGTGTACTTTTAAATCAATGTTTTGTTGTTGTCTGCTTGCTGGTCCAGTCTCTTTTTTGGGATGACATAATTACTGGTACTGTGTGAATCATGTAATCTGGGTCTGAAACTTTCATTTCAGAGCCAAAAATAGGAGGAGGGAGGTGATCTATTCTGTGCTGAATGTACTTCAAGAAATTGAGAAAAAATTATAAAAGCTGACGAAGAAACCAGTTTATAATGTGTGCTAAGCACAAATATGCCCTGATAATTGGATAGAGGGATTGTGTGCTACATGACTGCATATATTCTGTTGTAGCAAGCATGCATATTTTCAAATATGACGGTGCATTTTGTGATACAAAGGGTCAGCCACCGGGGTCCTTGGCACTTGAGACACCTGAAGCTTATTGATGAAGTTTGGACACCTCTCCAGACTGCAGACAGACTGCTGGGGAGTCTGGAGGCTGCAGGTGTTCCAAGCCTGACCTACAGAGTTGCAGCGTGTTTGACTAGCGCTCCTCAAACATCATGTGCAGAAAACAACAGAAATCTATTTTCTTTACAAGAAAAGTTCTTGGTTTTTTTTATTATGGTTTGTTTATTTGCCAGAGATGCAGAAGATAGACTAGATCAGAGCCGGAAAACAGCAATGGAAAGAGAAAACATGTTGCAAAGATATCAAAAGGGCTATAAAAATCTGAAAACGGAGTTAATTGAACAGAGCAAGCAAGGAAAGAGGTACTAAGTCATTTTAATAAATGGAATACCGAATAATAAGTGTGTAAGTGCTTATTTCCACTGATAGTTACTTATTTTGTGGAATCGAATTACTTTTCTGCTTTAGGGATGGTATTTTTTAAAAAAGGGGAAATCCTATGTGAACGTACTGATTATTTAAACAGGCACATTTAAAATCTTGAAATTAGTTGGTAATTGCACACTGATACTGTACACTAGTAACCAGCTTATCAGCTGCCTTTTTCCCTTCAGGACAGATGTACTGCAATGGAGAGCTGAAAAGACTCCAGAATATATTATTCCTGAATTATTTTTGTCTTTATCTTGCAAGGACCTACAATCCATGCTCAGTATTCAGCAGTACTGAGTGCTGTATTTTTGGGGTTGGTGCAAGGAAAGTGATAAAAGCACAACTTAATCAAGAGAACATTTTTGTTATCCTTAATCTTACCTATCTACATGGTACTGTTGAAAAGGGTTCCATAATTCTGTCTCCATCCCTGTTTTCCTTTCCTATTGCCTCTTTTAGCCTAGTGGCTCTGTGGCTACTGGGAGGGTTAGATAATTTCTTTTGATTGTTAGAAGTTACCATGTACAGTCCTATCGCTTCCAAAATGTCATTTAAAAAAAATGAGAGGAATAATAAAAAGATTCCTATCTGCCCTATTCATTTAACTTCATTACCTGGGGCAGAAATTAACTGATTACTTGGGAAAGCATTTCTTGAACCTTTTGAATGCAAACTCTTTGTTTGGTTTCTGTATCTACCCATAAAATTACCTCTAACCTTCTTATAGCAAGACAAATGGAAATACTGTGGGGCTTGCACTGCTGGTTGAAGAAATGTGTTGCTTTATGACCGCCATTCAGAGCACGTGGGGTTGGAACTACCTGTACCTAGTTACTAGTTGCAAATGTAAATATTTTGGTGCTTCTGAAAAGCTGAGCTTCTGCCAGCTCTTAGAGGCAAGTGTTACAGCTAGTGTTAGCAATTATTACAGTTTTCTTTTAATCATTAATTGCCACAACTTACTATTCTTTGGCCAGGGAAACTGAAGTGCTTTAGACTGACACTGTTTTGTTATTCTGAAGTCCTTTTATCCCCTTCTCTGAATACCTGTGCCATCTCCAGATGGGTGGTGGTCCTCAGACTGAGAAACCCCACTGTGAGGGTTGGCTGTACTTAGAGGAGGCACTGCCCCATGCCCACAGCTCCCTTAGTGGAAGAGAGGAATGTTCTTGAGCAGCAGTAATTCTCTGTGTGCCTGTGTTGGGGGTCCTGAACAGACTGCACACCTGAGGGTACTGCTCCAACTTCTTCCCTAGTGAGTATCGATAGTGATTAAAGGAAATAGTAGGGGGTTGTTCCTTTGAGCAGTTCCTCACACGATATTTGCGCCTTGGAAAGTTGGAAGAAGAAAGAAAGTACTTGGAGCAATTACTTAAGTAATTGTTTTTAGTAACTGGAGGAGATAGTTATGTAATGGCTAGAATTTGTGGTTTTTGAAATTGGTTTGCTTCTTTTTCTTTGCAGAGCAGAACAGCAAAGAAATGAAGCTTTGTTGAATGTGGAGGAGGTGACAAGAGCTTTCAAAAAGTATAAAGCAGAAATAACTGAAAAATTAGAAAAGGTGAGAGTTTTTTCTTCACTAGTTTTTGCCATGGTATTAAGATTTTTCTTCTTCCAATAAACTAGGCAGCTAACAGCAACAGGTTCACCAGTGAGTCAACTGTTTCTGCTTGTGGGTGGCAAAGTCCTAAGAGAGATGGGATAGGGTAAGCAACTATTTGTGGTGATAAATTCAGTTATACAGTTTTACACTGTCTTTGCACAGTGTGGACAATCTGCATCTTTAGAGTATCCTAATACTGCTGTTTTTTCTTCTGTCCCCTTCTTGCCAGCTAGGAATTTTACATTTTAAACGTATAAGATCCTTCCAAAAGAACTCTTTTACTCCATTTAACCTGTTCAATAAAACATGAGCTAGAGGAGAGCTAAGATGAAGATGAAATCATCTCCCAAAGTTCCAGTGAACAGATTGTTAATGCTTCCTGCCTTGTGGGAGGAGAAAATACAGGTCTGAGACAGTTACCTCTGACTGAGAATTTTTTTTTATTGGACTTCTTTCCACGTGGAAGGAGATTGCCCAACCACAAATATGCCCTAAAATATTAAATTAATTTTTTCCCAGATGACAGAAGAAGAAAACTTCTTTGTCCCTTTTCTTCACAACAGTGAGCAACACAATTATCTACAGACTTAACAGAAAGAAAAAACAAGAGCATAGTGTTTATAGTATTCTTTTAAAAATAGCCAGTTGGTCATGGAAGCTTAGTTTATTGATGTAAAGTAATGAAAAAAAATTGCTTTCTAAGGTTAAAGCTGAAGAATTAGTCTTGGGAAAACGTTTAATTAATTGTGAAAAGGAAAAAGAGAAGTTGAATGAAAAGTGCATCAGCTACAGAAAGGATCTAAACATCCTAGAAGAGCAACTAAGGTAATGTAAAGGCTTTTAAAAATCTCTGTACAGTTTTTTGAGAAGGAATTACGTGCTACAGTTGTCACTGTGAATGTGCTGCTCCATTCATATAGTTCAAACCAATAATTTTTTTTTCTACATTATTTCCTATAACTAATCCTTAAATGTTTTAATCCCACGTGCTGCCAAACATTCCCAGTAAGATTTCACCCCCCAAGCCCTCTGGGGACACTGGTTCCCTTGGTCTCTCACTGCTGCCTGTGCTCTGTGGCTGCTCTGGTCTCATGTGCTGCTGCCTGGCCCTGCTAACGCCCCTACCCTGGGAGTTCCCTGGCTGGAGTGAAGGATACCCTTGGCATCCTGTGGGGAGGCTGCACTCAGGCTGCAGTGGAGGTTGTGGTGCTCACTGCAGCTTCTGGAATGGTCAGACCTGGTTTTGATGCTCTCTGTCCCAACTCAAAGGTCCTTTCCCACTTATAAGTTTTTATGCTCCTTGTATGTTTTGTTTCAGCCATCCTTTGTAATTCCCTCATTACTTTAATGAGGGAAGGCAACCATCAGCTGGTTGTCTTGAGAGCTGTTAGGTTTGGACAAAGACCTGCACAGACGTTTTGGGGTATTCTATTTACATGTATTGTCCACACTCACATTCCTGTGTAAACTGTTGTTCTTTAGGCCATTTTGGTAAGAGTGGGCAGTGTGTGAATACCTTTCCATGAGTTTGAACCTACTTAATAAGTCTCTGCTTCTAAGGTTTCTTGTTGTTGTTGTTGTTGTTGTTGTTGTTGTTGTTGTTGTTCTCTTCTGCTCAGTCCCAGGTTTGGGACTCACCGGGGCCTTTGCTGAGCTAATTCAGTTTGGTAAACCAACAAACACCTAAAAAACTAAATAATTTGAGATAAGCTAAAAGTACAGTTGTCTAAGCGTACAAGCAGATAGCAGAAATGGGACTCCTCCCTGTCTTGTTATTAACAGAATGATAGAGCAGCTCAGTCTTAGTATCTTCATCATTTTGATTTAACGTGTTGTTATATAGTTATTTTATCCTGTTCTTAAATTGCCCTGACTTCTGTGCAGTTAAAGCTGTTTGGTCCATTTCCTACCAGTGACTGTCCTGGCAGTGCTCAAAACTTCACGAAGTTGCTCAAGAAAGAAAAGTTGTTGACTCTCTCCTTTTGTTTGCTGATAACACTTCACATCTTGCTCCTTAGGAACATTGAAAGCTTAGTAAAGCAGCAAAAACTTTTCTGTCCTCTGTATAGAGCTAAGCCTACCTTTTGAGAGGCAGAAAACTAGTAAAACAGTGCAGCTATGGTGTGTTCAGGTTCTTCTAATAATGAAAATTCTCTATGTTGAGCTATACCTTTTTAAATGCCCTTTTAGGCAATTAAAGGAAGAGAATAACAGCACAAAGGAAGAAATTAAGACTCTAGAGGCAAAGAACACTGAAATGACATCAATGCTGAGTCAATCTGATCAGAAGATCATCAAGCTTGAGAGTGAACTTTCTGAAAAAGAAATAGTGCTTAAAGAGCAAAATGCTCTACTAAGTGAGAATGCAGAGCTGAGAGCACTTATTGCACAGCAACATAACCACTTGAAATTATGTCATCAAGAAATTGAGGATTCAAGGCAAGAGCTCAACATACTAGAAACCATTATTTCCCAGTTGTCTTCAAGCACATCTGAAGAGGTACAGTAACAAATACAGCCTTAAAAGTATTGAAGTATTATGTATTGAATAATTTTAAGGATCAAGTTATCCAAACTTTTAACATTCTGGCATATGTGTCTTAAAAATTACATGCTGGTATAATACCTTAATTAATCATGCTGTGAAGCAATATGAAATTGATTTTTCATTGATCTTTTTTTCCTCTTAACTTTTAGTTTAAGTGGAACCATTTCAAACACCAGCTTTTGAGTTCTTCAACGAAAGAAGTTATCTCTGAGTCTTGTGAATCAAGTAAACCTTTGATTGCAGACCTGAGGTATAACTTTCTGGTTACTGAATTATGGCAAGAATAGGCAAATAATAAGGTGTTATTAGAAAGAATGTTAAATAGTTGTTTCCTCCTTTAAAATAGCATTAAACTGTCAATGAAAGAAGCTGAAATTCAAAAGCCTCATGCAAACTTAACTATCTGTACTGGAGCTGAACATCTATCTAATGGTAATGAAGGACAAGAAAATAGCAGGTTATGTGGCCTGGAAACAGAGCCTGTCAAATTGATCAGAAGTCAAGGAGGTAAGCTTTCTGAAATAGCTGTACAGTTCTGTCTAATTAATCCACAGAACAGAAATGTTCTGTTGGGGTTTAATTGTTTTTATAGGTATTTTTTTTAAATAAATCTCTGTGAGCTATGAGGTATGGTTTGGTTGAACAGTGAGCATTTTGCCACCTTGGATACTGTCATGTTCTCTGGGCACAATATTTTTCTTTCTTTTGCTAGTTAAGTTACTTGTTCAGCAATAGCTAAGCTAATAGTTGTGCTGAAACGGAACCATGTATTCCTCTCTTTATGCAGGTTATGGCAAGGTCTCTGTATTTTTGTTGATACTTTTCTCTGTAACCTGCTGTTGCAATATTTCTGCCATTGCTTCTGGGATTACTATCAGGACTGCTCCAAGAAATTACTTCAGGGCCCATGTATATGTAATAATGGTGTCTTCACTTCTTCTTGTTTGTTGGGTTTTTGTTGAGGGCCTTTTCATTTCCTTTCCTGAGTCACAGCTTTCAGTTACATTATAGGTTTGTATGTACTTTTATAAATTAATCTCAGATTTATTTTTTTTTACTTTGAGAGAGGAGAAAATGCCAACAGTTGGAACTTATAAGCAAGCAATTTGAGAAGATGAAGCAAAGATTCCAGAAAGAGATAGAAGAGTTACACACTAAACTGACCAAAGCAGATGATGAAAATTCTTCTTTGAAGACCAGCATGGCTCAAAGGAGCAGTCAGTTCCGAATCATACAGGAAGACCTATTGAAGAAGGCTTCAAAAACTAGCAGCTTAGAGAAAGAAGTAAGTTTTTAGCAGCACTGAAAAAAAAGTCACTTCTTCTTTGTTTCAGTAATCAAAGATAATGAAGACCAATAGTTATTGTCTTCAGTTAACTGTAATTGTCATATTAATTTTTAAATCTGATTTATTTGAGAAAAATTTGAAATAAACTTTTCATCAAGCAGAAAAATTTAAAGATAGCAGCCTTAGCTTGTTAGCTGTTGGAAATATGGTTTTAAAGCTGATGTAGTTGTGGGCTTTTCTGCTACTATTTTGATTTGTTATATGGAAAATATGCTGAATCTCATTACTTTGGTATGGTTTAAATAATGTGTAGTCTTAGGAAATAAATGTTGAAATACACTTGTATTTTTCCTCATTAAATGGTAGTACAGTTGCCAGAGATAAACATCATTACAAGAGAGCCACAAATGAAAGAAATTAGGCTTCAGCTCATCTCAGGTTGAATAAGTTCAAATGCTAATGTTTATGTTCCGGTGCTAATGTGTTTATAGAGTTTGACATAATAGGCTTGCAATATTTTCTAATGATCGACATAAATGTTATAAATCTGTAATAGCTATTTTACTCACAGTTATCATTAACTGAATAAATTTAGGTAAATTGTCCTGAATCTTTAAGTAATAAAATTTAATAGATCAACAAAATAAATGATTAATTAAAAATGCTATAGTAATACCTAAAATGGAGCCCATGATAAGAAAGTCTATACAAATACTTGAATAAACCCCTAACAGTTGTTTACATGCTCTTTAGTGCCATATTTTTAATTTCAGATAAGAAAGAAATCTTCTCAACTTTCTGCCCTTGAGGAACAGTTGGAAGAAAAGACTATTGCTTATTCCACTGCTGCAGCAAGAAATGTTGAGTTGGAACAGGAACTCATGGTAAAATGTTCTCAGTGAGAAACTACGTTTATGTGAAAAGACTTAAGTGGAGATGAAAGTTTAACTTAACAGTAGTATTCATGTATTCAAAATGGATGGACTTTCAGATCTGCTAAATAATCTGTGCAGTTTTTAGGGTAGGCAGTCTTTAAAATCTGAATCTTGTTTCAAAGAAAACATTCCTTTTTCCCTGCCTTTGAATATGGGAAGTTATTAATGGACACATTGCTTTTTCCTTAGGATATGTGCAATGAAGTCGATTGTAGCATTGCCATTTGTTTCAGTGACATACATGTAGACCTGTGGCTAAAAAAATCTTCAAAATGGTATTTTAAAGATGCCATCTCTCCATGGGAGGGTAGAATTTCTTTTTATCTTTGTCAGAAGTTATCTGTGCAACAGTCCACCTTGGCAGGCACCTTGTCTTTGATCTTCTCTCCCTGTGTTACATCCTTTGAGATGACACATGCTGTATATAACTTCAGTATTTTCTGTGTTGTTCTTTTACAAAAATCTAGAAACTAGATGATCAAATAAACCACTAATATCACTAAATATTTCTATTAAGTCTTTCTGTTGTTGCCGTTTCCCAGGGACAAAGTAGACGCATTCATGAGTTGGAAGCAACTATGAGTGAAGAACATGAGAAAATAAATTCTGCTTTTGAAAATGCAAAGTTGGTTCACCTGGAGCAGCACAAAGAGATGAAGAAACAGTTAGAACTAGTAAGACCTTGTGTGCTAGTATGTATGAGTGTTATACTTGGTAACATTTTCCTACATGAATTTCTTTGTCTTTCTTGTAATTGTGAGACACGTCCATTTAAAAAGTTATATTAAAAAGTTCATTCTTCTCCCTAGGTTTCCTGATTTTACTCCATTTTCCATCTAACTCTACATGACTTTTCCTCTGAAATATTCATATCCTCTTTTCTGCTCAACTAAAGAGAAGTAAGGACTTAGGAAGAGTGCTGTTGTTCTTTGCTCCAAACAAAGAAAAAAAAAAAAGTACAGCTTTATTGCCTACTGGGTTTAAACCATGACAGCTTCTAACAATGTTTTCTTGTTGGCTGAACCTCTGCCAGCCTGAGCCTTATGAGCATCTGTGTTCAGGGAGAATAGTTGGTGGGTTTTTCAGTCTTTGAAGAAGAATTCTGTTGCTTCATGTGATTAGAAATATAACTGTGGCTACTTCTAGCTGTTCAAGAAGCTTGTCATCCTTTACTAAAGAATGTATGCATGTCTTGGCTGATGACAGATTATTACACTCTGTCCTCATTCCCTTGATTCTCCTCTTGATTTAAGAGGTTTAGGATTTCTTGATAATTTTAAGACTGTGCAATACTGCTGATGGCAAGACTGTATTTACTTTTCATTAGAAAAGTGATGGGTGAATAGAACATTTAGGTGCAAAAATTCTCATTTAAGTAATAAATTTTGATTTACTTATGGACAGCTTCAGACACAGCTGGAGAAGAAACATCAACAGTTTATTAAACAAGAGAAAATAATCTCTTTTTTACAACAAGAGGTTATACATAAACAGCTTCATCACATCAAATCACTGGATGGGCTGCTGACAGGAAGCAGAGAGGTAAGGTTGGCTCTTATGCAAATTGAACAAGTGATTAGTAATAACGAAAAGCACATCCATAAATACATGGGAAAATTGGAGAATGCGCTCTCTGAGCTTGTGTTGGACCTGTTTGCTATCCAAGTGGTTTGTTGTATTTGGGATGTTTTACAGAGATTTAAAATAAGACCCATTGTAATTTCTCTTCACTAATCTCTTGAATGGGGTGGGGAGAGAGAGACAGAGTCCAGTGTGATTTAGAAAGCTGCTAGTCTGGTTGCAACATTGAAAGCATCAGCCAATCTGCAGCTAAATTCAGCACAATTCTCATTGATGAGAGGTCTTAGTTTTGAAACCAAATGGTTAAGAAAAGCTTAATTACTGTGGCTTAAGATGTTTGGGGGTTGCTTCATTATAATTTTTATCCATTTGAGGTTTAAGGTATTTGTTAGAGATGACTCCAAATCAATATTAAAAGGGTAAAGCACATTAACAGTGTTGATGTCGCTCAAAGCTCTTCCTTTCCCTTTTGGTGAAACTCCAGCACTGTCTCCCAGTGCAGAAAGGGAAAACACTGTCAGTAACTTTCTCAAAAGAATGGTATTAAGAGTGTAATTTTTGTATCTGAGTGTTATTTTTGGAAAACGTGTGTCAGCTCACATATGATAATAATTCCAAATTTATTTATACTGTTCTATATATAACAACCTGTGATGGATTAATGACTTGGTGTTGGGCATATGTCTCCTTCTGAATTCCAGCTACTGACAAATGCTGGAATATCTTCTCGTAACTGGTAGTCTCATCTGGTTTAAACACAGTATAAAGTATTGTAATTGAATTTCACAAATAATTTTTATTTCTGAATACTATTTCAGTTTTAAAGTTTATCATAGTCTTCTGTGACTATTTTAATACTGTTTTGATGAAAATGTAGCTTTTCAGACATTTCCTACAAAGATGACTTTTAACACAGTTTTTAGACTAGTTAATACAAAACATGCCATGCAGTTTTAAGTGATCTATTGCACTCAACTAGGTACAACAAGTTGAGTCAGCATTAAAGGTATGTAAGGAAGAAGTTGCAGTGTACTTGAGTCACTCACCAGAAAATAAGGAGATGTTTGAAAATCAGCGCAAAGACAGGTCTGAAGAGGTAACAGCTTGTTTTACAACTCTTCTGTATTGCAGAGAACACTTGTTATGATTGATTTAATCTGAAAGTTTGTGAAATAACAGCCAAAACGTTTGCAACAGGTACTGTGAATAGGAAGTAAGCTGGGAAAAGATGATGCATTTTCTGAGGGTAAAGGGGAAAATCATAACTAAGAAACACTGGGAAATCATAACTAAGAAACTTAGGGAAAAGAAGCACCCAGATAAATGAATTGTTGACAGAAGTAACAAATCAGTATTATGTGAAACAAAACCTTATCTTGGGGAAAAAAATGGAGGGAGCACTATTGCAATATAAATTTAGGTGCATATAATTGATTTGTTTTTTGATTATCTTAATGGGGAAGAAGTCCTGAGCATAAGAAAATGTTTACTTCAAGCCCCAGAGTTTTATCATACTTTCTGCTACTACATGAAAGCAAGAAGGAACTGAGTTTAAATATCAGAATGCATTTTTCTTTGTGAGTGTGCCCAACCTTGTGAACTAATTATATAGTAGGCTTTTTTTTTTGTTTTGTTTTGTTTTGTTTTGTTTTTGTTCCCCAGAATGGTTTCCCCTGGCATTCATCACTGAGAAATCAGACTGTTCAACATAGGACAAGTTAGGCACTCAAAATTCCTGTTTTTTATTGGAATGACTATTATCATAGAGGTAGGAAGAAGGGAAGGGGAAGACTGAGAACCAAATCTCAAGAGGAAAACCAGGACTTTCTGAGAAATAAGGAAAACTGACATAAAGAAAAGTGATTTAGAAATTTAAAATCTCTTATATATGTTTTAAAAATATTGACAAGTTATATTTAGAAAGCAAGAATAAAAAACTGGGACTGCTAAGTTACCACTATCCTAACCTACTTTCTGAAGCACAACTCGGTGATGAATTATGAGGTCTGGTATGCAGTGTTGCAACTGCAGTGCAGCTAAATTCAGAGCCAGAAGTTTTATTGAATCATAGATGTGGTTCTGTGCTCATTAAGGGAGAATAGCTATGCAAGTGAAAATAAAAATATTTTCTTGTAATGGATAATAAATGTCTTTTCAGCTTTGTTGTTTACAGAAAGAAATAAAAGTAAAAGATCAGAATATTCAGGACATGAGTGAACAAACTGTTCTCCTACAAACTTTGCTTCATCATCAGCAAATGTTACAACAAGAAACTATTAGAAATGGGGAGCTGGAAGATAATCAGATTAAACTTGAACAACAGGTACAGTATGGTGAGAAGTATCTACATAAAGAGAGAAAATTAAATGCCTTTAGATATGTTTTTGTAATGCCTTTAAAGTCTGAGTGTTTCTTTGATAACTGAGTTGATAATTATTATTTTAGATACATCTAAAATAAAGAATTTGGTGGTTTGTTTTATCTTAAACCAGGTTCTGTGCTCTCAGAAACTCTAGCTCGCATTAGAGTGGCTGGGTACTTCCAAAATCAAACCCTACACTGCAGTTAAGGAGCGGTACACTTAAATTCAGAAAGTTGTGTCTTGTTATATTTACTAGAAACTATTTGTCTTTCAAATGTGCAAAGTTCTAGTCTTAAATTATATGCAGACTAACATCTGTTGCGTTATGTGAGTTGCAGGACAAGGGTGTGTGTTTCTTTGGAATGCAATTTCAAAGTACTCTCCAAATACCTTTGCCAGGTATCCACTTTGGAGAAGGAGCTTCAGAAGCAGAAAGCACGTGCAGCAGATGAGCTGAGAAAGGCAGAGGAGAAACTTCACTTCACTGCTCAGGAGGCAGATTTAAACAGACAGAAGGTGGATGAACTGAGCTGTACAATCAGGTAGGTTCAGTGTATCAAGGGATATTCTGCACAGACCCGGATCAGCCAGATTGCTGTCTGAAATGGAGTTCTGCTCTGGAGTTACTCACTTCAGCCTCTCTATGAGCACAGACTCAAAATCAGAAGGGAAGAGGCATGAGTTTCTGGAGCAGTTTTCCAGTGCAATTAATGCATGTCCTGGCAACCTATTTAGCTTTAAGATGGCACTTCATGATGCAGTGAAATTCATAAATGTATCAACTTGCTTGTAACTGTAGATAGTATATTCTAGGGGAACTTGCTAGTCTTATAGAATATTGTTTTGATTGCAAGAACAGCCCTCTTAACATGACTTTTTTATTTCTGTTTTATTCACAAACCTTGTCTTAGAGCATGTAAGGGTATACACATGTTGCTTTTATTACATGGTTCTTTTTTTCTGGTTGCTTCTAATAGGCAGATTAAATTGGAGATGGATCAGTGCAAGAAAGAACTTACTGATATGGAAAAACAAGTAGTGCAATTACAACAAGATGGTGAAAAGAAAGCAGTGCAGATAAATCAGTTGGATATCACTTTGGAAGAAGCAAGATTAGAGCTCAATAAAAAAGCAAATGAGGGTAATTTGGCTATTTTGCTTCTCAGGCTTCCTTTCATTATGCTATTTCTCTTTATGAATTAGACATTTTTCCATTTCCCCCTGTCTTATAATCCAGCACATGACAGTCAAAAAATGATAATTTTTTTTAATATATTAGTAATTCCATAGTTAAAAAAACCCCAAACAAACAAAGCCCAAACCAACCAAACAATACCCCCACAACACAAAAAAATCACAGATTTTTTTTAACATAACTTTGAAAATTCTCACTTCTGTAGCATATACCTTTACCCCAGGTGAAATGAATAAGTAGTTTCCCTGTAAATTGGCAATGCAGATTCTTACTGTGATAAGCAAATGAAACATATACATTTAATAAAGGCATATGCTATTCACAAAAATTCAGCTCTTTAAAAGAAACAGAAAACCCCACAAGGGGGTTTATTGAAATAAACTTTCCTATCCATTCTCTTCCATTTAATTTAATTGGACCATTGTTTTGAACCAGAGAAACACCAGCTATTCTGCCTGCATTTTCCATAGCACTACATACTCAACTAATATATTGTCCCTGCACTTTCTCCTTGGCCAGATGTTTTTAGATATATCCTCATATTTCAAATCATGAATTGAATAAAAACAAAGCAAAAACTTAGGTGCCATAGAAAGATTTTTGTATAAGAAGTCATTGTTATTCTAGACTGTCCTAAAAAATACTGACACTGAAAGTTTATTATGACTACAAATGCTACCAGGTAGTGGTGTTGCATAAAAACCCTGACATGCTGGTGATTAAGCATTTTGTCTTTTGTGGTGTGTGTGTAAAATAGCGAATGATTTAGAAGATAAGCTGCTTCAAAGTGAGACTTGCCACAGGGAAGCCTTGCAGAAAATAGCAGAACTAGAATCTGCATTACAGAATGCCCGGGGAGAATTACAAATCACCTTAACACAGCTTCAGGAATTGCAAGATGCATTACAGAGTGCACAGTCCTCTCTGGAGGAGAAACACGTTGCTATCATGGATCTAACAACTGAGCTCAGGTAAGCTGATATCCTTTCCATCATGAAAACTTACTTGCATTCATTTTTCCTTAGGAATTGCAAGTAGCTTGGATGGATTTTTTCTACTGTTCTTAGCAGCTCTCTATAGTTTTTAGGTGGTTTGCAGCTGTAAGATAACTTGATACTTGAGCTCCTCAGCTCACTTTTAATTTCTAAAAGTGGTGCTGAATTCTTTTTTAGGAATTCTGTTTTAAAATCTGCTAAAATAATTTTCTGATTCCCAAAGCTGTGAAGTAATTGTAAGAAGAATAGTGAAATTTTCCAGTTTCCTTTCTGACCACAAATTAATGATATTTTCTTCTGTACTATTCTTTTTTAAGAATGTGTTGTCCTGATATAGCCAATTAAATAACTTGAATAATGAAGTTGCTGGGGAATCTCCACCTGGAATACAGTAAACAGAATTGCTCCAGTTGGGTTTGTTTCTTTGCAATCAATTAGTTGATTCCTGTTTAGGGTAATGTGGCTGTAAGTAACAGATCTCATGATTTCCAAGCTGGATACATGAAGTTAAGCAACTGAATGTGCATTAAGCAATTAAACATATGAGAATTTCAGGTATTGCAAGAGTGAAATTGAAGACAAAAAGCAAGAACTCCTTGAAATGGACCAAGCACTGAAGGAAAGGAATTGGGAACTGAAACAAAGAGCAGCTCAGGTCAGGTTATTTTAAGTACGTTACTGACAATTGTTCCTGTTATGTAGTAGATAACTTATAAAATCCCTGCTAGGTTTGGTTTCTTTGAAGTATTGTCTCAAACTGTACTGTCACTACAGCCAGAGTCAACCTCAAAACCAGCTCTGTGTTACTGAAGCCTTATGGCACCAGGAAAATCAGGTTGTGCTCCCCTAAGGGAACACAGAGGTCTGTTTTCGTGGAACAGAAGCCTCATGCAAACCTGTCTCAGAGTTCTCCATCAGTGATAAAGTTATAAGACAACTGTTCTCATCTTGATGTTTGCCAAGGGGAAGAAAGAGCTGTGCTGAATTGTGCTTGGAGATGACAAACTCCTTTGCTTGTTTGCACTGGAGCACATTTGATTAGCTCTAAAGCAGCCTCTGAATATGAAATGGTGTCTTGGTCGAGAATAAATTTCTGTGGCTCACTTGAAATATTTTCAGTCTTTGGTCTGGCTTCAGGATTTGATGCCCATCATGGGAAAATTTTTTTTCTGCCACTTATAACTGGCCTCTCCCTGCAGGAGTTACCAGCCTTTGTATTCCAGAATATTTGAGGTTCAGAGAGGAGGAGTGGGGATTTGAATAAATCTGTTTAAGCAACTGACACTGTAAGAAGGCCAGATCTTGCAATATATTTTTGCCACAGTACCCTGTGAGCTGCTCCAGGAATTCATCAAAGCTTTTGATGACTGGATGGTTTTTTTTTTGGTTTGGCAAAATCTGTCACTTTCTAACAAGGTGGATTTGTATAATAAATTGTTCATTATATTTCTTTGAAAATGAGAAATAGGCTTGTATTCTGTGCATATGAGGACCTAACATATTCAGTTATGGATTTTTCCTGATTTTTCCCCTTTTCTTTTTATGTTTGGCCACTATTTTTTTAAACAAGATAGCTAGGGTGCAGTTTTATATTGACTACTCCAGAGAATATTCTTGAGGCTACAAAGGATTAATTTAATTCATTTTGCTGTCATAGTTTGTGATATTACTTCTTAAAATCTACATGCTAATTAAAAATAAAACATTTCCTTTTCTTCCTTTCTCACCTGTAGGTTACACAGCTGGATATGACAGTTCGTGAACATAGGGGAGAAATGGAACAACAAATAATTCAATTACAGTGCAATTTACAAAAGTCAGAGTTGGAAATCAAGGAATGCAATAAAAAGGTAATTCTCAGTTTAAAAACAGTCTCCCTAACAAAGGGCAGCTAATTTTATGAGAAAGTCTGGTCCTGGGACACCATAGCTGGACAGGTTTAATCTAGAAGATGAAAACTGGTTTCTTACTGTAGGGAGAGGGGAGTACCTTAATAATGTACCAGCAAAAATACTTCATTTGTCAATTGAAACTATAAATTTTGCAGGGATATAAAAATGCGAAACTGAAAAGTTATTTTTTCACTTGATTTGATATGATATAGCTCCCAAACTGCTCTTTTGGTAAAGGAACATGTTGACAAAATAAGAAATCGACAAGGGAATCCTAAGTCAGTGGTAAAACTGATGGTTATTTGTGAGGTTTTTTTGTTTTGTGCTTTTGGGGTTTTTTAAATCATTCTAACTCTGGTAAAATATCAGTTCTGATTTAATTGCATTTTCTGTTCAGATTGAGAGCTTAGAGAAGAAACTCCAGCATTCTAAAGATCAGCTTCGTGAAAAAGAGTTTGAATTGCTCCAGAGAGATCAAGAAATAAATCAGCTGAAGAAAAAAAAAGCAAAGAAAACAACATAACCTAGAAGCTCTTGAAAAGGTAAAATGTACAAAACAAATTATCAATTTTTAATGCCATTACTTTACCTGCCTAGAAGGAACTATACAGTGTCTCTTTAGCATAAGTGTCGTTAATTCTCCCAGAATCATTGTACTTTGTATCCTGGTGTTTGCTGAATCTTAATCACTTGAAGTTAAACCAGTTTAGTTACTTAAAAATTACAAATTTAATATCACACTCTTAATTGTCTGCTTTCTGGGGAGAAATTTGAATACTGATTATCTTTTGTAACCTGATTTTCTGGCTGTGGATGACATCGCCTTCCTTGAAATGAAACAAACCAAAATGCTGTATGATGAGAGCTTCTCGTGATTTAGGTACTCTCTCTCAAAAGTTATTGCATCCAAAGAGCCCTGAGATGTAGCGTGTTTATAGGAATGAGAAGTGAGAGTTTTTTGGCACAGTGAATGGGAGCATAATGGATAGAATAAACGTCATTAGATAACTTTATGGATGATATAAATCTTTGGTTTGGTGCATGAATCAGTCACTGCAAGTATAAATGGGACCTGAGATAAGTAGGCTTTGTGCAGGTGATTGCCAGCTAGAGGTGAACTCCAAGGCCACAACGTTTCCTGCCACTTTGGTTGTGCTGCATTTGTGTGTTTCTTGTCCCTAGGGTGAGATATGAGGGAAGGTTTATTTCTGTGTGGTCACCAAAAGCATTTGATCTGTGTTCCAGATCATGGGGGCTTGGCTGGGTAACAGCTGAATGTGAAGGTTGTTTTACTGCCAATTAAAGCAGTGTCAGCTCTCCCTCAGTGTCAGGTTTTCTGTTAGGTTGTTTATGACACTCAAGGACAGGACAGTGAGTGCTGCTCCCATTCACTCATATCATTAACATATTGCCAACTTTTCCTAAGGGATGATTCTTTGCTTCAGAATTTCCTAACTAGCCCCTGTACAACTGCTGACTAGACCCTTTCTTTCCAGACAAACTGCCTTGTTAGTGTTTTTGCTAAGGAATACCAGGTAGGGAGAGGCCTTAGAATGACGTAAGAAAGGCTTTGAAAATAGACCTACTCTAGTAATGTTCCTTTAGAGACCTGGGGTGAAGCAAAAGAAATTTTATTGTCATTGCAGTGAGGTGGATAAACCACTGGATTTTGGAAGCATTCTGCATAAAATACAAAATACATTGCAGAGGGCTTCTGGCTCCACTTAGAATATGATGTGGTTCCTTCTTTGTTTAAAAATTGTGTATATTAACATGATGTAAGAAAACAATTTCTCCATTAGTAACACGCTGCAGAATGACTGACCAGTCTTCCACAGAAACTCTCTGTCCTAGTTCTAAAACCTCAATTGCCTAATTTATCCAGGGGAAAATGGTGGGGGCTGTGTCTTGCCCAGGGGAGCAGTCTGTCTCGTTCTTTTTCCTCTTAAAACACTACCTTGGCTGCTTATTACAGAAAATATATTAGTTCAGGGGAGGAATTGCTAGAGAGGGTTGATTTCTGTCCTGGTCCTCTCTGCCCCTTTGGGACTCATGAAATAACCAGGTCACAGATTTTTCGGTTGAATCGTTCTTTGTTACTGTGCTTCAATCTGCAGAGAGGATCTTGTAACAATTCAGCACTCTGCTACCCTTCAAAGCTGTAAGTATTCCAATTAAAGGAACTGAAAATATCTTACTGAACATTATGAATGAATTTTTCCTTTTTCTGGGAAATTGAAGTAATTTCCTTTATTTAAAAAAAAAAAAAAGCAGATTGGACTTACAGCAAACTAATTTTTTGTGACCCCAGTTTCTTCTGAAATGAGAAATAAAATTGTTTAAAAACCCAATATTAATGTAAACATGGCTGCTGTGTATCATATACTAAAGAGACCAACTGCTCTTTCAACAAGTGAACTGCTGAATAATTACATCCAGCATGTAAACTTGTTTTTCGAAGGAGGGGTAGGAGGAAGCTAAAGCTCCAGAAAGTAACAAAAAGACCCCACCCAACCTCAAACATACTGTGTTTGGCTGCATTTATTTCTATGTGCTGTAGAAAATCCAGTTGACATTCCTGTTGCTATTTTTCTTGCTTTGTATCGTTAAACATCATAAGCTCGCTTTCTCATGATACCTTGATACTGTGGGGGGGGTTTTTACAAACACTTCCTCAATTGTTAGAATCTTCAGTTGCCAGGAACTTAAACACAATAACGCAATCCTACCTGAAACCTTAAGCCTTACACAGGAGAGCAAAAGACAGTGCTCCTTTAAACTGTGCAGAAGTTTTCCAGGGATTTGCATATGAAGATTTCTTAAACTATTCCACATAACATTTTCCTACTTCTCTGTTAGAACTTAGTACATGTTGTAACATTTGTAAATTGTGCTCATTGAGAAAGCAAATGCACTTCAATTATGAGAACAGTGGACAAAAATGCATTAATAATGTCAGTTTAGGGGTCAGAATTTGAGAAAACAGGCATGGACTTGAGACCTGCTGTTAGTTTTCTTGAATTTGTAAGATAAATGTTAATAATGAAAAGTAATATCTCGGTACAAATCTCTTTAGATATGATAATTTGAATGCAGAAGTTTAAAGGAAGGTTCTGATCACAGTTACTTTGTTTCAGGCGCGAGAACTGTGAAGAAATGAATGTTGCCCATTGGACAAGCAGCAACCCAGGAATGCTACTGCTGGCATCATAATTGGGCATTCCAAGAGGAAATTTTAATGTAGTATTTCTAAAGAAGGAATGTAGTTATTTGTGCTGAAGCAGATGATACCCTTTTTATTTTTCCAACTGTTTTTGAGATTATTGCCTTGATATCAGAACATATTAATTTATTTTTTATACTTTAAAATATTTATCTTAAGTTGTAGGAATTAATTTCAGCTGTCATCTTTTTCCAAGGATTTTGAATGGTGTACTTGTTTCATATCTCACTTCTAATTAAAAACACAATGGTATTATTAACAATTTTTGTTTGGGAATATTTTATCTTCTTTTTTTGTGCATACGCAGCGTTGCAGACACAACATCTTATTAAAATTGACCTGTTTGTAAGATGTTTTAGGACACTGATTTGATCACAGACACTGGCAAAACCTGCTTGCTTTATTCCAAGCAGTATCTTTAAGATGCAAAGGGGACCAGGCCATAAAACTTTCTGAGCTTTGAGTTCGTTTATTTCTTACAGCAAAAATCCATAAAAAAATTACCATAGATTAAAATGGCATCATAACTATGCATTCTAAAACATATTTATTTCCATTTTTCTAAAAGTACTGCACAATTTAACTGTACAAGTAGCTGGTGGCCCCACTTTTCTATTTACATAAGCATCAGAAACTGCAAATTTGGTTCTGAGTCCTCAGTCTGAGTCTGAATAATGCATTCATCATTTATGTGCATTAAGACATGTGATTCATACTTTAAAAAATCAAGTTAGTAAAGTTACTTGACTTAAGAGGAACAGAAGTGAATGTGTTGCAATTTAAATCCTAGGCCTCGGTTGAATGTTTTGTATATTAAAAGTGTATCTTGGCCAGCAAATAAATCTGTTGTGTTTCTGCAACTCTGCAAGTGGTCCTGTGCCAAAGTCCTTGGGCAGTCATGGGCCTTTCATTGTTTGTGTAAACACGTTCCACAAATGCCACACTAAGTGGTTCTACAAAACCAGCCACACATTCTGCTACCATAGACAAGGTTAAGAAGATACACTTATCTAAAGTATTTCTGCAGTTTCAGATTATGAAAATTGGGAGCTGGTGAAAAATACTGTTCCTTACAGAAATATATTGTGTGTTTTACATCAAGCTGTACGTTTCTCTATGCAATAGTAAAGGAAAGCATTAGAATTAGGTTGACTGGTATAATAATTGCAAATTAAACTATTTTTTTTACTCTCTTTAGGCACATCACTTTGCCTTCAGAAATCTTTGCATCAAATTTCAGACAGATTTTTTTTTTTTAAAGCGGTGGAACATGTAAGCCCTTCAAACCAGGATTTCAAGGGGAAAATATAACCAATCTGTAATTACAGCTGCATCACAACACTAGTGGAATTCCACTAACTAGCATTGCATTAAAGCCTCGCTTGCTCCTCCTACATGCACTAAATATAAATGTGCATGAGCAGCAAAAGCAATTTGCCTAATCTCTGAATCAGCTAAACAGCATTTGCACTAAAATTTTGTCTGTATACTAACTTATCTGGTTAAACTGGGGGTCAAACCTGATAAATAAGCAGAATTATAATTACGTTTTCTCTTTAACTTTAGATTTTGTGCTATTTTGTTGCTTGCCTGAGAAGTTAATAATTCCACTCACACTGTTCATGTCAATTTGTTTCTTTTGGAAAGGATGGAGTTGGGGTTTTTTAAACACAATTTCAGTTAAACGTTTCAGTAAGGTCCTACTTTTCTCAAATTACTAATGAATTTACATCTCTGCAAATCCTGGAACACTAAGTTCATTTTTCTAAAGTGCATTGCATCACATGGGATTGTTGAGTTTTGGCAAACATTTTACTGGGTATAATGGCATTGCAATTAGCTGAATGCTGCTCATAAGGCTAATTGCTTATTAAGGTCTTTTGTTTTCCTGTCACTGAGGGCAGAAACAACACTGAGTTTCTTTCTGTAATGTACCTGCAGTTCCTGTATGTTAAGCATGCATTGCACCAAAGTGCCAGTCCAAATGCCCCTGTGTTTAATCCACAGTTTATATGCAAAATTGGTGGAATATTTTCTCCAGAACTAGAACAGTCCAAAACTCAGACATCATGCTAGCTCTGATTTTTTTAAATTTCCAACTTGTCATTTGCAGAATCAAAAGTGTTGAAAGAGATTCCAGTCTTAGCGAGCATGTAGCAAAGCTGGTCTGTTCAACATCTTCCTGTCAGTTCTCCTGTGCCAGTATACTTGCTTGCTTTCCCTGGTCTTGGTTGGGAACACTGCCCAAAGGAAATGTGAGGAATCTGTCCAACAACTTCTCTCTTTCAAAACCCACATCCCATTTTTCAATTTTTTTTTCTTCTATAATGGCTGTTAGGACTCATAATAGTAAGGGATCGGGAAGAAATCCATTCTTCATTCTGTGGAAAAAGAACAAGGAGGGTGCAGTAGGTGAAGAAGGTCTGAACAGCTTTAGCAGAGGGATCCCACTTTGGGTGCAGTTTACTTTCCATAAATATGAGTGGAAGACTCAACACTACAGACTGATTGTAATTGTGGCAAGGCTTTTCCTGCCAGTAGTGTGCAAGCTGGTTATTCTATTAAAAAAAATCCACGTAGTTTACAAATGTCTTATTTTTAAGTTTAATCAAATTCTGTATAAAATATAACCCATGTTGATAATGCAGATTATAAGCACATGTAGGAGCATCTGCTTCTGGTTTTGTCTAGTTGGAGATTATCCCTTAATCATGCAAGGTCCAGGTGTGCACTTTCAGATTTGTTGACTCAGGGAAGCTGGAGATAACATTAAAGGCCAGTCCCATTATACTGTAGTTACGTTTAGGTTGTTGCTCCTCTGAAGAAGAACTCTTGCTTGAACCCCTCAGTGAAAAGAATGGCAAGAAGAAATGTCCTCATTACAGGCTGCTCCTCAGGGATTGGACTGGCATTAGCTGTAAAAATGGCAAAAGATGAACAGAAGAGATTTAAAGGTAACCACGTATCTGTTATTTATCTTTATAAAAAGATTCCATTCAAGACAGTGCTGTTTTCTCCTCTGTGATTTTACTGGCAGTTGTATTCAGCTTGATGACTTGTTTCTTGTTAGTTTACCTCTTCTACTGCCAAGACAATACAATACAGTGAAAAATATACTGTTTTCTGTAAGCAGTTTATATTTCTGTAGCTGTATTGAAACTGAGCAACTACAGGAAGTGAGGAAGTTTACGCACACACCGGGAAAAGACGGGAGCATAAAGCCCAATAGCTGCAGATTGTGTAGTGTGCTGCCTCAGACACACATTCACAGCTGGGGGCAGCTTTGCTTGGGGCTCCTAAAATGTGTTGAATGAAAGGTACACGCCCGTGCCCATTTGAGTACCAAAGAAGGGAATTTAGGTAAACTTAGGTAAATTGGCAGTTCTTTCCTTAAAGCACATTTCATTATTCCAACCCTGTGTAGGCATAACTGCGTGAACAAAGGGGCTGGGATTTGTCTTACTGCTGCAAAACAGAGTATTTGCTATGATTGGAAGTGGGTGGCAAGATGAACACAGCAATCTTACTTACTCTCACGATTTTTTACTGCTAACTGACTGGATGCACATTCAGAGCTCTCTGAGTAATTAGGCCACAATAATGTTCAAACTAATTTTTTTTCAACCTAAGGAAGTATCTGTGTTCCACTTTTTAAATAAAATTATGGTTTTTATTTCTGCTAACTGTTGCTTCTGGTGTGCTGCAGTTTATGCCACAATGCGGAATCTGGCCAAGAAAGAGCCACTGGAGGAAGCGGCGGGTCCCAGGCTGGGCAAAACCCTGGAAATTAAACAACTCGACGTCTGTGATGAGCAGTCTATTAAAGCTTGTGTGAACAGTATCCCTGACAGAAGGATTGATGTCCTAGGCAAGTAGAGGATGTGCGTGCTATGAACAGATACCAGATTTCTATATATCATCATCTCAATTAACCTGCAGAAGTTTCATTAGTGTAGTTTTTAAGTTATCAAAGTAGTAACAATTGCATAGTATATTCTGTTCAAGATCTTAAGACTTCACGTAGACATGAGTGGATTAAATCTAACCCTGCTTCCATGAAGTTGGGAAGCTTGTTTTCCTTGTTTACAAAGGAGAAATTTGATCACAGGGAAGTGTCTTGGATAAGGTGAAGCAGTTTTTAGTAAATGTGAGAACTTTTGCCTAAACCGGCACTTTCATGAGCAAGACTTTCTACTCCATTGATGAAGCAACAACTCTGTAGTAAGAAAGCAACAGCATTTGGGAATTAGCAAGTAAAAGAACAAATGCAAAGAAAGTAAGGATATTTTCACTTTGTATTGAGAACTTAAATTGTACTTTACAAATCATTCAACAAGAAATGTTTTCATACCGTTTTGCCAAAAATAAATATTAATATCTTAGTAAAATGGAAATTGCTTACACCATCAGCTATTAAATCTTCTCTAATAGAAAATTATGGATCTGCATTTATTTTGATTAATTATTAAAGCAATGCTTAACAAACTGTTTCTGCAAAATGTACTATACTCTAATTTGACATACTAGTTGTAATGCAGAATGCCAGTCCTATTATCATTCTCCACTTACAAATATCCAGAAGGCAAATAAAAATCAATGGAAGTGTGTGTTCGGTTTGGTTTGTTGGGGGTTTATTTCCTCTTGAAGATATGAATGTTAAGAAAACAAAAACCAGACCACAATCTGGCCCAGTCTATCATGTTTTGAAGACTTCTGTTCATTCTTATAGGTATTGACTGTAAATTTAATTCTTAATACTGAATTATAAACAAAACAGGTAATTCTTGTCTCATTTTCCTGTAATACTTTAGTAACTTTTTTTAAAAAGGACTAATCAGAAATAAATTAGTAAAAAGGCAAAGTATGTGATAATTTAAATTGGATTAAAAGCATAGTTAAAAATAAAGAAATCTGGAAATGTCAAGTGTATTTGCAAAGCTTTAGTGACAATAATGTCTTTTAATCCTTTCTTAAAGGATTATTTAAGGATCATTTAACCCTTAATCCTCATTTTACTTTCAAATGCTTTCCAGTAAAGATTACAAGTTTATATTTATGGAGGTTGTTGCTCACTGTTGTGTCCCATTTTGCCCAGTGAGCAATGCTGGAATGGGGCTCATTGGACCTATCGAATGTCAGACCATTGATGAAATGAAAACTGTGATGGACACCAACTTCTTCGGGCTGGTTCGACTCCTGAAGGAGATTTTGCCTGACATGAAGAGGAGAAAGAGTGGACATATAGTTATAATAAGCAGTGTTATGGGAATACAAGGTAAAGTTTGTTTGTTTGTTTGACGTAAGAGTTCAGAACTCAAAATGTAAAGCTTTCCTCTTTATATCTAAAAGACAAAAAAAATAGGAGCCGGCATATCTAACTTGTATTTTGTAATGCTGATGTTCCAACTGCACAAAGCACCTGATGGGTTTTATGCATCTAGGTGGGATGTTACTACACGGCTACTCTCAAGACATTATAGCAACAAAACCTGCAGAGTGAATCTTTTTTTTAGAGTTTTAATTTAAACTCAATTTAAAAATAAAATTTATTGGTTTTATTATCTGGAGAATAGGGCTTAGCATTACTTTTCTCTTTCCTACTGGAAGGAGTTATGGGAACAGACAAACATGTTTACTACACTCTGCTCAACAATAATAGAATCAAATCCAATCCTGAACAACTGTACCACCTTTCTGTAAAGTTTCTCATCTCGTAAAACTCGGAGAGTAAAATTTCACTGACAGATAGTGGTACTCCTACTCTCGTGTCCCATCCTGTCTAGCTGTATTTGCTTCAGTTTTGAAAACTTACCTGGATTATTCTGGTGAGCAAAGGCCCTACATCAAACTGCAGAAGTTGTTATATTAATACAATACTTACCCTCCACCTAAAAGGATCGATGTAGTGCTTTTTCTAACTCACTGAGATGCCAGCTGGATCTCTGGCATGATTGGATCTCCTGCATTGCACTCAGCTCCTGTGTTTGTCTATTAAAGTCTTGCTGATAAATAATGCAGGTGGGATTATGTGTACAGACACTTACCACATCTTAGACTACAAAATCATATCATCCAAAGAGATCACAGCATTGCTTAAGAGAAGGAAAAGTATTACTCAAACATCCTTTCCCAGACTAAGCAGTTTCGAGAACTTAGGCAAAACTCAGTGTTTAGATTCAGCATGCACAAGGATTTTTCTACTGTTTTTCCAGCAAAGCTGTAAAAATGAGTTTTTAAAATTAAACTGTTAGTATGTTGAACACAATCACATTCTAACGGATGTTTTGTTTGTATCATCAGGTATTTTATTTAATGATGTTTATGCTGCATCCAAGTTTGCTGTGGAAGGTTTCTGTGAAAGTTTAGCTATTCAAGCACTCAAGTTCAAACTGCAGTAAGTATTGATCCACTGGTGTAAACTGTATTTTAGATAGTATTAAATATTTTAGATCTAGTAAACAAATTTTTAATGCTTGCTGCTAAAGAGATTAAGAAGTCCTTGAAAACCGTATGTCACAAAAGGCATAGAAGGGTCCACACTCTTCACACTACCTAAGCAAATAAAAAGATCTAGATGTTAAAATAAACATGTTCTCTTGAATAGTTAAAGGATGTTTAGCTGTGGATAAAATAAGGTTTATGTAACACTTCTGAAAACAGATTCTTGCATACGATATCCCAGGAATAAAATTATAACATCAACCTGTTATCTTTTCCTTTAGAAGGAAGAACAGCCTTCTTAGGCGATTCACAGATGAAAAACTCCAAGGGTTCACCATAGAGAGGGAGCAAGTGCAAATCCATCAGAATGGAACACAGGGAGAGATACCTGTAATGACAGGGAGTGGGAGAAAAGTGAGAACAGTGTGCTGTACTGTTTCTAGTGTTTTAGACAGTATTTAAGAGACTAGTCCTGTTCATCATCTGTGGATTTGGGGGTTTGATTTGTCACATGTATATTCACACTCATTTAATTCTGCTTCTGTTCTTTGTGTGAAGTCCAACAACTGGTAAATATTCACTTCATCTGTGTGTGCCCAAGCATTGAGCCCCTGTGCTGTGGAAGAAGAGACACCTGCTGTTGTGGGATTTCAGAGACAAAGCTGTGATTCCACATACTGCTCTGCAAAGTTTGGAGGGATTTAAATAACTGTATTGTAACGATACACAGGAGATACCAGAATCCATAATTAGATTTCAAGAATATAAGGCACAGCAAAAAGGAGGTTAAAATAGGAAGTATAATAGGAAAAGTTAAAGATCTGATGGGAAGAGTGACACAAGAGAAAAGGCATTAATTCCAGCAGTAGCTGGAATTCTGCTGTGAAGGTCAATAGTTTGATTTAGTTCTAAAGATGAGCCTTTAGAACATCCCCAAAGAACTCAAGTCTACAAAGAGGTCCTATTCCAGAGAGTGTTTTGACAAACACAGTGGCTGGGAGTTATTATTGCCTGAGAAAAGAACTGGGAAAAAAACGTGATCAGTATCTGTATTTCAGTGATTTGCTGTGTGCTACTGAGCAAAACAACCCAGCAAAAGTCTTTATATTGTAATTTGTTCTTATACAGTGGAGGGATCTTGAATTATCTAATGCTGACATCTTGACAAAAGAAATCCATCTTTGGGCAATTCCCCCATCTCTTTCAGCTACTTCTGGTTTTATCAAGGGAAACAAAGAAATGAAGGCAGAATTTTGTCTGTAAAGTAATGAGTTTTGTTATCATCCATTAATTATTTTTCTTAATGTCTGATAAGTTCTTGTGGATAAATCATCCTTATATTCCACAGCTGCGAGACAGCAGGTAACAACTCTGCTCACTTACGCCATGAATTAAGTTACTGCAGTTCTCTGAAAGTCAAATTATGCAGATTTCTACTACCCCATGGGGATGGGTAGGAGGAGCATGAGAACAGTAATGCAGTATGGGTTGCTTTTACAGAATGTACTGTTTAATATTGTTTGCTAAGAGTGCAACTCTTGAATATTTCTTTTTTGGGAAGGATTGAGGGGTGTATTTTCCATGGGGGAAGTGTCAAAAACCAGTGTATCTTTGCTGTTTGAACAGATTAAGTTTGATTGAACCAGGCCCAGTGGTTACAGAGTTTGAAAGAAAAGTGTTTGAAGATGGAATGAAAATGGATCTTTCAGCTGCAGATGCAGAAACAGCTGAGATGTTTACTAATATTTACCTTAAAAATTACAAGCAGATTTTCCAGAGCCTGGGACAAAGTGCGGAAGATGTTGCTGAGGTAACTCATCAACAATTCTCCATCTTATTTTTTTTCTTTTTTTTTCCCTTTATAATTTACGAATGCAGTGGTTGGTTGGTGGGTTTGTCTGGCAGAAGCATTAGATTTAATTAAATGTAATACACACAAAAAAGAGTTTTTAAAAACTCAAGACAATATTAAAGAGTTCTAAATAAACCCCTGTAGAATGTTAAGAGAATGTTCATTTTGAAGTACTGAAGACAACCACGAGTTGTAATTTAAACACCACCGAGGTATTAGATGCCCTGTGCATCATCATCTGTTGAAGGCTGAGCACGCTGCAAGGTATCACCATACACGAGCACAGGGCTCCCACCATTGGCAAAGCTGCTGCCCTGTCCATCTCCCTGGTGAACTCTCCACTGTGGGCAAGTTCACTCAGCCACTCCAGACCACCAAGGCTCAGCAGAAGAAACATGGACGTATTTTCTGGCATCTGGGGCTTCCTGCAGGGAGACAAGTTAAGGCAAGCTGGGGAAGGGGACAATGATTTCAGGTGTTTGCTGGTAAGGAGCAGCTTCAGTGTCAACTTAATGTTCCCAGATCTTGTTGCAAAATGCACTGTCTTGATCCTTTCCCAGTGAACTGTAGAAGAAAAGATCTACTATTGTGGGCATATTTTGGAAGATTATTCAGGATCCTCAGGTGTAAGGTGCTATTCACCATAGTATAGAGAAACAGAAATAGGACTAAGAATAAATAAAAAATACTTCTTATGGCCTTAAAATATTTTAAGAAAAATTTCTAATGAAATTCTAATAAAACTATATACAAGGTTTTACATAATTCTAGGACTTTATACTTTCACTTTTCCACTGTTAACTGAAAACTGGGGTTTTACTTCATATTTTGGTAAAGGTCCTTTGAAAATTTTCTTTCTCCTTCTCTACAGCATACAGTGAAGGTAATCCTTGCAGACAATCCACCTTTTCGCCATCAGACCAACACCTTGTATACTCCAATGACAACTCTGAAGTATGCAGATCCAAATGGAGATCTACCCATTGATATATTCTACAAAATGGTTTTTCAGCATGACAAAATCTTCAGTGCAAGTCTTAACTTCATCAAATTGCTACGATGGAGAAGCAGGAAGAGCTTTGACCTGGGAAAACCCTCACAATAAGTATGAGATTATATAGTGCAAATTGGGATTACTTGTGGCTACTGATGACTCAGTATGTTGTCATTCAAATGGCTTTGCTCTGTAATTGTGAAAAGGCATTCAAGATGTTTATTTGACCTTAGCCAAGATATTCAGCTGAATGTGTATATCTTCAAAGTTACAGTTTGCAGAACTTTGCAATTAAAATCCTCATAACTATAGTTTTATTCATTTTAGTGTTTGCTTTTTACACAGACCTGTTTTTGTGGGAATGTGGACATTGACTGACATTTGTGTATTCAATATTAGCCTAATCCCTTCACTTAATGGAATATAATACAGCGAGATGTGTACAGTAGGTAAACTATTTAGATTCTTAATATCATAAAAATATCGTATCTTTTCACTTATTATAATAGGATAGAATCAGTAATCCTTCAATCACAGCTGCATTGTTGTTTTCAGAAGTCAGATCTATTTATCAGCAACATAAGAGAAAGTCTCATCAATCTTAAAATGTCACAAGTGGAATATTTATTATTCAAGTATATTTATTATAATATTCTGAATGCTTCCTTTATGGGCAATGGTTACTAGTGTATTACACTTAGTGAACAATAAAAAGTTTTTTAAAAGCAACTTAAAATATTTTCTTACTGTCTTGGTACTATTCTTTTGAGAAACAAAGTATTATCAGTAATAAGTGATTTCAATTCCTTAAATGCCTTCAGTGTCTGAAGAAGAGCCACAGGCTCTCTTCTTCTAAGCTATCCTAGTAAGCAGGTGTTAAACCAAAATTCTGTCACGAAGTGAAGGGCTTTTCCTTGTCAGATTTCTCTCACCCTGGTCTGACAAGTCATCTGAGGCCAGCTGGGGGCCTGGGTTTAAGTGCTGTTCTTGCACGGCATTCCTGTTCCCTGACCTCCAGCCTTGCCCCTCGGGCCTCCAGGCTGGTGTTCCTCAGCACATTCCAGCAGCTGTCCTTGTCTCACCCAGACAGCCCAGCTGGAGGGGGGATACAGCAACTGTCTTTCCTTCGATACTTTCTCACTAAGCCAAAATCTTTACTCCGTGCTGGGACTTGCCCAGCCCTGCCCTGCCCCTCCCCAGAGGAGCTCCAGGAGCCAAGCAGCACCCGGGCGTGGGCAGCTCCTGGGGATGCCAAGCACTGCAGGGAACACACGACTTGCTCTGCAGTCACGGCCCTGCAGGTGGGGCCCTACCCAGGGCAGCAGACGGGGCAGTGAGGGGAGAGCAGCACCCTGGGCACGGCTGGAGGCCTCGACCACGTCCCACTCCTAAAGCAAACCGGGAAAACCCCGGGCTGGTGCCCGCAGCCCCGCATCAGCCTGTGCGTGGCACAGAGCTGGGAACAGCAGCCAGGCTGAAAAGGAGCAGGCAGGGACCGAAGGCCAGCGGTGCTGCTGGGGCTGAAGGGAGAGCGGCCACTCGCCCTCTGCAGCCCTTCGGCACTAGCGAGGGGCAGCGCTGGGCACGGCCAGCAATGGGAAGGGAGAGGTGTGCAAGGAGCAGCTCCTGCTGTCCCGGGCTGCAGGCTGGGCTGAGCTGCATTCCCGGGCGGTTTTCCCGTGCAGAACAGAGCAGCACGGTACGACCACGGCCGTGGGGTATAAGGGCCTTCCATAGGCACCGGCCTGGTTAACTGTCTCACACAACCCTCACGCTGCTGGTTATGGGGTGCCTGAAATCACAAAATGCAGCTTCAAAGACGGAAAATCCCGAGCAAATCCCTCCGTGGCTGGGAGTCGTGAACAGACTGCGGATGAGGAGCCGAGCGCCAACCGCGCGCCCTGCTGCGGGAACGCGCCTGCCGGGGACGTCCAATCCCCGCTACCACCGGAACCGAGGGGAGGGCGCCCGAGCAGCTCCCGGCGGCAGTGGCCGGGCCGAAGCGGTGCTGGGCGGGGCAGCCGCGGGCTGACGAACGGACGGACGGACGGACCGAGGGCCCCTCGCCGCCCGCACGTGGCCCCGCGCCGCTTCCGGCGCCCGCGGCGGAAGCTGTTCCGGCTTCCGGCGGAAGCGCCGTCTCCGCAGGTTGAGCCGGAGCCGGAGCGTTTCCGCCTCGCGGCCGCTGCTCCGCCGGGACGGGCCGGGGAGCTCAGCTCGGGGGAGCGCAGCCCAGCTCAGCTCAGCCAGCTTAGCTCAGCTCAGCCCAGTTTAGCCCACCCAGTTTAGTTCAGCCCAGCCCAGCAGAGCCCCCCGCGGGCCGTTCGGCCGCTCGCCTCCCCTCAGCGCGGTCATAAGGCGGCGGCGCCGGCGCCCGAAGGATGTGTCGGAGGCGGCAGTGGCAGGCGCCGCGGCCGAGGGAGCCCTGAGCCTGAGCAGCGCCTCCCGGCCCCGCCACCCCGGCCCGGCAGCGAACCCCGGCCCGGCCCCCGCACCCTCCGCCTCTCCCCGGCGTCGCTCCCGCCGGGCCCCGCGCCCTGGAGCCCCGCTGAGCGCAGCCCCGGAGCCCCCGCAGCCAGGATGGCCTCGTCGTCCGGCAACGACGACGACCTCACCATCCCCAGGGCTGCCATCAACAAGATGATCAAAGAGACGCTGCCCAACGTCCGCGTGGCGAACGACGCCCGGGAGCTGGTGGTCAACTGCTGCACTGAGTTCATCCACCTCATCTCCTCCGAGGCCAACGAGATCTGCAACAAATCGGAGAAGAAAACCATCTCCCCGGAGCATGTCATACAAGGTGAGCTCCTGCAGGCGCCGTGCTGCCCCCGGCCTGGGCACCTGTGACCCGCCCCTGCCCCGTGCTGCTTTTCCCTCTCCGGTCGCTCGTAGCTGTGTAGGAGACAAAAGGCAGGGGCTCGTCAGGCTCTGGAGGAAACGCGGGTGTTTCCCGGCTCGCCGGTCGCACCGCACGGGAGGCTGTCTTTGTGCGGCCGGAGCAGCTGCTGCGTGTGCTCAGCACCAGCTCTGGTTCTGTGGTTCGGAGAAGCCCGTGATGCTCCGAGTGAAGTCACCAAATCTCTTGCTCGTTTTCGTCCCTGTGAAACGAGGTCTGCTTTTCCGAATGGATATGCAGCATGTTTTAAGACCCTGAATGTAGTAAATGTGTTTCTAATTGGAGATTAATTGAGTATGTGGGGCCCAGGCTTTAATCTGTGGTAGTCCTGTCTGGAACCTCTGAAGAGTGTAATATTTCTCTAGGGCTGTCTTTACAGTCTGTTTGTTTAATACCAAATGTTTGTATCTGTCGCAGAAAGCATTTAAACGTGACCTGTGCCCTTTTATCTTTTTCTGCTGTTGACTTTCACTTCCCCTTGCTTGAATAAAAGGCGAGTTCTCTCTGGGTCTCAGTTGCTTTGTCTTTAAATTCTGCTGCAAACAGGCAGTTTTCTTGCCTCATCCTGAAGTCTGCATCGGGCACCTTTTGTCAGGACTTACTCTGCCTAAAGACAAGGCTGATACCACTGTCTGCTGCAAACAAATTTATAGCAGCAATAGTGTAGGAGTACTTTGTGCCTAGTAGAGATGCTAACAGTAGCATTTGTAGTAGAGCTATTTTCAGGACTGTGATGGTATCAAGTTAGTTTAAAAAAGGCTGTTAATTTGGTGGTTTTTTAGTAATGATTTGCTGTTTGAAACAAAAAAATTAAGTCTATCGGCTTGTTCACCAGAAGAGGTTCAAGTACTTGACTGGAGTGTGTTGGGAAAAGATATATTTCTTTTCAAGTTGGGAAAAGTTATTTTCAAATTAAATCTATACTTTTTAGTCAAATACTGCATATACTTTGGAGATGTATCCATTTTTGCAGTGCTCTGGAGATGGTAGGAGTTGTTCCTGTCTTTAGGGAGATATATGTGCTCTTAGCTCCTTTCAGGTGCTGGTTGGTTGGCCCATGATCCTTCTGTGAGGTATGAGGGTTTAGATTGCCGTTTTTGGAAACAGTGGTTATGTGTATGTAGATAGAGTATTTCAGCATTTTCATCCATCTTTGTACATTCTAAATACTTGCTGTATTGGCTCTCAGTGTAGCTCCATGACAATGACGTTAACAAATTAGGTAATTGAAGTGTGTTGGTTGTGGCCATCCATGTCTCTTGTTCCTTTTGAATGCTTAGAGGTAAAATGAGGCTAATAGCATTTTGAGAATTTGGGAGGGTGCACGGTTTCCTTTCAGGTGAGTTTGCTGGTGTGACTGGAGCTGTAAACAAGAAGGTACTAGATAGGAAACAAGAAGTGGGAAGGGTATCTCATTTGGAAGGAGGAAAGAGAAACAGGCACAGCAGCTGGTGACACTGCCTTTGGACTGTATGGGAGGTGATGTGGAACTGCTCCAATGTGTACTGGAGTGTCCTGACGGTACTCACGTGTTTGCAGCAGTGGGGATTAGGACACCCCTTCCTTTGCTGCACTATTAGATGATTGTACTGCCATGTGCTGAGCAAGAACTCTTTCTCCCTACCCTTGGGTTGTGTTTCAGATGGATGAAGTCCCTACTGTGTTTTATTGTGTGGTAGCACGAACGCTTGACTGGCACAGGGCTGTCAGCAGCACAGGGAAAGGAAAGCAGAGGCTTCCTGCATCCCATGAGAGATGAGATTTGATAGATATACTCAGACCGTGCCAAGCACTTACTACTAGGAATAAAATGCAAAAGAGCTTCTTTGGAGAGTGTCCAAAGGCATCAGGGCTATGTCATAGTTGTAAGTGGAGATTGTCTCCATGTTTATTGTTGAATCCCACCATCAGGAACCCAGCTGTGAGTCTGCGACTTTAGTAACAAACGAATGTTCTTCCATCATGCAGCAGAAAATAAACTCATTTTTAGTTACAGCAGTTGTGACGAAGTAGGTTTTTTATGAAAAATTAAAATTCCATTAAATTCTGAAAATGGTGACTTGTTAAATGACTGGTTTTATGAAGTGGGATATTTGGATTATTTGGTCTGCACAGAACTGCTGTGCAGTAAGGTAGGCTGTGAACTGATGGCAAATCCTGCAGCTCCTTTTCATGGACTGTTAGGGTACTGACAGTGTTTATGCTAGCATTTAATTTTAAAGAAATCCCACACAGTTGTTCATGTTTTGGATTTTAATTTGGAAGTTATTTTTTATTTGAAAGGAGAAGATCACTTAAATCTCAGATATGAATTACCTGAGTCTATACAAAAAAGTAGTACTAGCTGGGTGTCGCTGGTTAATCAGATCTGCACCTTCATGCAGTCTCTAAGAGTGGGAGGAAACTGGGGAAAGGATAGTTGTGATTTGGTGTTTGTAAACATGAGTTGTTTGCTGTGTTTTGGAATTCACCTGTTTACATTTGGTGTGATCACCCTGACCTCAGTAAGATACCAAATTTTCATCAGTCTGGGCAGACTGGTAGATTTCAGACTCAGAAGATAGAAAGACATTGAGTTTTGATGGAACAGCAGCTCTGATAAGGTAGTATTCACGTCCCACATTTTAGCACCATGCTGATATAAAGGGATTCATATCCTTCTGTGCATGTGTTCTATAAAGCCTTGATGTGCCTCAAGAAGACAGTAAATTTGGTAAGTCGCTTCACAGCCAGCAGAATTTTGATGCAGTAGAGCTGTGATGTGTGTGTGGTTTTTCATAGCTTTATTGTACTGAGCAGATGTACCAATTTGTCCTGGTTATATCACATGGGGGGGTTATTTACTTGTGTGTGCATGTGCTACATTCAATACATAACTGTGAGTTTCTCCCATTAATTTATTTTCTTTTAAGGGCCATTTAAAATTTTTGTAAAAACACATCTTGCTGTTAACTTCAGACTGGGCAGTTGTTCATATTCTGATGCAGCAGATTGCCATCCCTGATCTCTGTGAATGTTCTTTTGACAAACACCTCTGGTTTTGCTGTGATGGTTTGTCTTAGTGATGTTAGACTTGTAGATTTCTTAAAATTTTATACTTTTGTTATAAAAAAGATATGACTTTAGATAGTTTCCTGTGTGTATTGTTTACATTTTAAAATTGAATGAGTTAGTTCTTAAATATTTGTAGTTTGTTCAGATAACCAGTTCTGGACCATGAGACATGGATTTGCCTCCTATCTGCTGAGGCTGGATTGAACAAGTTTCTGAAAGTTTTTTGGTAATTCTTCTAGAAACTGTGGGGTAATTGGAATAAGTCTTTCCCGTGTCTGTATGTGGGCTGAGGCTGAACAGGCATACTGTCTCTGAAGCAATTTGATTATCTCTAAATCAGTTTGTCTTTTAACTTTATTTTTTGAAGAAATAAGTTCTGTAAATTCATTTGCCAAATGTTTTCTGTTGAAGGGATGGTAGGGCTGCATGACTAGACAGCTGCACAGACAGCCCTGTTGAGGACAGTGTGGGAATTCTCTCCTAGAGTACAGGTTGGAAGCTGAAAACTTAACCTAAACAATAACCCAAAGGTGTTCTTTATGATACGATGACATGCTGCCATAATTATGAGTAGGAAAATGTTGCTTACAAAACTAGTGTTAGAATATAGTCTGAGCTGGTGTAACTAAGAGCTTGTTTATACCAATCTCCGTTGATTGCTGTTGTGCAGTCTACTTTAGTGCTGTTTCTTGAATAGGTTGTCACATAAGGTTGAAACAAAGTAAGATAAAAGTCAAAACAACTATTGTATTGTAAACTCTGAATTGAGTAAATACTGGAAATGAAGTAGTTTTTTTATGAAACTGATACTTGTTTCCAGTGTAATCGGCGTTTGTGTAATGTCTCTGGGATATTCTGTAACAGGTTCACTCTGGGTGTGTGT
Source organism: Empidonax traillii (assembly GCF_003031625.1). Classification (NCBI taxonomy): domain Eukaryota; kingdom Metazoa; phylum Chordata; class Aves; order Passeriformes; family Tyrannidae; genus Empidonax; species Empidonax traillii. The sequence goes on along the minus strand of NW_020955255.1, from coordinate 1,922,361 downwards.
GGAGGCATGTCTCAGGAAATGGTGCATCAGGAAACTGTGCCTTTTGTCACATATTCTACCTGGGTTTTTATAATCCTTCCTATTACCTTTGCATTCTTTAAAAAACCCTGTTGTTGCAGGATATAGCTGCATTCCGGATTTCTTTAGGCAGGTAAAAGTGCAAGATTTCAGTTTCTGAATGGATTTTAGTGTGGAGATAAAAGGATTTCTGCTGAGAAATAAAACAATAAAGAGCTTATACATAATTTTATGTAACTTTATATGTGTGAAGTATGCATTTTATATATAGGAATTTAGATATTTAAAGATAAAAGCTAAAATTGATCTATCTAAGGTATTATGAATTATTTCTGCCTTAATAAATGATCTGTAATCATTTTACATGCATCACTTTTGCTCTATTAGAGGTTACTAATTTACCTTCTACTAAAGACTTGCAACAAAACTGGAAAGATAGAAGCCCTGAGATATTAAAGGTTAACAATTCAGACAGAGAGGACTTATTAGCTGTATAAGTTCTGTTGATTCTGACAGAAGTTGGGAAAAAAGATGTATCAAAGAATAATGCCTGTCTCCAGAAAAGTGTATCCAAAAGCCCTGAATCCTCTGCAAGTGCAGACTTCTTTGGTTGTACTTAACTAACCTTAATTTTTTTAGCCTGAAAACCTATACTCTTGAATGACATAGGAGAAGAAACAGGGAAAACAGCTGTCAGATCTTTTTTATGAACATATTTTTGTTACCAGGTGATAGAAAAGTGATCAAATGTTTTACTTTTTTTTTTTTCTCCTTTTAAATAGACAAATCGATATGTATTATCAAAAGCTTTGCTAAAAAATACACAGTTTGTTTTCTTTCTTTTTTTCCAGCACTAGAAAGTTTGGGATTTGGCTCCTATATCAGTGAAGTAAAAGAAGTCTTACAAGAATGCAAAACAGTAGCACTAAAGAGAAGAAAGGCCAGTTCACGCTTGGAGAACCTCGGCATTCCGGAAGAAGAGCTACTAAGGCAGCAACAGGAATTATTTGCACAAGTAAGTAAAGCAATACTTGTAGTGATGTGGTTGGAATAATTAATGCTGCAGGTTTAGGACCACAAAAGCATGTGCACACCTCAAGAAGTGTCTCCTTGTGAATTGCTGTGGCATCTAAGGTGCTGTGGGCCTTGGCCTGATGGATTTGGGGAATGCGAAGTCAACAAATAAGATGCTGCTGCTTGTTACTTCTATGATTTGACATACAGGACTTTGTGTAAGAACAGATTTTGTACTCTAGGTTTAAAAAGCATGGGGTTTTGCTGTTGCTTAGGTATTTCCCTTCTACTGTAGAGAATACATGAAGAATTACTTGCCTGAGGAAATAAAAGAATGGCAGCTGGTGTTCTAGGAAATTACCAGTTTTGAAGCATTAAAAAGTGAAAATAGCTTTTCTGTTTCTGACCATCAATGCACAAATGTTATTTCTTATCCTTTGAAAGAAACTTTACTCTTGGCAAGACTCTAATTGGGTGCATTCATGCATAAATTTTTAAAGAGACAATTGAGGCATGGAAAAAGCATTTGCTTGGAAATAGTACACACGCACACATTCTCCTTCATCCCAGCATTATCCCCTTCCAGCTTTCCCAGATAGTTTGTGGACATCTCTCATTTTAAAGGACGAAACACCAGTTTCATTCATGTATCTTCCTACACCATCCTTCTCTCTACTATTCTCGTAGTTTGACAGGACCATTCTCTAAACTAAGAGATGGGAAAGTTATCTGGGATTTCTCTCTCCTCTTGACCAAGGCATAAGTCTAATTTTCTCAATTTTCTTTAATTTCCTCTAATGAAAACGCTTATTCAGTTAATGTCTGATTACTGTGACCTCTCCCCTTTGCTGAACTTGTATCTTGCTGAAACTGTTGTTTTTCCTATTGCAACATGCCAGCGACTTTAATCGTAATTGCATGCTGAATTTTAAGACATTTAAAGTTACAGCATACCACATAGCTATTGCCAGCATGCAGTGAACTAGTTATGATCAAGTCACGTGTGCCTCTTGTTTGACTGTACTAACATTAGAAAGACCAATATGGCTGCTTCTGAATTTTGGCTAAGACTTAAAAATAATAGTCATTTTGAAACCTGTTTTTTACTTACTATTTTGTTCAAATAACTCAGCATGGTGTACAAGATAAAAAAAGCAGCAAACCCAAGGTGTGTTAGGGAGTTACTAGCTCCTGAGTAGCATTTAAAAAAATAATAAATTAGAAATGCTGAAATTGTGGCCACCTTATGCAAGCCCCACTTTGTCTTAGGAATGACAGCTTGAAGTGTATTCTTTTAAAATTCTGTGTTACTGTGCCTTAATGTCAAAATTAAGGCAATGCATGCCAGTTTGACAGGATTGTATAAATGATTTTTTAAAATGGTCTTTGGTAATATGGAAAATGTTTGCTTAGATTCAAAGATGGGAATATTATTTTTCGATAACAGTAGTGGTGATATGCTGTTGTAGGTACTGTAATTATTTTTAGAAATAGTTACACAAGTGCATGTTTATTTATTTGTGTTAATCTTGTTAATATTCTAGAGCCTGACACTAATGCTGAAGTTATTGCTCTAGTTTTAAAATACCTACCTGTTACTGTTATGAATGTTTGACACCTGTGTCTTGCATGGTTGTGAATATTTGAACTCAGGGGAATGGCTTATCCTGCTATTCATGCATGTCTATAAGTTTTTGTGCAAGACAAGGGTCTCAGTGGACTTGGG
>NW_020955255.1:1808381-1919549 GCF_003031625.1 Empidonax traillii | reverse complement strand
TTTTTTTTTGTTCTATGTTTGCCATGGCCAAGAGCTACCGTTCTAAATGTGGCAGGGAGGGTGGGCACTGACAGCAGGGTCCATCTGGGGTGAGGTGCTGAGCCCCTGTTCCCTGGTGCATTGCTGGGTGTCACCTGGTGGGGTGTGCAGATACCTTCGCTGTAGCAGGGTCACTGGGAGCCCTGTTTATCTCCCGTGTGAGGAATGTTTGTGCCTCTCCTGCGTGCACAGATGTCGCTTGTCTTCATTTGAAACTTTACGATGTCTCAAATTGTTTTCCAGCCCTTGTAACTGTGCCACAGCTTCAAGTTTGAAATACTAAAAAGTCTTCACTGAGAAGAGATTTCTAATTCTGTAGAAGTATTTGCTTTTACTGCTAGAACAGACTGAGGAACTGTGACAATTATAATAAGGGAAGACCCCTTTTCTTCACATTGCTAAGTAGTTAAACTGGGTTTGGTCATTTTTCAAAGCATCATCTTTTTGGCATCCTAAAGTTTGCAAAACTGTAAAAAATGTTGATGCCTTGGAAAATAATAAGAATTTTCAATGAGTGCAATAGGATTAGAAAGGAAATTTTTGCAGTCTTAGTGACGACTTGTAAAACTAGAAAAGAAGACTGAAAATTTTTAATTTTAAGAACTTCTTCATAATTTTCATTCAAAACAGAAACTAAAGTTTTAACTTGAACCCAATTGATAAGTATACTGTTGAAATCAACAGGAGGTGCTGAAAAACAAGTGAAAAGCCTGGATTGAAAACCAAGGGTTATCAGTTGAACTCCTTGAAATGTTTTGTTAGAATGTCTTGTATTTTACTGTACTGTAAAGGACTATGTTTCTGTAGCACAGCCATCCTGAGTCTGCATACCTGAATTTGAGAAGACCTCTGTTTTCCAAAGATTCCTTAGCAAAGCAAGATAATGGCTTTCCTTATGTTTTTGTAATAGTGTGTGCCTCTGGTACAATTGGGTGATTTTATAACTGGAAGTTTTAGTGTTTGTAATCAACAAAACAAGGCTGTTCTCATCTCTGAACTCTGATTAAATGTTAAGTTCCCCTGAAACTGAAGTCTAAAGTTTCCATTGCTTTGCCTCACTTAAATTTTCATTAGGAAGTGGTTCAGCAGAGTCCCTACAGTTAAACTTCAGTACACTGTCTTCTGTCTGTTGTTTCCATAACTGTGAGGCCTCCAAACAGTGGTGTCTTCAGAGGGATTCAGAATAACAGCCAAGCATCTGGGTACAAATAATGAGGGTTTTGCTTGTACAGTTAATAAAAAGCTACACAAAAGAAACCTGCAGGTACAGATAAAAATGCTTTTAATGTGTTCTAAAGGTTCTTCACAAGCTCTGTATGGCCTTAACTATTAAATTCATGTCTCTAGGCTAGACAACAGCAAGCAGAACTGGCGCAGCAGGAATGGCTACAGATGCAGCAAGCAGCTCAACAGGCACAGCTCGCTGCTGCCTCAGCCAGTGCATCCAATCAGGCAGGATCCTCTCAGGATGAAGATGATGAAGATGATATCTGAAAATCACCAGCTGAGTTGTCTTACTAAGAAATACTTTTCCTGCACAACGAAAACAATGAAATGAATGCTTACCTGTAAGTTTGTATGCATCGTGGACTGGCAGTTGGTATTCTAGGGGTGTCTGCTGTTGTGTGCTGTACATGTATAAACTGTCTTTTTTTGAACTCTTGAAGAATTAAGGTTCAGTATCATATCAACTTTGGATTTTTAATGGTGTATATGGAAATTTTAGATAGCGGTGCGTCATTTATTTGATCAATAAACAGTGTTACAATAAACAACAAGTTTATAAAATATAGTGAGATTTATACAAAAAGCTCTAAATCCGCATTTGCATTTCTTCCCTTTTAACTAAACTATAAAATCTTACTTAGAATTTTTAATTGTTTTTGGGGGCGTGGTACAGTAGACATAATCTGCTAATGGGAAAAAGCAGAGTTCAGCATAGAAGAGTCTGAATTCTTAGTTCTTTTTAAAATGGCAATAAACATTATATATGCTCAAATACCACACTGGTTAAAATTTGAAAATGATACATTTTCACCAAGCTAGGAAAAGGTATGTTTAATAGGAGTTGTACAAATTCAGTCATTTTTTTGTATAGGGGTGAAAAAAAATAAACCCGTGGTTTTATGATGACATCCTTTGACAGTCCTAACTGATTATTTCTCTTCAAAGAGACTGCCTGGTTTGAAGAACTAACTCTTCTATTATTTCACTCCAGTTTAATGTTAACTGTTGTTGATGATATTTCATAGTCCAGATTTATTCATATTGTTGGAATACAAAGCTGGAACTTAATGAATCAAACCTCTTTGTTCCGCTGATGTGACTGGGAGTGATTAGGTGTTCAAGCCTAAGAAGGCAAAAGCTGACCTTAAGAGCATGCTTATCATAAAAGAGGGAATTTATTTAACTTTGATTAGTCCTTATTGTCAGCATAATGCTAACATTCTCCAGACTAGGTTGCCACTGGATTACTAAGATACCTTGTTGAAAGACAGCAATTTCTTCACTCAGATTGGTTTGTAGGTAAGTCCAGGTTTTTGATAAACTATTCCCCACGAGTGATCAGCAATACATGAAACAGAAATGGTGTACTTGTCCTTTTGATAGTTCTGTTGATTTAATGGATGAGCAGCTGTCCTTTGTGTTGAAATAAAGCACAGTAGTGTCCATTGCTGAGTTTTAATGTGTTACTTGAAGTAATACTGGCATATCTTCTGGTACACTAATCTGAGCAGACTAGAAAAGCCACTTGCATGCTGCTGTAGATGATCTCTAGCTCTCTAACGATGTGGATTGTTCTATTAACTTATGTCCTCAGCAAGCTGGTCCAGTTAGAATTCTTGAGGAGGGCTGCAGCAGTCTGTTTACATAAGCATGCGAACAGAAAATGGGGGGCCCATTTTTACATGAAGATCTGGACAAGATATAATTGGCACATATTCAGATCTCAGTCACATAGTGACTTTTGATTTAAATTTGGGATGTCTTAAGTTGCATATTGGATAAATGCATTAGTGCAGTGAAAATTCAGAAAAGTATTTGTTTGAATGTTTAAGTTTAAAAAAGAAAAACAAAACAAAAAACCTTTTGTGGATCCAATATGAAAGATGTTAGGCAAGGTTTGACCGAGGAAGTGGTTTTCTGTAAAGGTTTTAAGTACCAAAGGTAGAAAATCTAGTCTAGTGATACAATGTTAATGTGCAGTGTTGGCTTTTCTAATTTGTACTGTAACACCTTCACACTTTCTATTTTAAATGAGTCTTTTCCTTCTAAATAATACTAGGTATATTTTCACACCTTTCTTTTCTGATGCAGAAATCAGGTTAACATTTTACTGCATCTGGTATGTATGGTGTAATATGTTTGGATTCTTGTGACCTTTCTTTTTGGACATTCTTGTGCTTTTTCATATGCTGTATTCTTCAAGCAATAAAATTCTGATGTGTTTTTATAAAATTGTTTTTATATTTAATGAATAGTCTGTCTTCTTCATTGCATTTAAACCCAAAAAAGTTAAAGTGACTTAAACCCCGTTGTTATTTTGACCCACTGAACAATCTTTGTGACTCGAAGTCTTTACAACCTGAGTGCTGTTGGATGGCATTCCTGTTCAACATGGTTGTTAATCCTTGCAAACAATATTTCTGGGCTTGACCTGCTCTCTTTCCTATGGGGAATTGCATTTTGTATATATGCATTTTTATAATCTGATATTCTTCACCTGAGAAGTTGAACAAAAACCCTGTAGATTGCGTATCAGTTACTTAAATACTTTCACAAAGTGAAAGGCCACAGGCAGAGGCTGAGGAAATAAGAATTTAATAGTCCTGCTTAAAGATTACTTATTCAGCCATTCCACATCAGGTATGAAAAATAAACTCTGGCACTTACAGGGGAAGAATCTTCACTGATCTTTCAACAAATAAAGAATTTTGTACTTCTTTGTTACTGCTTCCATGCACTAGATGTTCGGTGAAGATAGATTTCTGAAGTTTTGGTACCCCTGATGTTTTTGGTATACCAGGTACATGGAACATAAAGTTTGGTTAGTGAACTGTATAGTTACCTTGTCTCAGAAGAAACATGTATAAGGATGTCTGCTTCTTAAATATTGAGTTGATGAGATTATCTGCGGGTTTTCCATAATTATTCTGACAGTCTGTTTCAGAGCGCTTTCACTAAGTGACTTCCTTACAAAATCTTTCTTTCCTGTTACTTTAATAAAGTGTATGTCTGCACGACATTGTGGATAATGAATGTAGTTGTATTTACTACACTGAGGTACTTTCAGAGGAGTGTCTTAAGGATTCTAAACATCAAATGCTTATAATGGTATTTGAATTTCAGTATTTACGTGTGGCAGGTTGAGTTAGGTTTTGAAACGGTGGCATTTCTGCAAGAATGGAGAAAGTTCCAGAAAGCCACAAATATGAATGATGCTCTGCAGATTTTGTAAAAGTGCCTCCATTAAGGAGGACTTGTGTAATAATGTCTAGTTGATCTTTTTGTGTGGAAAGATTGTTTTCATTTGAAACAATGCCAAGTCATATGACCTAATGATCGTGGAACAGAGAACCCTTACTCTGAAATGTGTACCTCATTTTAGTCTCCTAGTGTTGGGTTGTGATTCTGTATAAACCATGCACAAAACAATGTGGAAGGAGGAGGAGGAGAAATGTTAATACAAAAGGTAAAATGTGCTGTGGGTAGATTTACTTTTGGTGTTATGCTGTTAACCTGTCTGAGATGGAAAAGGTTTTACTTCACAGCTTACACAGCAAAGAGCACATCAGTGGGATGCAGGCCAGTGTTAAGATGGATTTTACTAACAGTCAGTACCAGACAATCTGGCTCTTTGAGCCCTTGGACTTGTTTAAGGTTCAGTCAATGCATGTGCTATCTGTGACTAAAGTATGCTGTGTGGGTGGGACTCGATGATGAAAAGGAGTGCAGGCCAGTTAAGGTTTGCTGGCAATCAGGAGCGAAAGGTTCTTTTGCAAAATATGTTTGTGCTTAGTCCGAATATTTTTTTTCCCCTGATTGAAATGAGTGCTTTTCTTTTTGATACCATGCAAACATAGCTACAGAAATGGGTAATTGAGAATTTAATAACGTCATTGGAAGTAATTCTCCCAGTTCTTGCGTGTGTGGGGCAACAAGTATGCTAGAGCTGTGCATTCCTGGAAGGAAACAGATGGACCGAGTGCTGTTCTGTTCTGTGGCACTGTGCTGTGATGCAACTGAAGCCACTACTTGGGGAGTGATTGCAACAAAATGATTAGACAGTGAATCAAATTGGATGCGCCAAATTCCACACATCAGTTATTGATAGATCTGATAAACATGGGTTTTGCTGTGCGGATGAGCCTAGCATAAAGTTTAATAACCTAGGGTAGAGATCTGTAGCAGGTGATGCTCCTGCAAAAGTTGGCAAAAGGGACATTTGATTTTAACTCATCATGGCCGTGATTTATTGCTACATCAGCTACTGGAATAGATGAAGACTTCCATCCCCCAGCTTGAATCAAAAATTCAGGTAAGGATGGACAACAGTCTGCTTTACATATCTGGGATGAAGATTTGTAAGAGGCATATTACACTATGTAAAGATTACACTTCAGGCTGAATGTTCATGTGGTTGATTTTTGTAGTACTTCAGAGATTTCTTTTTTTCTTCTTTCAAAGGAAGTAATGGATTTTTTCCCTCAGCCCCCACCCAGGGTAACTAATGTTGAAGAGGTAGTATTGCATGGTGTAACTTTGAATGATTTCCACACTCATTTCAGTGGTAGTCCAATTTTGGTATTAGTTCAAAACTTAACTAGTCAGTAATCATAGACTTTTACATCTTCAAAGCATTGTACAAGTATTAGTTAGGCGTGGGCAATGTTACACTGTGCTTTGAAGTTAACACTCACGTGCTACAGAACTAAAAGGTGGTGCGCTGTGTAGAGGGAAAAGATGTTATCTCCACAGTGCAGTGACTCATCTAGAGAGCAAGTAATTGGGAAAACAAACAGGCTCGTTGTAAAAGTCATTGTCAGAGATTAAAGCATTTATTTGTAATATGACAGTGCTTGGGTTTGCTGGTTATAGGCTAGGACTTTGTTTCAGTAATGTTGTGTTCAAGTTTCATTCTCTCACCTCAGAGTGAAAAACCACAGCGGAATTACAAATCAAATTCAATGTTGTTTTTGTTTCAGGTAGAGTTTGTGTTCTCAGTTAGGCAGCAGTGTAACCCGTGGAAGAGAACTAAGTTTCTCAGGGCAGTGGCAGTGTTAGTGATGCACAGTTGGAATGTCCTCCCCATCCCAGCTGCAGTAAAGGAGACTTCGTTCTCTGAAAACGTTAGAAAATATGAATGAAGGAGCAAGGTGAGCAGCACAGATTTATTTTTTTCATACTGTTATGCAAACATCTAACTGGTATAATTTTCACATGCAGATAATTAATAAACAGGTAAAATTCAAAACTTAAATACAGTTGCTTCTTCAATATGTATTTACATACATCTTCCATATTATCTGGTGGTCTTAGGTGTTCTATACTTGTGGTAATTTGGTTGTCTGGGATTGCTGGGCAAGTTGTCTGCAACTAAACTCGTTGCCCTTAAATTATGAGTAACTTGTTCTCTTGTTTTCAATATGGTCTGTTGTTGAAAACAATCATGTTTTCATTTCTACAAAAATTACGTGAGTTCTGAGATGCTTAAAAAATTGGTTTTAAAAATATAGTTCTAAATAAAGCTTAAACAAAACTAAAGCTTTATAAACAAAATAAATTAGGTTAGCTGAATATATTATATAATTAAAATTAAAGGGACAGTTTTTGACTGAATATGAGAGAGGTATTTATCCTATCTGCAGGATGTGAAAACACAGGTCTAAATTTCTGTCACTATTGTTGGTGAGTTATCTTTTCCAAAATGTGTTAAAAAAACCCCCAAATGTTCTTTTACCTTTTTTAGTAGTGCTAATTGATGTTCTGAGACAAAAATCACCTCTCAGACCTTCCTCTCAGGAAGATGATCTAACCAGCATGGTGTGTCCCTTCCTAGATGCAAAGGATCTAGGGCATGAATCACAGTCCTGCAGGAAGAACAGTAGCAGCCAAGCCTGGAGGGAGGACATTTCCTTGATTGCTTTAGCTGTGCTTTTGCTTTGATCATGTGAAAAGGGGATTGAGTATTAGATGTTTCCCTAAAATGAAATCTCTGTATTGGCTGTGTTACAATAGCATATTTTAGAAGTTTCTCTTTTATGAATACAGAATAAAGCTTCTGAATGTTTAAATAGAATTTTGCATATGTGTCTGGTTTGGGATGTATTTTTGTGATCTGCCTCAGTGGTCTATATATTACAACTTAAAGGGGCAGTTTGTTCCTCAAATTTAGCCAAATTTTTTATTTGGTGCTGAAAATTATGTATTTTTTAATGTGAAAAATGGTCATAGGAAATAGTAACGTGGTAACTTCTTTTTGTGGATTAGCTATTAAGGACACAAAGGTAGTAACAGCACAACTCAAGCCCTCATGTTCTGTGTACTTAATTTTCAAAAATTCGTCAGCTCGTGAGATCTGAACATAAAGGAGAGTACCCAAAGTAGTGGTTAAATCCAAAAGGGAAAAACCTTGTCTACTAGAAAATGAGTCTATATACGTAAGTGTGTATTCTTCCCTTTGCATCTCACCTTGTTTCAGGGTGATGGGGAAGAATGTACAAAGATAAGGGGGTGTGGAGGACGAGACTCTTACTAGCTGGCTACTTGTTGGATTTGATCTGCCTTTGAAATCCAAAGAGCAGGTATTGGTCCTTGAATTTAGTTAAATAGAGATTCAGAAATGTAATGTCACAAAATCAAAATTCCTTCATAAACAAGTGATTACTTTTGGTTTTGTTTCTTTGGGATTATTTGAAAATTTCTGCAGTTAGTCTTTGGTCAGAATCTCACTTGGAACAAATAAAAATGATAAACTGGGTTGCAGCTATCTTCATTAATGTGAGACAGAGACATAGAAGGGTAAATTATTTGCTTAATGGGATATCCTATGCTCAGCACACTGTTCTCATTCTCACTGTTGATTTATTTACTGGTTTTTGTTCTTTAAAGTGATTAATAGTGGGAGGGAGTTTTCTTGGATATAAATTACTTTTGAGTTTCCCTCCAGACTGTAATTCTTAGAAAGATCTTCTGCATCATTTAAATGCAGTATTATGCATCGTGGACATCAACTTTCTCATGAGAAAAGGAGGAACCACCACAGATGTGAAATAAGGAAAGAACATCTGAAATTAAACCACTGGCCACTGATACTAAGCCCTTTGAAGGAGAGCAGTCAAGACCTGCAGTTGTACGGCAGGTAGGACAATTAAGGGACCGTTGCCCTCAGTTTCCCATTGTCGTTCCTGACCCCTCACTCCATACGGTGGGATGCGGCTGATGCAGCAGCCGGACGGGTCCGTCCCGCTGCGGGGCTGTCCCTGACCGGCAGGCGGCTGTCGAGCTCAGGGAATGGCTTTCAGCTGGATGTGGCAAAACCACTGAAAGTGTGAACTGATCCGGGCATCTGTGGTGATAATGCATGAACCAGTTCTGAATTAAAACTCCTTTTGTGAGATTAAAAGCAGCGTAGGAAACTGATTACGCTCGGTGTTAAGGCATATTTTGTACAACTGCATATACATTTCTGTTTCTGATCAGAACTCAAAGTCAGATGATAGGAGAATATTTTAGCGAGTCTGAAAATGGGTGGTGCTGACCGTTTGCCTCATGTTCATCCACTGTTCGTTTTTCTACAGCTTGAATTCGTACCGTGACAGAGTCTGCATCTTTCACTACTGATACAATATGAAAGCTGCTGTTGATACCAATAGCACTGACTATTCAAGTCTTTGGTTATTATCTCAAAATTAATAATCTTTATGCCTCTAAATAATATGGTAATGACAAAAATTGACTATCAGAATTATCCATAGCCATACCTACCTCTGCACAGTGGATACAGATTGATGTTCTTTTAAATTATGGAAATGTGTATGGAAGGGGTTGATGGGAGAATGGAGAAGGCATGGATTAGGTGAACTGGAGGTAACATAAGTTAAGGTAGCAAAGTCCTGGCATTTATGGTTATATTTTGATATAATTCTAAAGGCATGTATAATGGAAACAAATGGATTTGTAGTATTCAAGCAGGTAATGCAGGCATTACAAAGTTGAAAGTAGTATTTTAAAATCATGATTTATGGGTATTACCTGATATTTTGTAATTGCCCAGCCTCCAGATTGGGATGCAGATTATATTATCAAAAAAAAAATGCTGAATTATCATGTGATAGTCTTGTTTCACTGGTAAAAAAGTAAATACCTATGAAATAAGAGGCTATTTGTAGTTATAATATTGCTAGTTGGTGCTGATCGACAACATATTTTTCTGCTACGTATGGTGGAGAAAGATGTGCTCTTGGCTATAGTGCAGGCAAAAAAAGCAAACACAGGATATTTCATAAAAGCAGATGGAAGTTCTCATTTTCCTCCTATTTATAGCTGGTGGATGTAGTGTCCTTTCAGTTCTGTTATCCAGTCACTGGTGATGTCTTTCCGTTTGCTGAGATGAGAGTTAAAAAGAAAGAAACAGGCCTTTCTTTTGCTATATAAAATGCATTTCGATGCAGGAACTGGACTGGAAAAGATGGACGGGTACAGTTCTTCCCACAAAAATTCTGAGATAGGAGAAAAATTAGAATTTTAAGTAGTGCCTTAGGTTGCACTAATAAGTGCAGTTTTTCTTCTGCCTTGAAGCAGGAGTGGTGTGGTCTAACTAATATACTTTCCTGACAATTTTCTGCTTAAAAGAAAAATAAATCAGTACTCAGAGTAAAACTGTAAGTTTATTTTGCCTAACAGCTGGAATAGGAACCTCGTGGGAGTAAAGCCTCTAGGCAGAGGCACAGCTACCAACTCTTTGCATACTGCTGGTTATGGTTAACCAGCCTCTGGGAGACACAGGAAGTCTGTGGGGAACTCAGCACAAGCTGAAGTGTCAAGACACCTATTCTTTTGTCTCAAAGTATTTCCTGAGCTGTGAAGTAATGATTACCCACTCACCACATGGAAGTGTTATGAACACCAATATTTTTTAAAATTAGAGCACTTAAAGAGCACTGGTGATGGGGGAAGTCCATGTGTAAAGCAAGGAGGGAGCTAAATTCTTTTGGTTTTGAAGCAAAAAGAGATAATGCGGTTTTTGTAACACTTATTGTCTTTATGGAGTAAAAATCCAATTTTAATTCGACAAAGAGACTGCTGGCTAGCAGAGAAAAGGATTAATGGCAGCTCACACTGAGACAGAGATATTTGGAAGTAATTTGTTTGGTCCTGCTGATTCTTGTGGCAGTGGAAAGCTAAGCTGCTTCTCTCTTTAGAAAGCGTGCCCACAGGGAGTGCCAGACAGCTTTTCTGCCACTCCAAATTAATCATGCAGATTGTTTTTCTGCCAAGATAATATCCTTAGGTACACTTGTAGACTCAAGTAGGTTCTGTTGAGAAGTGACCAGAATTAACAAAATACATAACTATTGTAATAACTGGAATTATGTGGATTCAGTCTAAAAATAGAATTGGGCAGTTTTTTTAAAGCCTGCGTTAATTAGTCAGTGATGGGAAATCCAACTAAGTATACTGGTAAATTTTCTACGCTAAAAATAAGTTGTCATCAGCTTCCAGAAAAAGCTACTGATTTACAAGGATACTAGAACAATGCAATTTATCATGATCCCTTTGCTGCATGCAAAAATTACTTGAATATGTCTTTAATGTATTCTTGAATCCCTTCAGTGGCATCTCCTCCCCCAGCTGATGATTTTAAGGAGAATAAAGAATAGAAGAATAAAAATCTGTAGGGTAATATTTGTTTAATTACTTCTAGGCCTAGGGCCAGTTGCAATTGCTGATAATGGAAACAATGTCAAAATTGTAAATGATTAATTACAACATTTCCGACAATATCCTGCAGAGATGTAGCAGACTCTTTCCCTTGTCTTGCAGCTCGGTCATTTCACATCCTGAACTGGAGGACAGCACAGCTCTGTGTTCATGTGGGAATCTCCCAAAGCAAGAGTGTACTTAAGCAGGAAAAGGGCCAAATGATGACTGATGTCAGGCTTCTCACTAAGCTGAAGTGGTAAGAATTATGCTGCTAAGACTTCTGTTTTATTTTAATCAAATTAAAATTTGGTTTGGTCACATGGTCCTAATTAGTATACTGTTTGTTTATGAATTTCAAATTTATCTAAGTGCTTTTTGTCTTTTAACTAACTTCATACCAATTGCCTTTGTCATTTATTGTGTGAACTGTGATCTTCTCTGCATCGATTAAGTGACTCCTAGTTTAAGTAAAGGTGAAATACTCATCTCCATATATGTACCTGATACAGGTATGTACTTCTGGTTTTGGAAGAAGTATGGGTCGAAAGCAAACTAAAAGTCAGAAAACAGTCTTGAAAACAGTTGTTCCCATGTTTAAATTAAAACACTAATAAAGCTGCTGTAGGGAAGAAATAGGCTTTGCATTTGAGTTTTTGGAATCCTGTGAAATGAAAACTGTATAAAATGTGTTATGAAGATTTTTATCCTAACCACACAGACTGTAAGCTTACATTGTTGTTAAATTATTTTAAAAAATAATAATATGTCCAGAATAGATTTAGAAATACTTGCTGGCTTCCCAGGAATATCAGAAGCAATCATTCCGCCATTTCCCTCTAGTGCATATACATTGTACTACTGTTCCCCAGCCTTTTTTGTTTACTTCACCTGAAGAAGCAACAGCTGTGGGCAGTATCTCAGATAATTGTGAACAGCATTCTTTGAGGCAGATTTCGTGTTAATTCTCTAGAGAATTACATTGCACAGTGAACCTCCAAGACCTGAGCTAGTTGAGAGAGAACCGACACAGCTGAAGGATGCACTGTGCTTCCATGCACGAACACTAGGCTGGGGCCCAGGAACAGTGTTTCTGTGTACCGTGTCTAACCAGCCTTGCTTCTCCAAGCCTACCTGTTAACTTCTGGAGATGAATAATCAGCCAGACTGCAGTGGTGCTCTGGTGCAATGACAGTGCCCTATCCTAGTGCTAGCTTGTTCAAAGCCTGCTCAGTAATACCTTTTGATTGCTCCTCTTAACATGAGCTCTTAAAAGGCAGGTATAGCCCAGAGGCTGCTGTGATAACACCTATCCTATTTTACACAGTATTTCAGAACAGCCTCTCAATCTGTTCTGGAGGTTGTGAAGTTAGAATGTTGGCCTTGAATAATTTGCAGAAATAGGAGTAATTAGTTAATTCTTAAATTAGTAAATAAAGGAACCTGAGGGTTTATGTATCAATCAACCAACCACAAATATAAGTATTTATATTACACATTGAAACTCTCTTGATATATGTTTTGTACAGTGAAAGGCCAGTACTTCAAAGCTGAGTGCCAAGTAAGTGCCTGACTTTCAAAACTTGTGGATCTATAGACTTAGAATTTAGGGTCAATTTTCCAGTAGATTAATTTTCAATACTGTTTTTGGGCTTCTAAAGTTAAAAATTTTAACTCTGAAGTTGTTCTAGGGTTAATTTTTAGATAACTAAACTGAAACAATTGGAAATACGAGGTTTTCTGAAATGATCAGGAAGTGAAAAATCCCGTCTCTCCAAAAGCTGGCAACAAATTTCAAATTCACTAAAATGATCGGGACTCTCACTCCTCATATTTAAAGGTACAGTGTACATTTGTTTCTCAAAACAATGCTTTTTAAATTAAATAACATGCCAAATCAGGCATCTGAAACCAAAGGTGCCCAGATCATTGCATGCTTTTATAAACCTTGGACATGGTAGAGTATGAATTAATGTGTGATTAAAAACTGTTGAAATGCCTCTTTCTAAAATTATTGCATGTGCAGCAATTATAAGTATTAATTTAAAAGAGATGTATTAAAAACCATACGAAATGAACAGTTTTAAAATTTTTACTTATCTGTGTTTTAAACCTGTGTTATTTCATTATCATCTGATTAAATTTTTTTAAGAATTATATAAAGATATGTGACAAGCTTGTAGCTAAGCAAAAGGCTGATTGATCTTTACAGCATTTAATGGAAATTGTTTTCCCTAACCCTGAAAGACACATAAATTGAGTGAATAAAAGTATACATTTATTAATAATTTCAATAATTTACTTATTTCTACTTCATTACCTGAATCCTCAACATGTGTTCTGCTTGCTGATTATTTTCAGTAATGTATGCAGTCTGCCATCTGAGTTAATGTGCCAGACTTCAGTTGAACTGTGCTCACTGTGGAATTTCAGCATGAGAGTCTAAAATCTGTGGGGTTTATGACCACCAACTTCCTAAAACACACAGCATGTGGCACATTTACTCATTTTGTGCATCCTCATGGACTCAAATGCTTATCTTGTGTGAATACCTCTAACATTTCACTCTGGAAGTTACATTGATCTGTGAGCTCATCTGCTTATTTTGATGTTCTGATGTTAATATTATTCTAATACAATAATTTCATATCCATCTGAAAAAACTTGTTTTCCTTTCATATGGAAAATAGAACTAAACCTAAATTAAGTGTGATGCCAAGGAACATTACCCGAAAGGTGACTTGGAAATGATTTCTGTAATTTTTTTGTTTCATCACTGACTTAGCAGTATTATTATATTGAGGTTTTATTGAGCTTATAAGAATGAATTCTATACAAAATTGTATACAAAAATGAGAGGAAAATCACGAAATAAAGAAGGCTTTTAAAACGTTTCCTTCCTAGTAGTGGCTTCGTAACACTTTGGTGGAAAAATAATCTTCGACAAGGATTTAACACCTGTTCTTTCCTAGCTGCTGAGGAAACTCCCCGTTACAGTCAACAATATGATTCATCCGACTACTCCATCAAAAATGGGCGCTTTTCTTTTCTCCTGAGCTGCCAGCCTCGCATCTCAATTTCTGATTTACCTGTACACCTGAGGTGTACAGCGTAAGGCGGTCGCTGTGTATTTCTCGCTGCCGGGGCGGAGGGTGCGAGGCCGGGCCCCCGCCGTGACTCAGCGCTCCGAGGGGCCGGGCGGGACACAAAGGCCCGGGCCGCCACCGCGTTAATCAGTAACGACGCGGTGCCCTCGGCGCGGCACCTTCGCCCCGCGGCCGCTCGGGGCTCGGGGCAGCGCCAGCCGCTCCCGTCCCGGCCCCGCCGCTCCAGCCGGACCCGCCCCTCTCCCAGTCTCCTCCGCGGCTCCCCCTCCCGAGCCAGGCGGAGCTGGAGCTGGGAGCGACGTCGTTCCTCGCCGCCGCCGCCGCCTCTCCCCGCTGACTGAGGGCACCGGCGCTGCCCGGGGGGAACTCGTTCTCCGGCCGCCGCCCGACGCCTCATCCCGCCTGTGCCGCTTGTGCCGGAGCCGGCACTGCCTGCAGAGCAGCCATGAGCTGGGGCACGGAGCTGTGGGTGAGTCCCGGCTCGCCTCTCATTGTGTCTGAGATTCGCTGCCTTCCCTTGTCTGCTCGGGGGCCGCGGGCGAGGCGCGGAGCAGCCGGAGCGCAGGCGAGGGCCGAGGCGCGCTGCTTTGTTCGGCGCGGGGGCCGGGCGGGGTTGGGCGCGGGGGCGGCGGGAGCGCCGGGCCGGGGGGGCCGCGGCGGGGCGGGGGCGCCGCCTGCGCGGCCATGGCGCTCCCGGGGCGGCCCCTCCGCTCGCCCGGGGCGGGACCGGCGCTTTGTGTACCCCCCGCCCGCCGATGTGGCCGCAGAACCGAGCGCTCGGGGCTCGGCCGGCGCCGCGCTCCGGGGCGGCCTGGGGCGGGGTCCCGGCGCCGCTCGGGCAGCGGCCGCGGCCCTCACCGGGCACTCTCGGGGCTGTGGGGTCGGGCTGCTGCTCCTCCGAAAATCAGCGGGCTGCTTAGGCGAGCAAAGGGTTTTGAGTTGTTGGCCCTCATTAGAAGCAGCTATTCTATAGCTTTGTCTCTAAAAGTGCCCTCGAACATTGGCTAACACTGCGCTGTGTTTGTTTTAAACGCGAAGAATTGGCAGCAAGATGGGCAGTGTGTCCGCGCCAGTGTCTGCCTTGCGTTAGGTCTTTCCTTAAGCCTCCCGTCTCCCTCCACGGGGATTTTGGCTGTGCTGAGGGCGGCAGAGCAGGGGCTTCTCCCCGGGGAGTGCCGGAGCGAGGCACAGCGATGTCTGCTCGCAGTGGTGGGATGTTGTATCTCCTCGGCCGGGTTTCCTGCTGCTGCCCCTCTGCCTGGAGCTGACACTGATCGTGGGAAAGCGTGGGCATACAAACCAATAGTAGTACCAAGGAGGATTTAACGTCCCCGTTTTGAATACCGCCTGCCTTTCTTTTTTTTTTTTTTTTTTTTTTTTTCTTTCAAAGGCTGTGAAGCACAAACACTTGTGCTAAGGGAAAAAAAATTACACAAAGCTAAACATTGCAGATTGAAGTCTGTGTTCAGGAACTCTTAAACTGGACCTAGCATTATAGTTTTTTGGTGTGTGTTTTTTTTTTTTTTAAAGTTGAATTAAAAACCTTTATCAGCATTTTGTAGTACAGGGCTGTTAGTCTCTAGAGGAGCAAAGATTGCTCCACGCCGAGACAAGTGGTTGCCCGAGGAGCCGGGGCAGCCGTGGCGCTGCAGGCAGTGGCTGGGTGGGGCGTAGGGAGCTGGGAACGCCAGCGGAGCTCCTCAAGCCACCTGAGAAAGTCGTGTCTGACTATGCAAAATGAAGATGTAATAGCATTGCATCAAGTGTACTGCGTGGAGAAGCCTGATTTAAGGGTATTTAAGGGTTATTTTAGTGTTTTGCATGGTAACTTTTGCTTAGCTAGGATTTATAGGCACGACGAGCATTCAGATAAAATACACATGGGACGTACTGATAGCACTGCTGTAACAAGCCTGAAATATAAAACAGTTGTAACATTGGCGGTAAGGAGTAAGTAAAAGCTGTGATTTATATTGGCTGCACAAGAATGTGTGTGTAGCTCATACTTGTTCTTCAGGTGAGAGGTGAAGGTCAGTGTCACTTTGGAAGAGTAGGGTTTGTCATTTGAAGTGAGCACTGAATTTTCTTCTGTAAACACTCACGTATGTATTGCTTTAGAAAACAGTTAAAACTTACTCATATCTGCTCATTTTTGCAGTTAAAACTTACTCATATCTGCTCATTTTTGTAGCCTCTTAAATGTGTTTTTCATTGTTCAGCTTATATAAGTGACAGTTGAAGA
This sequence comes from Empidonax traillii, assembly GCF_003031625.1. Taxonomy (NCBI): domain Eukaryota; kingdom Metazoa; phylum Chordata; class Aves; order Passeriformes; family Tyrannidae; genus Empidonax; species Empidonax traillii. The sequence continues at coordinate 1,903,238 of NW_020955255.1, read as the reverse complement.
TATTGTAGTCTGTCTTGTGTTCAGTTTCATATGGATGTGCATTTCTTTGTCATGTACTTCAGAAATGTATACATGAAGATGGATTTTGACCTTTAATGACGGGCATTTAATTCACAGTTTCATGAAGTTAGCTGAAATTTATCTTGACATGTTAGATTTTTTTTCCCAAGTCACTAATTATGTGCTAGTTTGAAGAAATAATGCCAAAATTTGAAGCTAGTTTTACTGCAATACTTTTATTTCAGCAAAATTTAGTATTTTTTTCCTTTAGTGTTAGGAGCTGACCTGCGACTCTACACTAATGATGTAACTTTATGCATAAAATGGTCTGTAACTATACAACTAGACTCTGACAATGCACGTTTTTACATAGCAGTGTGCCTTTTAAATGGGTTATTTTTTTCTTGTTGAATCTAATCGTGGTTAAATCTATCAGTGTTATAAAGCAAACTGGTTTCTTGCTTGGAAAAATATTAAGTGCTTTTCTCACTGACTGTAAAGAGTATGAAATGTTAATTGTTTTAACAACTTGTGCTGGGCACCTAAGGATTACTTTTTCAAGATCTGGCACAAAATTAAATTGTTAAAAATCAGCTTAAAACTAGGTTAACACAAGGAAAAACAGTATTTGTGGACCTTCAAAAACAGGGCCCTGAACAAGGAATAAATAAACTATTCGACATGTTTGTGCTTTACTGTAGCTGTTCCTTCATCGTGTCCTGTTGCTGCATCAGCAGAGCTTCAGGAGGAGCCGGAGCTGCTCTGGGTTTGCTCACGGCAGCAGGGCACAAGCAGCTCGCTGTATTCAGTCTCCAGGTGCACAGGGCTGTTCTGCACAGGTTTTTGGAGACCTTCTTGGGCCTAAGGCTCTCCTTCATTAGTGCTTTCACCTGTTATCACAGAGTGGAATTTTTCAGGATTACCACTGGTGTCTAGATGATAGTTTGTCTGAACATTTGCAGATACGTATCTATGCATTGCTGATTCCCTGAAGCAAATTTGATGATTGTGTATCAGGTATTTTAATATCTCCTTAACTCTGCCTTCTCAAATTGTATGTCTTTGTTCTGTTCTTTGGTATTTTATGCTGATTCGCAGTTCTTATGTATTTTTTTAATTGTTCTGGAGTCTTTGTACTGTGTGGTATTTCTTATATATATAAGAATATACTGTGTGGTATTTCTTATAAAGTAAAAAGCAGGCATGAATGAATATAGAGACAAATAAGAAACCAGAAGAAAAATCAGGTGATTAGGAAAGCAACTCATGTCTGGTATTTATGTGTTACTTGTTTGATATGGCTATTCTGTTACTGAAATTATACATATGCTAATTAAATGGTTACATCAGGGACAGGATAAGGGAAAGATATTCTTTAGTTGTCCAGTATTGTTTAATTATTTAAATTTGGGAGCTGCTCTTTCTGTTTGTGGATTTTGGTTCTTTTTTTTGTTTTGTTTTTCAAGCAACTTTTTTAAGTACGCCACAATTCTCTAAAGTGGATGTGCATTGTACAAAACATACATGTCTTGAGTAGGCTAGAATGCTTCAATACACTCGATGCTTTTCAGTGTGTCTTGGCTGAACAGCATGCTCCCTGTTGATAGCGTTGTATAAAATAGTGTAAATGAATAGTAGTAAAATAAATGTTGAATCCTCTAAGCCATCCTGTCATTAGAACTGTTTAATTCCACCTCGTTTTCTGTGCAGTGGGAAATATACTCCCCTTTCTCCTTTGTTATTTAGGTACACTTTTCATAATAACCGCTGGCTTTTTCATTCTTTTTCCAAATGCAGCACACTTATGTTCACCTTATGAGCACTAAGAAGTTTTACCCACTGAAGTTGTGGTCAGACTTGCATATTTGCTTTATAAGGTGGCCCTATCTGACTTCTGTCAAACTGTGCTGCAATATCCAAGTCAAGATTAGATTAATGGAACTAAAATTGTGGGTTTTTTTTTAGTAACTTTAAATATTTGGAAATAAAAATGATGGATTACGATATGTTTAAGAATCTGCTCAGCATGAGCATCTGTTCAGTGTGTATGTTCTGTACATCTGGAGTTCTGTTTGTGATGGGCGTGAAGTATACAAATAGCATTAACATAGAATATTTAACAAAATGTGTCTGCTTATTGTCATCTTGAGTTATTGTGCTGTTAAATTGAATATGTAGTGCATTTGCTTTGATGCTAAAGGCTCACTGAACTTTGGAGGCTGGAGCATGGTTGATAATGAAGTTCTTGGCTTAATGAGTGGAGACACTGCATGATTGGCACTCTGAAGTGGCTTCTTTGGAAATTAATTAAAGGGTTTGTACTGTCTCTTTAAAAAAAAACCAACAGGAAGGATGTTTTTTGACTTTATATGCATGTTCTGTCTTTCAAACCCCTGTGAACCCCTTAATGGCAGTTGGCAGAAAAAGAGTTTGAATACCATGTCAGAACATTTTCAGTCTGTAGACTGTAGAACCAGTCTAGCCATCTGTTTCTCACCTCCTGATAAATATTTAAAGCAGAAATTTTGCTGAGGGCTTTTGTGCTCAGATTTCCTGATTAAAAAAAAAAGGCTGTAGAAGATTTAATGATACTATTGTTGTGAGCTCCTTGGGGCCAGAAGCACACCATCTTTTATAATTAAGAAACCACTGGCACTGTAGAATAGTATTTTAGAAATTAGTTATGTTGGACCAAAGAAAGATCAAAGTATATTTGGTGATGTGCTCTTTTTAATCTTTACTTAAACAAAATTTATTCTGTGCCTAAACCCTAGTTCTATTTATAAAAATATTAAATTACTCGTCAGTAATTTTTCAAAAGCTGTTAAAAATTTTCTTGTGCTTTCAGTGCCTGTTTCAGACATTGTTTCCTTCTTTTAAAATCATGGTCTCTTTTTCTAGAAGAAGATAAATTGTGTGATGTCTAATCTAAAAAGTTGTTAAGTGTGATTATACATGGAAAACATCCACACAGTGTAAATATGTAAAAGTTCAAAAAGTAGCTAAGTATTACACAGCATATTTCTGTTGTAATTATTTATTGTATTTTTGTTCACTAGGTTAGAAAATTTGATTATTTTTAGCTAAATAAAAGGTTTTTCCCAGGTGGTTTGAAACTGAGAGACCTTTCTCTACAATTAACATGACTGTGGTTATGTAGTCACTAGCATTGTTAAAGCAGTGGTAAAAACATAGTAAATGATTCTAAACGTCAAACCATATCCCATGTGGAAGTTCTTCTGTGCTTTTGAATCGTAATATTTTGTAAACTTACTTTCCAGTGTGCCAACATATACTTTGGTAAAGGCAGTATTCCATTTAATGTGTAGATGTTTGAGAGATGGAATATGGATCATCACCCCCCGCCCTGGGATTTCTTCCTTAGCCCACAGTTTGCAGTCAGTCCTCTGTATGGATTCTCTCTTCACTCAGTGCTCTTGCTGTCGTGGTCTGCAGATGTGTGTGAGGAATGTGTCTCGTGGCTAAAGTATAAAATGACAGAGTTTTCCAGATGCATGGAATGGCTGTACTTTTCCTCTGTCTTGGGTAACATGATGGATAAAATGCCTCTGTGAGGTTCCAGTCCTTCCCAAGGACTGTTGTGTGGCTTATCTCATCCTTGTGAAGAGCTCTGAGATTTCCAAACAGAAAGTTACGTCGGGATCAAACACTTGATTATTGAAAGTGTAGTTACTTTAGGCTTTGGAGTGAAAACAATTGTATCGAGCTTTAGTTGGAAATAATGTTTGTCCACATTTTTCCAGCAATTGTCTGGTTCGTAAACATTTGACCTTTTCACTGATTTTTTCCGGGAAGGGGTGTGTCATTGTCATGAGACTTTATCAGTTTGGGTTTGATGTTAAGCATAATTTAATTTAAGAATGCACACACGTGTCCTTGACTATCTGTTTAGAAGGTATTTCATTTTCAGTTTTGAAAATTTTATCGCCTGATATCTATTAAAAACGCATCTGTTTTTATTTATGACCCCACTTGTTTATGTACTTAGAAATGCATATGCTTTTCAATGAAGTTTGTGCAAACAAACATGAGACTTTACTAATCTGGAATAAATATTGCTACCTTTTATAAAAATGTCTATAGTATCCTTATTCGTAATACAAAAATCTGAGAGTTGCCTGTATCAAGATTCTAAATGCTACAGCTGGCATTTGATTTCCCGAGTGAGAAAAGCAGGAGGTTGTCGGAGATGGCAAGATCTTTTATCTCAGCCAAGCAGAGGATTTCATTTAAGAGTGAATCTGTCAAAGTGATGATCCTTTGGAATGGCAAATCCATCAGAATTCAGGATGAGGAAAAGCATGAGTAGAGAAAAGTCTGTTGTCAGTGTGTTCGTGTGGTGAGGGGTGCCCAAGTAGGTATGATTTGTGTTTTCAACTGTTGGCAAGTAAATACTGGAAGACAGAAGGTTTGTGTTAATGCTTGTATAGAGTTGTCACTGATGCTGCAGACCTACTGAAATAAGTCTAAAATTTCAAAAAGTTAATTAGTGTTGTATTTAAATTAGTTCTTATGCTGGATTGATCTGGATGAGACCCTCTATTATTAATACAGTAGTTAAGTACTTCAGTCCTTACATTTGTAGAGCACTTTTTAGTGTGCTTGGTAAAGCCAGTAATTGAGTAGCACAGGGTGTACTATTTTTTTTTATGGAGGGGAAGTTATTTAACACATTTCAGATTAAGTTTTCCTTCTTCCTAGCACACATGTGCATACTTTTTAAGCAACTTGAATTCTTTTTGGTAGAAAAAGAATTCCCCAAAGTCCAGATATGTTCAGCTTTTTCCTTATAATGGTGAACAAACTGTTCAGTGAGAGCTGAAAATTCCAATCAGCTTGTTTCATTCTGCCCCTAGTGAGCTTACGTACCCCAGGCCCAGTGCTCTCTTGGCAGAAAGTTAGGAGGTTTGTCTTCAGATGTATGTCAGTGCTTCAGCTGGATGGGAAAAGAAGGAAAAAAAGTATTGTACTAATAAAAGCCTTCTGGTTTTCATTAAAATGCAGACCCTCTACACTGACTTTGTTTACAGAATTATCTGCAATAAATTTCTGAGTTGCTGTTTGTTTTTCTCGGCTACAAGTTCTAGTCTAAGAGGAGAGTGGTGGGAGTATGGTATTTCCTGCTAGGTGACAAGAACAAGAAAGGGTTTTATTTTGGGTGTACTGAATTTTCTGATAATTTTTACTGTATGGAAATTTGCTCTAGTTACATGTGAGATTCACAAATACGTTTTTGGTGATTTTCTTTTTTTTCTCTAGTCAGAACTCTGCTTCTGATTTGTCATTTACAATGGAAAGGGCATTAGACTGCTGAAACTGCTTTTTGGCATCATGGTTTGTACATATGTCCATAGTTTTGTTACTTTTTACAGCTTTCAGAGGAGAAGCGTGGTCTTACTATGAGCTAAAATTGCAGTACCTGAATTTTCTGGGGGCTGTACTGTGGAACTCACGACCTGATAGCCTTTGGTTGGAATGTCTGCTTGGAGTAACCATTTAAAATTTCTCACTTCAGTGGGTGAAAAAATCTGCTGTGTACTGCTGAGAGAGTTCACCATTTCTTTCGTAGTCCCCGTGTAACCCTTAGGCTTGTATCGTAGTTTTGGCTGGGATAGAGTTAATTTGCTATTTAGTAGCTGGTAGAGTTGCTGTGTTGGGGATGTAGAGGAGGCAAGTACCATGCAAATCACTTCTCCCTGGCTGTACACAAGAAATAGCACAACATGCTTTTTTGTAGTTCCACATTAAGTTCGTTGCAGTGTTGTGCAGTGAAATGACATCCACTAGATTTGCATTTGGAGTTATTTAAGTACTAAAGAACTTCTGAAATAAGACAGGAATTACAATAGAGAGTTGAGAAGCAGCCCTAACTTTTGGCGTACTTGCGGGAACCAGATGTGAGTGAAGGTGGTGGAAATGGGTGTGCCTTTTGGATATTTGTCTGCTTTGTAAATCATTTGGAAAGAGAGCATTTGATTGCTGGATTCCTTCTGGTGATGGATGCCCAATTCAAGTGGGTGTGAAAACCTCACTTTGTAAATTCTGGTTGGTAGAGTAATTGAGGGGGTTTTCTTTGAGTGTGTTGTGTACACTTTGTGTTTAACCCAGATGCTTCACTTCTTTCAGAGAAAGTAAATAATATTTTGCTTTTCAAATGATACCATCAAATAAGCATTTGGTCTGGGTGGCATAGAGTTTTATTGTAGCTGTGAGTGGGAAAATAATTGATTCATGTGAATCCAAGGCAACACCTGTGCTGCAATGCAGTTGGCTGTCTCTGCAGCAGAGAATATTCTGGAAGAGGGAATTGTAATGTTTATAATGCCCAGCACTTTTTAAAATCTGTATAATAAGTGTTAAAATCTGTATAATAATAATTGTTCCTGTTTCAGCGACCTGTTATGGCATCTAATTGTGCTGCAATTTCCACCCTATCTACATGAAGTTAGTCACAATTAGAGGAGTATTTCGGGTTTTTGTCATCTGTAATCGATAGTTGGAGTGTATTTTGTGTTTGTGTTGATGTAGTACCTAGTACTGTTAGTCCCATGGTGGCCTTGTGTTGTGCTGCGTTCTACACAAACTCAGAGTATAAAGAGCATCCCCGATCCAATTAACTTTGAATTCCAGCAGGGGCTGGGTCATTTAGTCATCATGCCAAATGAGAGTTATGCAAAATCTAATGTTGTTTAGTACGAAGGGCAGTGATCTCAACTGCAGCATCTTAACTTTCTTTGGAAACCCTTGCAAGCAAAGGGTGGCGATGGGGTGGACCTTTGTCACGTTTGCAGGGCAAGAACACACAAGCAACGTAAGAGAACACAGGAAATTTTTGTTGAAATGTACAAGGGAGTGTTGGAGTCTCAAGAAAAGCAAACAGTAATCCTTGGGTATAATGAGCTAATAAGCTGGAATCAACCAGCAGTGCCCTGGAAAGTGAGGTTAAGAAGCTCACGTTTGATGCGATAGAGAAGGATGCAAAGAGACAGGAAAGGATAATGCTTAAGAAACATGCAGGTGAAATGATGATGTCCCAATCCCAGAGAAAAGGATGTGCTGTAATTGAGAAATGAGATGGCTGGAGAATGGGTAAAGATTGCAGATATTGGAACAGCTGGAAAGAGATCAATTTTCAGAAAAGGAAAAAAAAAAAGAAATATTTAGGCTAGAATATAGACTTGAGATTCGGGAAAGAAGTCAAATGCTCAGGTGAAAGAAAGGAATATAAAGTGCAGTAGCTCTAAAGATATGATGCACATTATATGCATTTTAATGAAACATGTTTTATCTTTTTCTCTGAAAACAAGTTGAAATTTTTGATTAGTAAATGGAAAACTCTTTGAAGGTCTGTTAATGAGGACTGATAAAACAGTTTTGTTCTGAAATCAAATATGGATTCCCTCATCCCCCTAAGATCTACTTTTATTTAGACCCTAATAGTGGGGTACTCATCTACATATTTAATTTTACTGGTATTTGTTCACTTTATGAGCAAAGATCTTACAGGATCAGTGAAACTCATTAATGTGCTTGAGAATAAGTATTGCACTTCAGGAAATTTTCAGAGGAGGATTTTTTTTTTTTTTTTTTTTTTTGAGAGGGAGTATTTGCAAACTAGCTTTACCTGTAGCTTATATTTGCTGCACTACATTATTTAAATTAGCAACAATTACTGATGTTTTGTTATTTTCTTTAATTATTTAATGGATCTCTTTTTAGGCTTATGAGCTTGGGCTGCTGTGAACTGTGATTTAGGAGAAAAGGGTCATGTTCTTGCATTTCTGAATGGAGAAAATTTTGCTCTCAAAGGATTTATAGATAATTTAATTAAACATTTTATCTTAATAACTGTGGTTTTTATTATCTACAAATTTTGCTAAACAGTAGATGATGACGTTTGAGATCTGTGCAGTATGGTCAAGAAGATATTACGTATTTGGTTGGAGGAGGGGAAGAAAAGGATGAACTTGTCTTGAAAAGTTCTTCAGCATGTTGTAATAAGGTGGTAAAAACCAGACTGGAATATCTGGATAGGTCTCGTGCCTTAGAAGATGACATGTTTAAAAGTGGAAAAATTAATTTCTTGAAAATAAATATAACTTATCAGGAAACTCCAAATGCTTGGGATTTTTCTGCATCATAAGTAATGCGAGGGGAATGTGGACTGTACAGTTCTATGGAACTTAAATAGAAATGTCACCATGGGAGGCAAGCTGAGCAGTTCTGTGAAGTATCCTGGCTCTGCATGATACTCAAATATTTACTCCTGTAGCAAGAGGTGTGGTGGTCTGATTAGGTCTTTAGGTTGAGACTGAGGAGATAGGGGTTGTGGGTTATTTGTTTTGGTTTATCTTAATTGCTTCTTTGTTTAGGAAAAGACTCGAGGCCTTTTGTGTTATTTCTGCTGAAGTTTTGCATTTCTTAACCCAGATCTTTTGACCTATCTCCCTAAGTTTGAGGCCTTGTTAATAATAATCACACTCCATAATAACAAGGGCAACTTCTTTCTAAAATGGCTTTAAAAAAAAACATTTTCATGTTGGTATTGATGCTAGAGAGTGTAATTGTTACCTTTCCAGGAACAATTCTTCAGTTCCTCCTGCACTAGCTTAGAACTTAAGAGATTCAAGGGTGGTTCCCTGACTTTCAGCTTTATGTTCTGCATTCTTGAGAGGGAAATAGCAAGGTAGGAGTAGTTAGTTGTGTTCAGCAAGAAGTTTTTACTGGAAGAAACATCCAATTAGTGGATTGGAATTAGAGTTTTGTAGAACTAGGAATTGGCTCTGCATATTAAAACCTTAATAGGTGCAAACAAAGCCAGTGTGAGGCTGTGTGTGAGCTGTTCTTTGTGCTTGGATGTCTTAGCACCCAGTGACTTCCAATCATTTCAGTTCTGAGGGGTTGTCATTTAGTTTCACTGAAATTTCAATAGTTGAACTGAAATAATCTGTTTAGAGGTATCAAATTCTTAAAGATGAGATGCCAGTGGTATTTATGCTTAGTGATTCTTAGATAAAATGTTTTTCCATGTTCTCTCTGGTGTAAACTTTAAGGCTGTAATTGTGGGCTGTGTAATGAATGCATTTTGACATCATTGGTATAAAATACCTTGCAATTTTTGAGAAAATATGTAATCATCTGGAGGTGATGGTGCTGAACAGCCAGGATTCATGCTTTCCTCAGTTATGGGGTCCAGTGGAATATCAGTGCTTCAGGCACAAGCTTCTACCTTAAGTTTTAATTCTGAAAGGAGGGAGAGCTGTTGTCTCATCTTTATACAGACCTTAGATGGGAATACTGCTGTTAGTTTATATATACACTGGATGCTGGAAAACTGGGAACGGTGAATTTCTAAGACCTTATATGTAAATGTTTCTTACGATACAAGATAGACTGTCTGTAGTACTTTGTACTTAGCATTTCAAACTTTTATCATACAGGTGTAATCAGACTGTAAGTCAGACCTGAAACTTGTGGCTTTCCTGACTGTTTTTCTTCATGATGTCATTGGAAAAGAGGTTTGATTTTTATTTTTGCTGACTTCTGTTCCTTTGTGGGAAGAGGATCATGCCCCCATATCTCCCAAGTTAGTGTAACTGTTGTTTGGATGTTGCCTGTGATACTTTTAGGACTGTTACAGTTAATCTGTTAGGAAGATAGCATAACTCTTCATGGTGTTTGTTCTTCCTATCCTTTATCAGTCAGTGTAAAAAAATCTTTTATGTGCTGTAAAGGGGGTTTTGTTGTTTAAGGAAGGTGGTGAGTTTTAAAGCATTTCTTCAAGAGCACTTTGCAAATTTTTCATGTATTTCCAGTTGATTTTAATTATCTCAAAGTAACACAGTATGCAGTTTACCTTCATTGTAAGAAATATTTTTTAAGGTGTTACTATATTTTGTAAAGAGATGACGAGGGTGCTTGAAAAATATAAAAAAAAATCTGTATATTCCTGTCATAAGTAAAAGGGGTTTGAGGCTTTGCTTGTAGTTGGATCCTTTGTCTTTCAATAGTCTCTGCCACTACAGCTGTTTCAATAGTAAGTTTATATCAGGAATGGCACCCTAACATCGTAAGCAATTTTTTTTGCTGTCAGAATCTTCTTGTCTTTTTCCTGAACACATTTGCATTTGATCTTCATTTGCTACAAGTTCCTGATGATTTACTTGCTCAATTTTTAGTTTGTTTAGACTCTCTTTGTACATAATTGTACAAAACAATTCAGTTGCTTCAGCTTAGTATTCTGATTAGTATTAACCTCTATTTAATGAGGAAAGGAGAAGAACAAAGAGCATGGTGAAGAAGTAGAAGTTACATTAAGTTATTTGTAGGGTGGTCTTTTGGGGTACAGCACGCTTTCTGATGTGTGTAGTTTCCTTCTGGTCTTTGTATGATCTGTGCTTATCATCTCTATAATATGGTATAAAACAGCTGCAACGCCTAGAGAGGTGTTTCTGAAGGCTTTCCTGTTCCTATTTCAGAAGGCTTTCATAATCAGTATTTCCATATGGAGAGCACTTTTCAGCAGCCGCCATTGCTTTAACTTTCATGAGTGGAAACAATAGTAGATATGTTTTAGATAGTGTTAAATGTGCTTATGTGTTTAACTTTTGACTCTAAGGACAGTATGTGAAGAGGCATTTCCACTGAAGCCGTATTTAATTCCATCTGGCACAGAAGGTAGTATTTCTTATTTCTCATCCAATTACGTTAATCTGGCTGGAAACCGTTTACTGTTTCAGCTGCAAGTAGTTTATTTGCATTACAGTTGGTTTGCTGTTACCCTACATTAATGTTGGGAAACCCAAGTTGCGTCTTGGAAAGGCACCTTTATTCAGTGTTTTCTCCATGATTTTACATACCTAATTTCACCTCAGTATTTATCTGCTAATTGAGTATTTATTGATGTTGTGGCCCACTTTTATTGCCATTCATTTTCTGCTGTAATTACTGGGAATCTACTTGTTTCTGTTTAAGTTCTTTACCTATTACATCTGTTTTATTGCAAAAAAGCTGTTATTAGTTTATGCATTACAGTTGTAAAAATTAATAGAATTGTTTCCAAGATGCACAGATTCAGAAATCAGAGATGACTGTGCAGATGTGGTGATAAGTGTATTGTGTAATCTCTCCAGTTGTTTGTTGAAATGGGGAAAACTGTTTTGCAGCATGGGTGAAAATTTTAAGTAGCTTTTTAGTTTATTTTTGAGTTTGGAATACCCGATGCGAAATCTTTGCAATAATCTTCAGCAACGAAGTTTTGTATCAACCAAGACACTTCATATAGGCTTAGTTAAAACTATTATTACTAAGATATTAGTACATTGTATCTCAGCATGATTTTAACATGCAAGTAGAGCAAATGACACTAATGTTGGTGACAGCCATTAAGATGGATGCTGGGAACCATAACAGAGAACATTAAATTATTTTTAAATTACTCTCTTGTTACTGTTGATTGTATGAAGTAACTAGATGATAGTTGTTTTTGTGAATGAGCTGCTTTGTGGAGTGCTAGCAATTCAAGCATTTACTTTGTGCTATCATGTATTCTTGAGCAGCATAAAAATTTTGTATTGTTTGTATGTAACCAAAAGAGAGAAACTTTAGTTTTACTGTTAGGAGTGTGTTGTCATTGGAACCAGTTGATTCAAATCAGTATTTCCAGCCTAATGAACTAATGCCAAATATGTGTTAATGCTGAGCATATCTCATCAGAGTTGGTTACTGCTTATATATTTAAAAGCTAATTTAAAAAATAAATTTTTAACAATTACAATAAAACCAAGTCCAGTATAACTTTGGGAACTGAAAAGAAATGTATTCATGTATTACAATATAGGCTTTCTTTTTGTAATTAAAGAAATACCAAGAGTTAACCTATGTTTCATGCCATTAACATCAGGGTCACATTCATTTAAATGATTTGGGCTAAAATCTAATTCTCTGAATGACTCTTTCATATGCCAAGGTCAAATTGCAAGCAGTAATCTTTCTCTTCTGTATTTCTCTTCCTATATAAGTCTTTCTAGATTGTGCAAGGTTATTTTCAATTCACAGAGGAGTGAAATTACTTCAGAGTGAAGAAATGTAGAATTCCTTCCTGAATCATTCTCTTCAGAGAAAAAATAAGTGATTGGTGTCTAATTTCCTATTATATGCTAAATACAGGTACTGATAGAGATTAATTAAGTGAATAACATTTCATTTTTTTATTTCTTTTATTTCAAAAAGTTATGCAAGGTTTTACATATTGATGTGTCGTGACTTACAAAACTAAAAAGACAGATACGTGGGGAAAGGCACTTGATTTTTATTTTTTTCTACCACAAAATCATACTGTGGATTTGACTACAAATTGCCATGCTTTAATCACTGACCTGAAAATGTTTTTGCTAGGAAATAAAGTGTTAAGGCTCCCCAGATATGAAATGTCAATTTTCAGTGTTTTTTTTAATCCAACTCATAATGTTAAAAACAAAATTGGAACTACCGTGTGCAATTAGATGATTTCAGTTTTATAGTCAATGTAATAAAAGACAAATTTTATTCAGTATGAAAGAAATGGTTTTGTGGTTTTGTCATTGTCATGTTCTATTCAATGTTTGAGGCTGTCAGAATTTTTTTAGTATTTTTTGACAATTCCTAGCGCAGGGGTTATTTACAGAGGTTCATCACTCATTGTTTAATATTTTGCTGTTTTAATTCCATGAAGACTTAGTGAAATGAGTGCTTACTGAAGACATGAGTAGCATTTCATGTTGAAGAGCAAAATTGCAAATAATTAGATTTTGCATAAAGGACATAAAATGCAGGAATGGTTATGTCTTAAGGTGTGAGAAAGACTGTGGTGCTTTCTTCTACTTACAGATCAACATGCAATAAAGATTAGTAGTTATTTAGGGTTCTTTGGTTAGAACTGGATTCTGAAAGGAAAGTACAAGTACAAAGCCTTTGTTGAATTTCAGACAGTTCTTCTCTGCCCATCTGTCCCGCCTGTCGAGGTCCCTCTGAAGGGCTGCCCAGCCCTCTGGGTATCGGCCACTCCTCTGGCTTGGGGTGGGCTGGGAACTTGCTAAGGAGGCTTCTGCCCCTTCATCCGAGTCCTTGATCAACAAGTTAAACTATACTGGGCCCAGTTTTGAACCTTGAGGTTCAGTCACAGATAAAGTACAGAGATTTGATGCTTGTTCATCCATACCTCTCTGATCTCCACTGTATTTTAGTGTGAATACCTTTGTGTTTTATTAGTTTAGTCAGGAAGGCAGTAACTGCAGAAGGTAGGTTTCTGCTGAAGTACCTTTTAATTTCTACACTGGCTGTTCATTTGACTCTCAAAGAGAAATTGGCTTTCCAAAAAGAAATCGGTGTAGTCTGGTGTCACTGTTGCCAGATGTGACCCTGTCACTCATGTTGACTTCTGTCCTGAATTGTGAGTACAATTGGTCTTGCTTCAGGTATTTGCACTGATTATGCTATGAATTTGCTTGCTTTCACTACTGAACTCCTCAAGTGCTGTGGAATATATTTATGGAGCCCGTTGTCTTTTTTATATGCTGGATTACAGAAACAGTATGAAACTGAGCTGTTTTGAGTTTAGGCATTTTATGTTTTGGAAAGAATGAGGAACCCAGCTATGACAGTTTAAAAATGTGGGGTTTTCTTTCAGTACAATGGAGTTCTCAGCTTTTGTGCATACAGCTTTTATGACCAAATATGCTGTAATAGGGTTGTTTTACCTTTTTAAAAATGTAATTGTTGTAATGGAATTGCATATGCTTATGCTTAAATCACATTGCTCTTTTTGTTTCCTTTTTAATTTATTTGGCAAGGAAAAATACATTTCTGGAAGAGAAGCAGCATGTGTTTATATTATTTGATTTACCAAAAAAGCACGTTTCTACTAGGGAAAAAAAAAAGATTTTTTGAATAATTTTAATGTTCTTCTCCCAATAGAAGTTATGGTTCTAAAGTCTGTAGTGAAGTATAGGAAGACTTTACTATATATTTCTAGGCTCATATCTCAAAAACTCTGAGATTAATACACAGCAGAATTGTGTTACATTTCAATGTTATCTGAATCACAAAACGTTGAAAAATTCCATTGTTTTGAAGGTGCCAGTAGGAACATCTGGTTTTAGTTTAAATTCTTTATTCAGTTATGTTAATGTTACTATGAATTTTCCTGTAAAAACAGTGAATACAATAGATTCCACTGCAAATAGAGGATGATTTTTGTGTGGATGTTGGTTTTGCTTTGGTTTTTTTAGGAGTTCGGGTGTTTGTTGTTTTGTTGTTATTGGGGTTTGTGTGTGTGTTTGATTTTTCTCTTCCAGAGTGTTATCTGTATCTGAAATAATGTCCCAAAGAAGATAGGAAGGCTCTAATTTACTGCTGTGGTAATTTCCTATTAAATATATGGATCTGGTTTTATAATCAAGTTTGAAAAGTATTTACTGTTGCAAGATACTTGTGAAGAGAAAAAGATGTGGCTACTATAGTCTTTCTCTTGAACACTAAAATATTCACAGGTGATAGTGAAAAGGGAAGTTCACCTTGCAGTAGGAATTGTCCCAGGAAAATCCCCTAGTCTGCTGAGTTGACAAAACCAAAGAGCTTATGGTAAATCAGTCCAGAGCCTTCCAGCTCCATAACTGTGTACCCGAGTGGTCCCCCATGACCTCTGATCTTCCCTAGTACCGAACAGTGGCTGCTCCCATGTAATGGGGAATGTGCCCAGAACAGTCTGGGGGTGATTGACTGTGTTAGTGTTTGCAGCCTCTCCTACACCATACAAGGCTACTTACTGATTTAGTTCAATAAGATTGAAGGGCTGATCAAAATACCTGGGTATAGGTATCTTACTCTGAATGATTTAGAAGAGCAAATACTTGTTGTCAAACTATATAGTAGGTTGTATCTGTTAAATACCAGTAGCAACAAATGTAAGGTATGTGCCTTTGTCTTAAATCTGTCTGGTGGGAGCTGATAATAACAGTGGGAAATACCTTCTTATATTCCAGTTGCATTCACTGTAAGTTCCTGCATATAGGAATAGAGAGTAGTTGAAACAGTTTATCAGAGCTATGCTAAATAAGGAGATTTTGTCTGTGTGTGCTTAAAGCTAAAAGATTCATGTTACCAGAAGATCTGCTGTATAGTATTTTAGTACCAAGTTCTTGTAGGTTTACTGGATGTTGTAATTGCACCTATTGTGAGAAATCAACTACAGACAAGGATATGTTTGTTTTATTCTCGTGCTGTAAGTTTTATATTATGAGTTCATTGTTCCCTCCAGTCGCTGTTTAGAAATAGTGCCTCGGAATACATTTTTTTAAGGAATTGTTGACATGAGTTTAAGATTCTAAACCACGTGCACCCTTATTAAATACATATGAGAAAAGCTGTAAGGGATATATCACGGATATACCTTTTTCTCTGTGTGTTTAAATGGTGAAGTTCAACTGCTGATACTCAGTGCCTGGATTCTGTATAGATATTTTATACTATATTTGCCCTAATTGTCGGAATGATAAACAATATGATTCAGCCCATACCAGATAGGTTCTTTTGTTTCTAATTATTCTATTGAGACAAGGCCTAAATATTCATCTTTTAATTGTGAAACACACTAAATTCACTTGTCTGCATGGGATTTGTGCATCGTACTTGTTAAACAGTTTATAGTTTTTAGGTCAGTTTAAAATGGTATCCTCAGAACAGTCTACTTTATAGCTGAGCAGATAAATACAAGGAAGTGATATTTGGATGTGAGGGAAGTTGATACTCTCCCTTCTTTTTCGCTTCCCTCAGCTGGCAGAAAGTACTTCCTTGTTTTAAATTTGAATCACTTGCTATCACAGGCATCTTGGCTTTTTGATGAGTTCAGAGCTATGACTGTGATGGTTCTGAACTCTGGTATAGTCTATAGTATAGCCTTGAAGTTGTATGCCAACTAACAGTTATTTTAAATGTCAAATTTCAGTTCAGCAAATCTCCCTAAATAGAGCAGGGTCAGCTGTGTGGTAACATCCATTGTATTACCGTGTGCGTGTAGATGTTGTAGCACAGCCTGTACACACAGAGTTGTGCCTGTACATTTAAGGGATGGAGCAATGACTGTGTTGTGCAAAGCAGAGGATGCAGGCTCATTGCAACAGAATGAACAGCAAAGCCAGCGCGTCTTCTTTTCTGAATTTGTGATGTAGGGCATCTAGGTGTTCTGCTAAACCTTTGTCTTTCCCCTCTTGTCTTGCTTTGTAACATTGATACCGCTCCTTTCTTGTCTTGAGCACATTGTTCACTTAGTGTATGGAGAGGAAAAAACCAGTGCATACTCTGCTTGTTAGGTGCTTGCCAGACTGGCCACAGCAGGAGCTTAACCATTTGCCGAAGAAGTTGGAAGTAGGTAAGATCTCCTTCCCACTCCTACAAGTTCTTAAAAACCATCCTTCAGAATGCAAACAGAGATTAAGTCACATATGCAGGAACTGGAGAGTGTCAGGGCTGCTTGCTGAGTCAGTGTCCTGTGAATGCAATTGCAATAATATTGTGGAAGTATCTGTAATTTGTAGAGAGGCATTTAAGAGTTTTTGAAGTTTTCAGTAGTTCCACCAATGGGTTTAGTCATGCACTAAGACATTCACCTCGTCCATTGAGTGTCAAGCCATGTAATAATATTTTCTAACTGAAGAACTAAATGATTCTTTACACAGTTTTTCAGAAAGAAAAGTCTTGCAGCATTGTTTCCCAGGCTAGATACTTTGTTCTTGCAGATTTTCTGCAGGCTGCCATAAATCATGCAGTAAATGTGCTGTTTTTGTATAGAACTTCTGCTTCATATGAGGCCTCCCATGGCTTTTGGTCATACAGCAAATTCAGTATTGTGCTGCTTCACTGTCATATAGCCCCGCTGCTTGATACTTTGTTATTCCAGTGTTGCTGTGGAGATGGGATTCTCTCCAACTATTTCTTATAATGAGCAGCAGCATCTAGGCACTGTACAACCAGTAGTAGCAATTTTTACTGTGATGCCTCATATCACAGCTACTTCATTTAGGGTTAAACTTGGTCTTCCTGTCTCCTTTTCCAAGTGACATAACTAGGACTAAAATGTACTTATGCTTTAGTCTGTTTGTTAACAGCATTCAGCCATTCCCAGGAGACTCAGGAAGTGCCTCTTTTCTGGCTTGGCTAAGGTGAAAGTAAGTTTTCTTTGTGTTTACTGGAATGGACATAATTTTGTCCTTTTTATATACAAGGCAAGTGTAATGCTGTTCCTGTGTTAAGGTGGCAGCTATTTTAATCAAGTAATGCTTGAAAATGTATGATTTGTGATCTGCTATTGTCTTGGATAGAGATGTTTGAAAGTGGTCTGTTGTGTGTTACAATGGGAATTAAGCTTAAAGTAGAACTTGGTGGATAATTATGTGTTTCAGGATTAAGCTTTGTTTCAAATGCAGATAAGACCTAAGTATTCTAAAAATCTCTATAAAGAGCATATGTAAAAAAATCTGGTTAAGTTTGTTTAAAAAAATTTCCTCCCAATTAAATGTTTAATAAGATGAAGGGATTGTTTGAAAGCCAAGTGAGTAGATTCTGATCTGGTTTTCGGAGTAGGAGTTCCTGGTCTATATTTCATGTATGCTGGTGTTCTAGTGATGCTTGCTTCATAGGAGCAAGTGTGTTTATTTCTGTTGTTCTCTCGTGGTGATGGCAAGGAAGTCCATTCTGTTTGCTTGGGACACAGTGTCTTACCTCCTTACTGACTTGTTGGTAGAGATGTAAAAGCTGACACGTACCCACAATGAACAACCTGTTCCTTGACAAGCACGGGGTGAATGATTGGTAGCAGAGAGGAAGGATAACTGTAACCATGTTCTGGCTACTACACACTGTGTTGGTAGAAATTCCTGAGGAGGAAGAGATGGTGTGTTTAGGAAACTGCCCTCCCTGCAGTCTGTGGCAGGCAGTGATCCTGCCAGGAAACACAGCAGGGGTTCCCTGAGAGAAACAGAAGCAGACCCATAGGTGCACCTGCAAAGAATTGAAGTTTTCTTTATTTGAATTTACATCATGATTCAGTGAGGCAAATGCACCATTTTAGTTCTTATGAACGTGCCAGTACATTAAGCAAAGAATTCTGGAGGTGATTCATTTGCAGGACAAATAGGAGTGGTTGTTGAGGTGTTGTCTGTGGCAGTGTGTTCCTTTCCTCTCTTCTCTTAATGTGGGTGTTCACTGTCCCAGCTATGAACACTTTCAGTCAGTTTGCTCTGCTGATACAAAACTATTGCTGTTAAAATCTAATGATTAGTCCGACTGATCCATTCAGTGGCGTGGGTGAACTGGAGTGCACAGCTGTAATCTCTAATGTCTTTCAGCTGATCTGCTAATCTCCAGAGGCAGAACGTGGTTCTGTTGTAATTCTAGCTGCTAATTCCAAAAGCAGTCACAAATGCTTCCACTCATATTCTGCCTGTGATAGATTCCTGCCCTTTCCTGGAAAATAAATGTGTCTGTCACACCTGTGAAGTTGTTAACTGTCAAACAAGACATTCCCTCCTGCCAGACCTGACTTTCATCTAAAGTTCCCGGAGCAGTTCCTTTGCTGCTGCTCTGAGGACATCTTTAAAAAGAAAAACAGACTTTGTATTTCTCTTCCTCAATTGCAGCTCTCCATTTTTAGATTTGCTTTAGAAACCTGACTTGCTGTGTAGTTCACCTTACAGCGTGGCTAGAGCTCCAGTGGTTCAGAACTGCTTTTGAGGTTTTTGCTGGTTTTATCACATAAACATTTTTTCTAATCATAGAAATGGACTTTTTAAAATCAAAGTTGACAGTGTTATTGCTTTTTAAGATTATATGCAAAAGCTGAACGGGCAGATGGATTTTCCATACTGTGCTCATGCTATGAATTTATTAATTCTTTATTCCTTAGAGCAAAGTAGTCTTTTGTCCAGCTAAAAGTGATTTTTTTAATTCCTGTTGTTTTCCTTTGTGTATCAAGCACTGTGCATTTCTAACAGTTTCTCACTTAAATATTTTCAAGCTGTGATACAGTTTTCTGTTAACACCAGCATCTTAATTTTTGCAAGCAAAATAGCTCTGTGTCCTGAAGGTCAGCCTGCAAACTGTTTTCAGAAGTTCTTTTCAGGAATTATTTTTCATGTCTCCAGAAGACTTGTAGAATTTCTTCATAGTATCCTGTACATATGCCTATACAGTCTACAGTGTAATATGAAATTAAAACGTGAAGTACTGTTTAATTTATGTATATGGACCTGTAACTTTTTTTTCCTCATCTAAATCTGAGCGACTCTGCTTTATTTCCAGTGTAATGGCTTTTGATGTTGATGCTCTGAACGTTCTCATTGATATTAATCTTTAAGTCTCTAAAATGCTTAGCCTTTAAGTTTGCTCACAGCCGCATTTTTTCCACTCTCTTAACTGTAATACCTAGACTGTTTTCAGAGAGGAATTCGGTATAATTTGCAGATTAGTCTGTAATCTACAGTCCAGAACTTGTAGAAAACAGAAAAGCAAAACTCTTTTTTGTTCTTGATATAGAAACAGCTCTTTGTTAGTTTTTAGACATAAAACTAACAGAGTGTTTTGAAAAAATAAACTACTGTTTAGCTGGAAGCAGCTTTTGTCTGCCTGTTAGAAAGAAACACATTGCAGTTGCAAGGAGAAAAGAAAGACCAGAAGACCAAATTGATAATTTTAAAAACAAGCAGGCAGGAATACAGAGGAGTGATAATCAGTTCAGACAGTAAAATAGAAGAGCTATTATCCTAGGATAGAAAAGGAAGCAGGAATGCATGAAGATAGAGACAGAAGTAGAAACCAAAACAGACAGTGAAGAGGTATCCACGATCAGAAAAACTGAAGTGTATTGTCAGAAGTAGATTAGTGTAAAATGCTCTAATTAAAATACATTTTTTTAATTAACTTGTCCTGGAGACAAATAGGGAAGGGTACACTACAGTGTACTGGAAAGTTCTCATTAATATATTTATGTCCGATCATGATTCCCATAATTTTTAGTGTAGCGCATCAGGTAGTTCTTTGTACAAACACTGCAAAGGTGGTGTTTTTTTTAATTGCTTTTGCTTGTTTGTTTTAAATAAATAAATTTACCTGGAGATACCTCATTCATATAAAATGTTGGATCATTTGAACTTAATTCAAGGCCTTGATCTTTATTTAAAAAAAATAAAAAAAGCTACATAGTGTTTCATAGAAACAATTTGGATATTTCGTAAGAGTTTTATAAAATCTTAATATGTGAAGTAGTCACTTCATAATGTTTTGTAACTTAAATTATTTAACTTCTTGAATAGAGTTGGGTCCTTTTTTCTTCTACTGTATTGATCATACAGGAAAGAAGGACATTATGCAGAAATTAACCTGCCATTAAAGTTTATCCATAATTCAGGTTCATTTGATAAACCCTCATGGGCTTTAATTGAATAAAGAACTTCTGTGATCAGTGTTAAGTTATATAATCAGCCACATTTTCTCACTTGGATTACTGTGAACTTGCAGTTGAAAGTACTTCATTGCTTTTCATAAAGTGATAATAAAATACAACATTTCTATCCATAAATGCACTGGGGCTTTTTTGATGCCAAGGGTTTAATTTTTTTTTCTCCTCCAGAACAAGATCTGACTCCTGATTTTCCATGCTCTGAACGCTGTCATGGTATATACTTCCTTATACCAGACAGCATAAGTGTTAAGAATTTAAAGAGCAAAATACAGGATTGAGTTTTTAATCTCCCAGTCACTGACTTGGAAGTTTAGACTGGCTGGGCAGCTTGGAGAACAAAGAATTGGGAAAAAAAACTAATCTTGAGCCAGTGCTCAAAAACTACAAATAAGATCACTTGGGTAATGCTGACTAAAATTGTGTCAGATAAAAGTATGGAAATAATGATGTACATTTGAGTCAAAGGAGAATAAGATGATTGTAGAATAATGAATGCAAAGTGTCATGATTTCAAATAAAATGTTTTATTAGGTAGATTTTCAAGATATTGCATATGTAATTAATTGAGATGGGTTTCTTCAGCTTGTAAGTCAATGTACTTCTGTATTTAATGTGATTCAGCTTTCAGCTGTGTTGTCTGGAGGTCAGTGAAATGGGAGACTAATCAACAGCTTGATGTTGATGCAGTAAACTAGTTTACTTAATGTGAAAGAATAATACAGTAAAACAGAAGGATTTTTTACAGATTGGGATACCACAGTCCTAGCTTTAAATGCAAGTAGAATTGCTTTCCAAAATTATGAAAACTGGGTACATTAACCCTTTAAAAATCTCAGTCTGGTTTAATGCCTTTTATTTGAACCTCCCACACTAGCCCAGTGTCTGGACTAGTTACCGGTAGCTTTAGGAAGACTAAAGGTT
This sequence comes from Empidonax traillii, assembly GCF_003031625.1. NCBI lineage: Eukaryota > Metazoa > Chordata > Aves > Passeriformes > Tyrannidae > Empidonax > Empidonax traillii. Next base: position 1,881,805 of record NW_020955255.1, on the reverse strand, counting down.
TGATATTTATGCTTAGCATTCCGTCCAGGCTTATCCCTTTGAAGAGATCTCCATGTTTTTCTTTCTATTGGTTCTTGAGGCTTGTTTGGGGAAAACCCAAGTGTCTGCAAGAGGGGGAGAGCAAATCTGGAGTTTAACCCGGGAGAGTCTGTTTTGTCTTCGCTGCAGTTTTGATTCAGCTTGGCTCCTTGCTTTGATGCTTCAGCTGCTATTGCTGTAAAGCTTCCTGGTATCTGCAGATAACTTCAGAACCGTGCACCTGACCTATTCGTAACATTGATTTGTGGTTCCAGTTAATAATCTGGAAGGAAAATTCAGGGAGGTGACGTTTATTTTGGAATAGTCTGTATTGACCTGCCACAAACTCCTTGTCAAGTGTCAGATTTGATTCTTTTTGCTGCAGGGAGTTTGGACTACATTCCAGCTTTTGAGTGGGCAGTTCCTACTTAGGGCTGCCATCCATTTGCTGACCTTAACTGGTTTAATAATAGTCAGCCTCAGTTTTAATAAGCTTTTTTACAAAAATTGTCTGCTCAGCTGCTAAGAGGTGTGGGGAGTTACTAGACAAACAGCAATATATATTTGCCTGGAAATATTGTAGGGAACATACTTCTTTATCGAGGTGTAGATCACCAGATATTGTAGGATGTGCTCTTTTTTTTTTTTAATTGTCTTTTGTTCATCTCTAGTTAATGCAGTTTTCACATTTCTTGTGATGGAGCTAGCTAAATTAATACAGTGATATATTTATTTTGAAATGATAGACTTAGCTTTTAATTGCAACTGTTTTGTCTGTTTTCTCATCTGTACAGTATTGCCTCATTTTTGCTCCTTTTTTTTTTTTTTCTTTTCTTCCCATTGAAGACATCACTTGCCTTATATCTCAGTACATTACTTTGGTTTCCTTTGTAGCAGTCTGGAAGATTTGCTGATTGTGTTCCTGTATGAAAAGAAAACTTTTTGCTTAATTGAGGCCCAGAGCTCAAATATGTATGCTTCTGGAGAGAAGTTGAAAGGACCACGAGTAAATTTGTGACTCACCTCTAGAAGCCTTTAGAAAAGGCCATTCCCTTCTGCTTATTCATTGATGTTGCCTTTATCTTCTGCTCATTAACTTTACAGAGTAGTGTAAAGTGATTTTTGTGACTACAGACTTTCATTCACTGGTTTATTGTTCATAGATAATTTGACAAATTGTGAAGCTATGGGATAATCCTACAAAGCTGTCTTTGCACAGAGCATACTGTTTTTAGAATCAGATGAAGAAGATGAATTGAGGAGGGGGGGGGAAAAGGTTTTTTTCTCTTGGTCAGTGAAATGCTGCTTATATGGCATGTAATAGCATGTCAAATGTTACTTTTTTCCACTCCAGATTCATAGTAGTAGCAGATAATGAACTTTTACCAGTAGACTTCTTTTTTGTTTGAACAAAATATTTGGAAAGCCACCCTCTCTGGTTGCATGTTTGGAAACATAAGTAATGTGGTGTTCGGTAATGCTAATGAAACCTTAGCGGCAAATGAGAGCTTTGTGGACTAAAGAGCCTAAGTAGGACAGCAAAGCCTTTGTCCTGCTGTGAGCTGAAGGAAGTCAGTTCTTCTTAACGGCATTAGATGTTGACTTCATGCCAGAAGCACCTTTTAGAAACTTCTTTTGGATGCTAGGTTAATCTTGTAGGAGTAATTACAAAAATGAGTGGAATATAAAAAAGAAATTCTTCTTGAGATTGATGCTGTATTACATATTTGCAGCTGTGTTTGGCACTGCAGCATGGTGACTGTCTCCTTCTTCACACACTCAAACAATGCGTGTATAACTTTTCTGAAAACAGTAGCAGGAACGTCACTTTATTTATAAAAGATTAGAGTGTTGAAGTGTCCAGTTGGCATAAAGTAAGACATAAGAATAATACACTAAAATCTTTAGTCCCTTTCCTGTCTCTTGGGTGTTTATGTGTTTCTCTGGTCAAACAGATCAGGGAAGGTGGTTGTGATTTTGATGGAGAGAGTGATAGAGGCTGGAGCAGAGGCTGGTGGTGGAATAAGGTGGGTGCTTTTGGTTGGCAGTACTTGCATTGGCAGGGGACTGAAGTGTTCAAGGCACCAATGGCGGTGGTTGTTAGTCTGTGGTGTAGGATACTGAGACCTGCAAGGCAAGATTTAAGAGCAACCTTAATCCTGTTAGGTTCTTTTCATTTTTATTCTTGTTGGTTGTATGTAGTTGTGTTGATGTGGTATCTCTTTAAGTGAATGTCTTTTTCTTGATTGTTAAGTCCTGCAACATTTTATGGCATTTTTTGATTTAACTTTAAATCATCCTGCTACATGTTGAAATTGAACTAAAATTGCTAATGCTAAAGGTCAACATCATTCATTAGGTTCAGGCAAGTTACTGAATCTGCAAGACATAGCTTCTGATAAACACCCTCACAGTGTTCTGTGTAAGTTAAATAAACTTTGAGCCTTATTGCTTTTCTTTTTCTACTTTTTATTTTTGAAATTTACTATGAAGTGTATTTGGATTCAGCATATATAGGACATAACCTTTGATGCTGCAGTTGCTTGTCCTTTTGGATTACTAAATAACTATTAAAAACATTTATTATAAATGCTGTTGTAAGTTGAAAATTATTGATTTTTCCACTGTGGTAGATTTTTTTAGTATAAAATGAGAATATGCATTAGAGTAAAGTGTCTGCTAGGCTGTATTTTTTACCTTTATTCATTCCTGCCTAATTCTGTATCCCCATATTTCTACTTTTTAAAAAAAAAAATTCCAACTTGTCCTAATTAGTGTATCCTCCACCTGTTGATCAGTACAGAATAATACTGTGAAAGATTGGTTTCAAAGATGTTTAATGTATTCAAAATTCCACAGCCTTTTTTTTGGAAGTGTGGCTTATTTTTTTTTAACTGTTTCTCGTCTGTGTTTTGTGCCCTTGCTTTTCTATAACTTTCTTAATGGCTAAGGACAGGTTTGCTTTCTTTGGAATCTCCTTCTGGAGCTGATCGTGAACTGTGTATATAGTTTTGATTTAATAAATGTTTTTGATATGCAGACTACACCCAATTTAGTCATGCAGCTGTAATTTATATTATTTTTCTTTCAGTGGGTAATCATGAAAATAGTTTTTTGTATCCACTGAAATTATAGCTTCCTGCATTTTAAAACTGCCACCTCTCTTTGGTTATGTGTGTTGTCTTGGTGGAAGAGATCCACTTTTGAAATAAAGGATTTTGAGAGGAAAAAAAGACATATTTGCGTTGGGACTTATTTGCATCAAGGGCTGCTTACAACTTAAAATGCAAATATTTAGAGCTGGTTTTGCATAAAGAGGTAGATCTGTACTTGCAGTACAACCTGGTATGTGTATATAGACACATGACTGTTTTATAACTTGGATATGTCTATCCAAGTAGTAAGCATTCCCTCATAGCACAACTCATAAATAAATTACGTGTAATTTTTGGTGCTACTGTGATTCTTAACTAATTCTGGTGGTTTTTTTCCTTTTGTTTTTAAAGGATCAGTTCGATAACTTGGACAAGCATACACAGTGGGGCATTGACTTCTTGGAGAAATATGCAAAATTTGTGAAAGAAAGGATAGAAATTGAGCAAAACTATGCAAAACAACTGAGGTAAGGTTTCTTCCATTCAAAAGGATCTTAACAATTACTTAAAATCGTGGTATCAGATGATGGGCGAGTATGTAATGTTGTACTTAATGACTGTTTTTCATTTACAGAGTGAATTAGATCACTAGTTGTTTTCATGACAGACCAGTCCAACACAGAAAATCATTTTTGGGTGTGCACTTGCTTGTTTTTGCCTTCTCTCTCACTCATCCCTCCCACCCTTCAGATCTTTGAACTAGAAAGGTCTGGTGCAGAACAAGGAAAACCATGGTAATTTTTTTTTCACTGACTCTCAGTGTGTTTTTTGTAAAGTGCATTATCCTTATCTACATTTGTGTGTGTGTGATCACTCAACAATATTCAAGTCTCTGCTGCTAATTAATTTCTCATGTTGAATTGGCAAGAGGTGCACTACATTGTGTTAAGAAATCTGATTGAGATGATTGAGTAGAACTTGAGAAAGCAGCAGATCTTCCTGTCCTTAATGTGCACCCTTTCCATAGCTTTTCCCTTTGGGTGAGACTGTAACCCAGCCACCCTTTGTCTTTACCTCTGCAGTTTACTTTGTGTTGCTGCCAAGTGAAACATCTTTTAGGTCCAGTAGGAATTTCCCTTCAGGGATCATACAAGGAGAGTAGCAGCAGTGAAATGGCAGAGAAGCACATTCTTCAGAATAAAGTAGGAATGATTTTTACCAAAAGGGGCATTAAGGTAAGACACTCCTGTGAAGTTGGTCTTCACCACAGTCTTTGCCTTCACTGTAAGCTTTGCTGTCTTGAATTGCCCTGGGGATTCAGCTGAAGCTGCAGCGTAGCCCTTGTCACACTGAAAACTGAGAACAGCTTCTCTCCTGTGGTTTCTTCCATCATCTCATCATTGGCGAACTAGATAGTCACCAGATAGAGAGCTGAGGAATCCTTCCTCATAAATACAGTAATGAGGTTCACAGCTGAGGGTATGGATGTTCATGAGGCTGCTCATAATATTTTTTGTTTCATTATCAGTTTCTTTTTGGTTTCTTTATCAGTTTCTTTTGATTCAGTTGTGTATATTCACCTAACATAATAACCCATTACTTTACTGAAGGAATTTTTTTCTAAGGAAGGAAATAAAGACCATGTTTCCAAAGTTGGTGTAGAAGGAATTCAGAAGGTAAAGAAAACTTGGAAGCATGCACGGCACAGTTCACAGCCCAGTTTTGCTTTGTTTTCAGTTGTCTGTTTAAAAATAGAAACGTTTTATTTGCACAGATCTATTGACATCTTGTCATTAAATAGTATGAACAAATACCGTTTGCTTAATTGTATTTAAAGTTTCATTCCACAGCTAGCAAGATGAAACACCACATTATTACTTAAGGATTTGACTAAAAATGGGAAATTTTCTCTGTTCATTATTTTACTTGGGGTAAAACTATTGCTTTTTCTTGAAGTGTCTTTCAAAAATGAAAGAGCTTTGTCGAGTACCCCTTCTGTCAGATGACTGGACTGACTGTCTGTGTGCAGTAAGTATGACAGTTTTGGGAAGCACAGGCCTTGCTGCACAGATGTTGTACAGTGCATGCATGCACCTCCTGCCTGCTGCCAACGAGGGTCTGGACAGCACACACATGAGGGTGACTGATTTTCTGCCAGTAGACCAGTTCATGAAGCTGCTCTTTGATACTCTTCCCTGTGTGTTCTTTGGGGGAGACTTTGTTTCATAGTGAACTGTGTTGTGAGAACAAGTTGATTTCAGCCATCGTTGCTCCTGAGGCCATTCACCATTTTTAACCATGTAAAACAGGCATGAGGCCCAGGGTAGGTTGAGATCGAGCAACATTTTTACCTCCAGAAGGAGGTAAATCCAGAAGGATTAGCCATTCTGCAGCTTGGTCCTGGGAAGTTCTGATGGGGGAAGGACTGTGGTTCTGGTGAACTTTAATGCTGGCAGCATATGGTCTGTGAGATAGACATTAATATCTCAGATGGAAATTTCTAGTATATCACTGTTTTTTCCTTTTGTAGTGAAATATAACCTGAAAAACTGAGTGTTGAGAATCTTTTCATAATGAAGTTTATAACTGAATTAAATTATGCCCTTGTTTAGTAGCTGTATGAACAGTATGGTGAGTGGTCACCTCTTGGTAGTTCTAAGGCTCTCTCACAGTACTTGGATCGGAGACCAAGAAGAAACAAGTTGCTGATCAGGAAGATAATGCCAGTGATGTATGGTGGTATTTTTTTCTGTCTCTCGGGTTCAGTTTGGGCTGTGAACATTCTGTTGAGGTCATTGATGGACCTTATTCTTATAGACTTAAACCCAACAATGAAAACTGGAGTGAATTTTTCAAAACAGTTTTCAGTCTGTGTCCTGGCAGAAAGTCATATTCACTTTGCTTATACCCTTGCATTTTGATAACTCTTTTTTTCTTTATGCTCTCACAACTTAGTGATGAGGCTTTCCCAGGTGCAACAGCTGTTCCAAGTCTTCTGGGAGATGACAAGTGATGCATGTACAGCATAGGAGGAACTGTTTGAGTGAACTCACTATATTCTTACTGTATGCAGTTATTGCAGTTTGTGATTGCTGAGTAACTCCAGAAATGATAACTGTCCAAATGCTGGTTTTAGTTTACAAGTAATTCCTTGCTATTTTTCTTTGATACTGAAAAAAGTGTAAGAAAAATAGAAATCTTCTGTCTACAGAGCTTATCTTGTCTTTGCAATATACTTTGTTCTGCAAAAAGGCAACTATAATTTAATTTTCCGTGATCTAACTTAAAGGAAAATCTAAAGTTTTTTGTAGCATAGGTCTCAACTAATGTATTATGTTACCCCGAGGATTGCAAAAGTTATTATAGGCCGTTATCGAGTTACAGTGATGTGATTCAGGACAAACATATTGCAGTGTAGATTACCACATTTCATTTTAACGATATGATTGTTTACTTTGTTTATATTTTTAACTGGAAAAAGTTAGATTTAGCATGTGCCAAATTACTGGGCTCTTGGCTGAATTTTTAAATTGAATTCTCAGATGCTGCTTTTGATCAGCATTGTTTCTGAAAATGGGCGAGGTGAAGGTCCGCCTTGTTTACTTCCACATCATCACACACAAAACCATTCTGAAGGTTCACTCCCTTTTTGTCCTCTCTGAAGCATTAAGACTCTCGGGCAGACAGAGGAGTTCCTTCTGTGATGTTGAGCAGTAATACAAGTTTTACCTGCAATTGTAGATCAAACTACCATGCAGAATAAAATTTCTGACTGTGCTCAGCTTCTCTACTGTCAGTTTAAAGCAAATAGCGATGATTGTTCTTGAGCTGTTTGTTGTCCATTAAAATTGCACATTGTGATCTCTAGAGGTGTCTGCTTACTGTGAGAAAATGTTTTTTCATGTTCCTTCTGCATACTATTGGGTATAAGTGGTGCCTTTCAAAATACGATAATAATATATGCTTATGTCTAGTCAAATTGAGACCTAGTTTCCACATTTTTATATGCAGAGTCATGGAAACATTATTTAAAATGGGTGTAAGCTCAAATGTTAAGTTGGGGATACAGATTATTGCCACATGTGATGATTTCTCAAATATCTCTTCCTTCGATTGGAGCTGAGAATTTACACTGTTGCTTATCCAAAAACGGTTGTGGCAGGTGTTTTTATAGTGATGTTTCTCCAAACCTACACATACAAGTTCTCACTGGTTCCAAAAATATTCAGCTTTGTAAACTCAAATTCCAGGTTACAATTTTGTAAGATTCATTGCTTCAGTTAAAACTTCTTCTGATAGATGTTACTAAATACAGTTGTCATGGTTTTCACCCAGTCCATAATACTGATACCTAATCACCAAAGTCGTCAGAACCAAATGGAAATGATTACTTTATGTATAAATATGGAATGTCTTTAAGTACTTAGTGCAATTTTAGTAACTTGTGAAAGCAAAAGAAGTTTGTTCCCAAGCTCGTCTATAGTATGATATAGAAGCTGGAGAGGTTTAGTATAAGCAGATACCATAGTACCTGAACTGCTACCTTCATAGAAATTACACCATACTGACAATGCTGCCTCTGTTCTTTACATTCTGTATTAATTGATGGAAGAAAACGTAGTTTTGAGTTGATAAACACAATTTATGTACACGTCTGTAAAATTTTGTGTAGACATTTTATGTACATGACTATAAGTACTTTTAATTTAATAACTGGAGTGCTTTTTGAAACTTCTGCCTACATGACTGAGATGGTACTTCTCTTAAAAATCAGGTTCCTATCTCACTGATGTTGACCTGAGACCAAGAAGAGACGTTGATAAAATTACAGGAGCAGCACAATTGGATGTGGTTAGTCCTGTATGAAATCTGCTTCCAGATTGTGAGAGACAGAGTGTGGTAGAAGTTGTCTAAATTGCACTTCCAAAGAAGATTGAAGTATCATCAACTACACTTTTCTAAGGAAGCCCAGAGCAGTTAATCTTGTAGATTTGGTTCAGTTCTGATGGTCCACAATTACTTGTGCAGTTTTCTTAAAAACTAGTTCAGATCCGTATTTGGATTCGGAGGATTATGCATGGATTTAGATAAAAATGTTAGAGAATGTTACGTCCCCTTAAAAATGTCAACTGGCTCCTCTTCGAAATAGTGCTTCACTCTTCAGATCCACGCTCACACTGGCTGCTTGTCAACCTATGCTCCTTGAAAGATTTAAATTGAATTTCTCTGTTTTTATTAAGTGTTGGTATTCAGTTCTTGGAAAAGCCATTTATGCTTAATTGTTCATGTGGACACTGGCTTTTTCTTTGATCTTTAAATTCTGCATTTGCTTGTCATTTCATATTTATTGCTTTTGATTATTGTATCCTGTGCTGTTATTGAACTTTAAATCCTGATCACACAGTGTCTCAAATCTGCATGTTCCTTTGATCCCAAGGTAGACAGAATTGACTATTGAAACTGTAGGAGAAAGGATTATATAATACTTTTCTCTCTAGAAATAGTAAACAATTCCATTAAAAAATGAAACCAGAACAGAAATCACCATGCCAGTAAATAATCTGTATTTGTGACCCTTCTCTCCTTTATTTGTGACCTTTCTCTCTCTTTAAACTGTATGGATTTTAGTAAGTCATTAGTTTTCTCATTTTTAACATCTCTGCAAACCTCCCTGTGAAGAGGCTCGTGTGTGGTTGCTTAGCTACAGCACTGTATGTGTGTTATGCATTTCACTGTCGGAATAATAATAAGGTGCATTTTAGGAGTTTGCTATTCATTAATAAGCACTGAGAAGCAAAGCAGAAAGGTAAGGGTAAATGGAACACAGGAAGTCACTTAGTGAATATTGTTGGGCTTTTTTTCTATTACTCAGGTTTATCCGTTTTCCTATCAAAATGTCTGCCTTCAATCCCTGCCAATTAGAACGTTAAAACAGATTCTGGTGATAGCAGGAAGAGATTCTTGCTTGAACATCAATAAGAAAGTTGCCATAAAATGTGTAGACAATATTTAAAAAGTGTTTATTCTGTTTCTTAGTACATTTTGGAATGAAGAGGACTTGTCTTATCATAGTTGTTTTTTTGGTCTCAGAGGGTATGGGAGGAGACAGAAGGTCTAAAGCTGCTGTTTCCACACCAAGTCCCTGCTCATGTTTTGGTATATGCTTCATGGCTGGACATAATCACACTACACATACTGTTGTACTGTAGAGGTGACTTCCAGATAAATGGATTTGAGAAACTTCACAAGGTTATTTTAGATGAAAGCAAAATTAGCACCCTTGTTTTAATGGTAAGGTAGTACACAGTTTGTAACAACTGAAGTTACCCAGAGACAGTGGGGTGAGGTACACAACATTGCATAAAAGGCTTTTTTTTTCCTCCTAGAATCTTCTCTTACTCCTCCTTTCCTCTTTTTTCTGCATTTTATGATAAGCAGATTATTTCATACCAATGTTACCAGAAATTGGACTGTGATACTGTATTAAATGCTGGTCCTATGGATTGTCTTTCAGAAATTTGATTCCAAAAACCTGGTATTTGCAATGCTGGTGGTAGGGCAAACTGTAAACTCTTGTTTTCTGAAAAGAAACGTTGTCTCTTCTGTTCTGGAAATGTCCTTACTGAAGATTTGGAGATACTGTGGTTAAAACCGTCAACCCAAATCTACATTTAACGCTGAGTTCAGGCATGGAGTTCTGTGCTCATGGGTACAGCATACGGTGTGCACTGTCTGTACGTTACACACTGATCATACATTTGCTTTGTTCTTTTCTGCAAGCTGCTTCTGCATGTGTGAAAACGATGTTTAATAAAGAACTCATTATTTTATGTCTAGTCACTGTGCAATGGAGGTTTGAAAATATTTTCATATTGTTCTAGGTTGAAGTGACTTAGAACTTTGAAAATACCATAGATTTCTGTCTTGTGTTATCTAAAGGACCCTTGTAAGATGACAGAGGCAAAAAGTTTGTTCCTAGAAGTCATTAAAAAGAAATAATTTGTTCATGCAGTTTTCTATGTGCATGTCTTCTCAAAAGAGACTCTAAAATAGTGTCTTTTTTTGGTTCTTCCTTAATAGGAATCTGGTTAAGAAGTACTGTCCTAAACGTTCACCAAAAGATGAGGAACCCAGGTAAAAATGTGTATTTCGAGTACTATGTATAAACAAACGAGGACTAACAGTATGTGCTGTCCTTTTATGGATTTTTCTTTTTAAGATAAAGTATTGAATTGGCTAAGACAACAAAAGAATTCTGCTTGGCTTCTCGTAGTTTCCTGTAATTCTTAAGCATGAAACTTTTGTTTACTCCTATTAGTATTTTAATGTAGTAAACATGGCAAGTTGTACTCGCTCCCAAATTAATCTTTAGGTAACTGAAATTTTGAAAGCAGAAGTTAAGCATGCTGTGTACAGTCTAGTATTTGTTTTTTTTTTTTTTAAGAAAAGTAATTATGTGTCCTTAGGCTTTGCTTTTTTCTTGGTTTAATAGTGTTTTCCAGTGCATTTTTATGGCAATACAAACATAATGATACATCTGTATTCTGGGACTTGAATGCACATGAAATTGTCATGTTTCAGGCAAGAAGAGCTTTTAAAATGCTGACTTGCTTTGACTCTGGGGGCCAAATAAGTGAATGTCTGATGGTGGCAGAACAATTGGTGCTACACAACTTTCCTTATCAGAGATGTGCTTGTTTTGTTGTCCGTGGCTGTAGCCATTTTTAAAATATATTTACAAAAGCACAGTACTTTTTTTCCTTTAGTGGTAAGTCTTAGGAAATAAAAAAAGCGGGCAAGTTTCAGGTTGCAGCCAGAGCAGAGTGCCTGAGAATTCATGGTAGGATTTCTTCTAGCTCTTTAAACTATGTAAAGATCCTGGACCACAGGGAATAGGCCTTCCAGTGCAAGGGTGGCGTTTGAAATTCCCAAGAGCTGAGCCTATGGAGATGACAGTGTTCCACAGTTAAAAGAGAGAAAGATGTATATTTTAATGTGGTGCCTGTTTTTTTTTTCCTTTCTTCCCTTCCACACACACTGTCTACCCTTTGCCCCTCCTCTTCCCCCCTTTTTAGTGCCAGCCATAGTGGCACCTTACTTCCAGCCAAGAGGTGGGCAGGCACACAGGCAGCTGTCTCCAGAGCTGATAGCAAACTTGTTCTGTAGAACATCCATCGGGATGCATAGGAGTGGGATGATTGGCATGTTCCACCCTCAAGACTACCAAGCACATCATCTCTGCAGCGAGTTCAGCCTCCGAGCCTAGGGACGTATGTATCCGCTCCCAAGCTCAGGCCTCTCAGTTGGCAGCTTAGGAGATACCACTATACTACAGGGCTTTCCAGGTAGTATTCTTCTTCTTTCTTTTCCATCCACAACCCCCCATGTTCTTATAAAATGTATTTGAAGAGTCATTGCAACATATATAGTACGTGCCAGGCTTAACGTAGGCATTCCCAGCTTGTATTTCTGCCCTGACTCAATTTACATTAAGATAAGGTTTGTTGTAAAATGTGGTGTTTGTTTTTTTGTTTTGTTTTGGTTTTTTTTTTTTTTACTTTAAACAGGAGTACAGACTATGCAAAAAGAAGTCCATCTAACAAAACCTTCCTGACCTTTTGTGTGTGTATGTTTGTGTGTGTGTGTGCTTTCTGTCAGGTTTACTTCGTGTATTGCCTTTTTTAACATCCTTAATGAGCTGAATGACTATGCAGGACAACGAGAAGTAGTTGCAGAAGAGATGGGACACAGAGTGTATGGAGAATTGATGAGATATTCTCATGATCTAAAAACTGAGAGAAAAATGGTAATTTTTATATTTTTTATTTATAAATAGGATGTCAGAATGTGTGTGTGTTTTTTAATGAATTGATGTATTTGTTTAGCCAGTTTAACGAACATGGCAGTAAGTTTTGTAATACATTTATAAAACACATTTAAAGCTATTCTATATGTCTATACACTGGTTTACCACAGTTATTAAACCTAAAAATTAATATATTGGGTGATAGTGCTTATCAGTAACCTTTTTTTGCCAGTGTAATTTTTGTGTGTGGTACTGTTTTTATGTGATTAGTAATGTCTTCCAAAGAGTACCAGTAACTTGTGGGAGATACTGCACATCATAGGCTATCAACTAGAGCAAGCATTAACTAATGGTAATAATACTAAAAAGACAGGCAAGTTAAACTTATATGTGTTTTTTTTTTAGCATCTTCAGGAAGGGCGAAAGGCTCAACAGTATCTGGACATGTGCTGGAAACAGATGGATAATGTGAGTTGGTGTTTGGGATTTTATTGCTGTTGAACTTAAATAATATATAGTGTGTAAATGGAGCTGTTGTCAACTGTCTTGCTTAGATTTTAGTATTTAGCTGTAGTACTGAATGTCCAAGTAACAGTAACATCCAAAGTATAGTTCAATGTATTTATAGTTCCCTGGTTAAAACAATCTGCTGTATGTGTGTCTGAGAGAAGCCTTGGCTTTTATCCAGCATAATCAGCATAAAGGAATCTGTTTTTAACATGAGTACAGACTTTGATTGCTTCTCCTTGGACTGCTAATAGTGACAACTTATTTATATGAAAATAAAATCTTAAATCAGTGTATTTGACTTGAGTTTGAGGGCTTGTCACATGATTTTATTCAAGCATACAGCAGTAGACAACTGTACTTTCAGGAGGTAGAATTTTAACAGAGAAATGCAGAAAGCGAATGTCTCTAGAACAGATTATAAGCCTCTTTTTCTTGAAAGAAATGCTTTTAAAGATAAGAAAATATAAAATTCAGTCAAGTCTGTTCAAGATGCATTCTGATATTCTCTACTGGTTTTGTGTCTTAAAAATTTATTATACCTTTGATCCAGATTATTGTGAAATAAGATTGGAGAGGTGAATTCCTGACTTTGTTGTTGTGGTCCCAGATGAGCCGAGTCTTGCTTCATTGTTATGTCAGAGTTTAATTCATTGTTGGAGGATCAGAATAGGGGCAGATGTGGAAGTTTTAGATGCTGTCCCCCTTCACCGAGATAATTCCCAGAGTTCAGCTCAAGCAACGTTGTGTTGACTTGAGTGCAAAGTCAGTCTTTTCCATGCACACAGCCCTGAAGTGACACACTAACCTCAACTGCCTGCCTTTGCACTGAAGCAGGAGAACAGTGCTCCCACAGTCTCTGTTGCAGTTTGTCTCTAGAGATGCTAAATTCTTGAGCTGCAACTGTTTTTCCTACAGCAGTTGTCTTGACAACAGCTGGATACATTGAACATCATGCACATTGAATAATTTTGTCTGTGCTACCTTCAGCTGTGCCAGCTGATGTGAATACTGATGATGATCGTCATGTATATACATCCTTCAGACTGCCTTCATAATAATTCAGTTAAGTTTACTGCAGTAAAATTGATAACTGAAGAAGGAACTTGAAAATTTTGCTCATACAGGTTCAGGTTTAAGTTTTCTACCCCGTAACTTTTATTTAGGTTATTGAAGTCAGGCTAGAAAGTGGACTTGTGTGATTATTATAAACTGTGGCTCTTTGTAATGGATTATTGTATATTTTGTACTTTGTAGCGTAATTGCAGTTTCCTTGCTGGTACTTCAAGGAAATAAGTTTTAAATAGAAAAGTTGAAAATTTTTTAGATCTAGTTGCTGTGATAACAATGTGCTTATTTAAAGGTACTTAGAGAATCTAAGATACTTAAATGGTAGCTTTGATGTTTAGAATTCAGCATTAATATATGGAACTGAATGGCAATAGTGGCTGTTGAAGCAGTAGGTTTGTGCCTTTTGTAGAGCAAAAAGAAATTTGAGAGGGAATGCAGAGAGGCAGAGAAGGCCCAGCAAAGCTACGAACGGCTGGACAACGATACTAATGCGACAAAGGCTGATGTTGAGAAGGTAAGGGCAGTGGCCTTTATTAAAAATAGTATGTTATTTGTATGTTTATCAGCACTACTGGAACAACATTCAGTGAGTGTATAAAATTGTGTATAAAATGTGCTTGCTTATTATGTGCAAAATCAAAGTTACAGTAAAATGTCAGACAGCATGGGAAGGGAGGATGCTTCGTTAGTCTCGAGATGATGCTGCTTAGATAGAATCAGAATGGTTTGGCTTGGAAGGGATCTTGAAAACCCCCAGCTAACCTGACCTTGAACATGACAAGGGATGGGGCATCCACACCTTCTCTGGGCAACCTGTTCCAGTGCCTCACCACCTTCATAGTAAAGAATTTTTTCCTAATGTCTCATTTAAATATGCCCTCTAGGAGTTTGAAGCCATGCCCCCTTGTCCTATCACTAGGACCCTTGTAAAAAGTCCCTCTCCAACTCTCTTGTTGCCCCTTTAGGTGCTGGAAGGAGTTCTAAGGTGCCCCCAGAGCCTTATCTTCTCCAGGCTGGACTATCCCAGCTCTCTCAGCCTATCTTCGTAGGAGGGATCCTCCAGCTCTCTGTTCTTTTTTATGACCCTCTCTGGACTCTCAACAGGTCCATGTCCTTCCTGTGCTGGGAGCTTTCCAAGTGGGATCTCATGAGAGTGGAGTAGAGGGGTAGAGTGACCTCCCTTGGCCTGCTGGTCACGCTGCTTTTGATGCAGCCCAGGAGGACGCAGTTGGCTTTCTGGGCTGTGAGTGCTCATTGCAAGGATCCCCAGGTCCTTCCCCTCAGGGCTGCTCTCAATCCGTTCCCTGCCCAGCCTGTGTCAGTGTTTGGCATTGCCCTGACCCAGGTGCAGGACCTTCTACTTGGCCTTTGTGATGGTCCCTCTGGATAGTTAGGATGACTGTCTGTCTTAAACAGGAAGGCTTTCTGATGTTTGTTATCTTGTGGTGTGTGTGTTCAGTCACTTCTGTGTTTTTTAGAATATGCATTTAAGCAGGGTGGCTGAGAGAGCTACAATGATCCTTGCTTTCTCTGTATGTGACAAGTGAGGTTTGTAGAGTGTCAGTAGATATGAAGTCTCACATTCTTTTTATTCCAGTTATAAAGATGTTGGTTTTGATGACTTGTGACCAGTGTTTTTGCATAGTTGGTAAAATAAAATAATGCTGTGTGTCATTGAAAAGCACAAGACATGTTTAACCTGGTAACACTTTCCTGTTAGGCCAAGCAACAGTTAAACCTGCGCACACATATGGCTGATGAAAACAAAAATGAATATGCTGCACAACTACAGAACTTTAACGGGGAACAGCACAAACACTACTACATTGTCATTCCTCAGATTTATAAGGTAAAATAATTAACAGATAAAGTGTGTCTGATCTTCTAAAAAAGTACATTTTAAAATTTTAAACTTTTGTTTTAGTATTTTAGTGGATAACTTCATCAAGAAATTGGCATAATCTTGATACAGCCTGGTGTTTTATCATGAGACTTATTGTTTACCATATTTAGATTTGTAACAAAAATGCTCAGTTGCATTATCTGTAAGATTTTATATTTTATAGACTGTTTAATATTGCTGAAGAGGTCTGACAAAATAAACATTTGAGACATGTAGGTGACAGCAAGCATTTAAAACAGTCATTCTAACAAGGTTTGATCAGTAGTTCTCATGATATTTGTGTGTCTGTGAACGCTTTGCCCCTGGCAGAGATGAAGGAAGGCACGTGGTGACTGTGTGGTTTCATGGATCTCATGCACAGATGTAAAATGGGTGATTGGAAGCAAAAGTACCAGCCCTGGCCCCCAGCTGGTCATTGCTTCATCAATATTACCAGCAATCCACACACCTCTCTAAAACAATAAAAAAAGTTAAAGTTCAGTATTTTGATTCTAAAATGGGGATTTCTTGAGATGCTTTAGGTAACCGTTAGGATATTTTTTAACAGTCTTTCAAAAACTAAAGTACTTTGGGGGGCCTCAGGTGAGGAGAGCTCAAAAGTGTGTTGGCATTTACCTCCAGCCACATGGGAGAATAGACACGGGAACTGATTCTGACACAGGGAGTCAGGAAATGGCAAGGGAAGTACTGGCTTTATTTGAAGGTATATTGTTTAAAGTATGCTTGATGTTTTCCCCAAGCGCAAGTCAGTTAATTTTTAATTTTTTTTAAATTCTTACTAGAAGGTCTAGGATTCACAGGAGAAAATTGCCTTGGCTTATGAAAGAGTTTTCTAATATTTTAACTGTTAAGCAGCACTGCAGTAGATCTGACATTACACACTGATGGAAGAATTGCAGTCAGCTCCCAGGAGAAACAGTTTGATCATCTTTGTAGCATGGACCAGAGTTTTTCTTTACTGCCTTTATTTCTCTAGGGTTAAAATTCACTATCCTTGTAAGATATTACTTACATTTTTTGAACCCTACAGTAAGAGCAAAAAGGCCTAGTTCTACTTTCTCTTGGGACTACACTTTCATTATTTCCTTGCAAGTATTTGGTAACATTCTGTGGGAGAACCTTGGGAAAAGGGTTTAGCATGACTAGGTTGTTTTGCTTTTGAGAGATGAAATTCAATACTGTTAGAGGCATCTGCCTTAGTGTAATTGCAGGAAAGATCCAACTTCTTCCCTGGTTTTTGACAGTCTATTGGTGTATGTGCTATTGGTCTTTGTGTGTTTTGTTTTGTTTTTTTGTGGGCTTTTTTTTTGGTTGTTGTTGTTTTAGTTTGTTTTGTTTTTTGTTTCCCCACCTTCTATTAGGTGAAAAGTCCAGGGCTATGACCTGAATAGTATTTCTCTGGAATTTGTTCTTTTTTGTTCTGTTTCGGTAAACTTTTATTGCAAATCTTATGTAATGGTATTTTTTTCTTTATTTTCTTGCACACTTCTAAAGGAAATGGTTTGTATTTCAAATCAGAGATTGTGTCTAAACTGCAGATAATTTTAATTTTTCCTGTTTTAAAATAATTAGTATTTATTGGAAAGCATAAAAATAAAAGCAAGATGGAGATATTTATCACTGGAGAAATTACTTGGAACTAGAAGGAGATAGTGAGGAGATGTAGAAATCAGTAAAATTTCTTCCTCGTGTCTTTCATTTGGGCATGAAACAAATTCTTTAAACTGAGTTGCCCGTAGACCTGTACATGTGCTTTATACAAGGAGGAGGAAAAGGAAGTCCAGTCCTTTATATAATTTTTAGCAATCAAAGAGTATAAACTTTTTGTAACTACTGTTCTGGGCATCTTAAATCTATGTCTGAAAGAACTTCCAAGTTCTGTTTTGTTAAGCAAATAAAAATATATTAGGAAAGCACAGAAATGCTGTACTACACTGTGGTGACCAGAATGGACTGCATGTATCAGGATCGAGGGGGTAAAATGAAAGCTTTGTTTTGTCTTTCTTTGCACTTGCAGCAACTTCAAGAAATGGATGAAAGAAGGACTATCAAACTTAGTGAATGTTACAAAGGCTTTGCTGACTCTGAGCGCAAAGTTATTCCAATAATCTCGAAATGTTTAGAAGGGATGATCCTTGCAGCCAAGTCAGTCGATGAACACAGAGTAAGTAGAACTGAGAAACTCTGTGCAAGAGTGTGAGCAGTTGAACTGATAGGGAAGCTGTGGAGAGGGGATGAGATGACTTAACCTGTGCATCTTTCTTTCTGTTGTCAAATATTTGCCTGCTTGAAAAGTGTGGTGATTTCAAACCTTAAGTGATCACTTCCACTTGTGGTGTCTGCTCTCTTCCTGTTTTATTGATTTCATGGGATCTGAAGATCTTTGACACTTTCTCATTGCATTTGATTTTGGACACCTTTTGGTTATCCTGAAATGCCTTAGAATACCAGTGTGGTTGGTATTTTCTCCTTTATGTGACATTAAATCATATAAAGGGTGTTCAGTTAACAGAGTATCATTCCACTGTTTGATTGCAGCTGTTGGCACTTCTTTCTTATTCCTTATAATACAGGTTCTTCCTGATTATACCTTTCTACATCTGGTTTCTCAGCGTTATCTTCCTTTCAGTGCCCATGTTGAAAGATCAAAAAGTGGAGTAGTAGTTTGTCCCTGAAGCATGTCCTGTTTTAAATCTGTGATCACCCTTGGGAAATACTTGCTGGATTCTGAATAGCAGAGCGTGCTTTGAGCACTGCTGAGATAAAAGAGCGTATGTTATCTTAACTCACTCTGTCCAAAAGCACGTGTTTGGAGCTCGCTCTTACTGTCCCATCTCTGCAATTCAAAGAAACATTTGTCTCCCTGTTTTTTCTCTGTCTGGTTCTTGATGGATTTGCTTTTTAACCTCCTTAATGTCCTATGTTTAGGACTCTCAGCTAGTGATAGACTGCTTCAAATCTGGTTTTGAACCTCCTGGAGATTTTCCATTTGAAGACTACAGTCAGAATATTTACAGAACTATCTCTGATGGAACCATCAGCACACCAAAGCAGGAAGGAATGAGAATTGATTCAAAAACTACAGTTGGCAAGGCTAAAGGAAAGCTGTGGCTGTTTGGAAAGAAACCAAAGGTAACAATTAAGAAATTATTATTTGGAAAATTAAAATGTGAACATCTAGAGTGCATGGAAGCAGCAGTTTATTTATTTTAAAATAACCTTCCCCTTACCTGCCACTGTCTTTTAGAATATGTGTAAGGAGATCTGAAGCCTTGAACAGGGTTGGATACTTCCCACATTCCTTCTATTGATTTGTGTCTGGGAATGTTTCATTGCATTTGATAAAAGTAGCTTCCCATTACTGCAATGGGAAATCTTTCTAAGATTCTGTAAAGACTTTCTGCAGTTGCACAGAATAAGTGTTAACTGTGAATGTAAAAATAAGGGGGAGTGTACTTTGGAATCAGCCAGACTTCAGATCTCTCTTTTATAATATAAAAAGCAACCCCTTTCTAAATGTCACATTTATATATAGAAACGCTATGTGGATTTTTATTAGACCTGCTGCTTTTGAAAACTTCTGAGATTTGTCTGAAAACATTAAAGCTTATGATACCTCATTGATAAAACAGTGTTGAAACTCCATACTGGCAAATGTCCTAGAAAATATTACTATGAAATAGGTAAAAATATTTCTACGCTCAAGAAAAAATTGAAAGCATAGAAGTGACTCCTTTGTTCTCTTATAATGGGAATTACAATTAACACTTTCTGTGCAAGATGCCTTCATGCATCAACAAAAAAGATTGTCAATACAGGCATTAGTTACATAAAAACGAATAATGGAGCATACACATATTTACATTTTATGTTATGTCTTTGTTTAGTATTGGAACATATCAGTGAGCCATTTTAATGATTCTCACAAATTTCTATGAGATTATTTTAATGGTCCAAGCTAGTTTCTGTCATTTATTACAGGAAACTATTCTTAGAGCTTGTTACTGGTAGGAATTATTTTCCACTTGATAGTATTCCAGGAAAGCATATCTTTATAGAAAGGAAAGATACAGCTGATTTTTTATTCCATGCTCAATATATTATGTAACTGCAACTGTGTGTTAAAGTGAAAACTGATTGTTTGCTTTTCATGCAATATAATTAACTATTGATAATAGTTTAAATGCAGTAATGTACAAGCATAATTCTTGCATTTGTCTTCAGAGGTGGGTGAGATTCAACCTGGTCTAAAATCAGATCGTAATTGCCAGTTTGTCCACAAGATATCTTTCTGAGAGTCTGTAAATCTACACTGTTTTTCAGTCTGGACCTTGGCATTTACTGTAGTTATAAGAAGTCCCTGAGTATAAGGAAAGCTGTCAGGACTTGCCCTACTCTTTCTTCTCCCCAGTTTGTTCACTTTGTATATGGCATTCAGGGTCAGCCTTACTGTTTTCTGTGTGGAATCACAGGTGTACATTTGTTATACACACTACACGTGTCTCTTCCTAAAGGGCCTGGACAAAATGAAAGATTTTGTTCCTTTTTTGTCACCTGTTTTTGGGTCGAATGGAGGAGTGCTCTGCAAAACAGCAGCTGGGAGCAAAATACTTATCAGAAGATACTTATTTAATTCCAAATACTATTCACAGGTTTTAAAATATATTCCTAAATTAGCTAATGCAAAACCAGCTGATTTATTGCAGCTAGAGTATTCATGGTAGCCCTTGGGCCTTCATTTAGCTGAAACTATGGCTGGTCTTGACTTCCAGATACGCATTTACGTATTTTCTGATGTTGTCAAAGACTTAAAAGTCTTTTTGAAAGGGAATGACTTGTGCAAGAGTGGAAATAGTACAGAAAAATTGAAGTGGGAAAGAGCAGCAGAGGTTTGACAGACAAAAAATTAGAGAAGCAATTTGAAAAAAAGGGAGGAGAAGGGAGCAATTTGAAAAAGGCATTCATTATGTCAGTCCAGCGTGACTACAGAGATGGAGAACACTTTTTGTTTTAGTCATTCTCCATAGATGTACCCAGTATTTCTGTTCTGGCAAACCTGGTAGGGTACCTCAGTATGTAGGAGGAAGCATGGGGCTGGAATGCATGAGCTTCCAGAATGACTGTGACTAAACTGGCAAAAGCAGAACTTTGTTTTAAGAAAAGAGACGGGGAACTTGGGGACCTTGTTAGAATCTTGTGGCAGTGTTGATTCTAAAGCTTTTTTGAATATTCCTTCACTCTCTGCAGCAACCTGTAACTCTGAAGACTTAATTCATGACAGAAACCCTGTTAAACCCGATACAGTTATAGTATTAATGTGTCTGCAACGTTACAAGCTGTTTCTGTGTTGGATGGAAATTTTAGTTTTGTAAGACAGAATTTTCATTTTAAAATCACTTTGAACATTTGGCTTATTTATTGCTTTCTTTATTTCCACATTAGCCACAATCCCCACCCCTAACCCCTACTAGTTTATACACATCCAGTACTCCTAATGGGTCCCAGTATCCCATATTCTCCATTGAACCAGTGCATTATTGCATGAGTGACATAAAAACAGGGAAACCCAGAATTCCTTCTTTCAGAAGCCTCAAAAGAGGGGTAAGTTCAATAACAAGTTGAAATGCATGATGGGCTATGAACAGTGTGTTTGTGATGTGGCTTTTCTGATGCTCTTCACCCTCGTTATAAGGCTTACTTGGTTAAAAGTAACACTTCAACTATATAAGGTCACTTCTAGGATATTTTTTATCATACTGTACAGAAGTTACCACCAGATTAAAAATAAAACAGAAATACTCTTTATCACATTTGAAATACTTGTGCCTAAAAGAAAGGTGTTATAAAGAGGGTGATCAGCATGTGTTTGATACCTTTCTTCATTGTTGTTCACATTCACAAATGTTTTCCTACCATCATGTAACATATTTTTGCAGTAATTTATCACTGGCCATATAATCACCACAAAAATCATCTGGTAGATCTGGTAGGTCTTTGTTGAATTTGAATTGAAATTGTAGTAGTTGATTATGAGATACTGAACTGGAGAAGGGAGAATTTTAATTTCTTCTGTAGCACATGGGACTTGGACATTTTGAAATATTGATTTTTAAAGCATTATTGTTTTAATGCATTTTATGATTAATTAATTGTTTTTTGTTTGTCTTAGGTTCTTTGGGGTAACAATACTAAAAAAAAATATTACTACCAAATGCCTCCTACTGAGACTTACCAATTAATTTACTAATTTGTAGTGGCAAAATTCTGCAAAGAGAATTTATTTGGAAGGCAGTAGAAGGGAAATAATCCATGGTTTCCTAGCAACATTTATAGTACTAGTGATAAATATACTGGCACTTCCCTGGTATGTCAGAAAAGCATAGGCTGCCCAGTTTATGTATATTTAATGATATTTATTGATCCAAATAATGAGATAATTGGATGCATTTGATGATACATAATTAATAATTTTTTAATGTTTCAAAACAATATTGACTTGCTGCCTCATTTGCATCAAGAATGGTTGTCTACTCTTGACGTAATGTGGAGATCAAGGTACAACGTTGTTATTTTGCAGCAAAGGTATAATTTAGAGGCTCCCTTGTTGTCATTCTAAAATAGAATGAGTTCCAGTTAAAACTTATTTCCCTGAAGTCAAGTTGTGGCATCTAATTTCAGGCCCCCTGATATCTTGGAAATACCCTTTCTACCATGACTGTTTTTTTAGAAAATTCTTGTGGTCCTCTAAGTACCTATGGAGGACTTTGTGTCTGCTTTCCCCTTCTAATCACTCATATCATAGTTTGGGCTGGTCATGAAGGGGATGTTTTCTCTTCAGTACTTAGTGAGGAACTCACTGGATTAGATAGCACAGGTCTTGATTACACCTCGGCTTTGTTGATCACTGAATGTATTGACTCCTGCCTTACAAATCACTGCCTTTGCAGTACTAGTAGTTCTAGAACCTCTTACTGAAGCAAAAGATCACCTGCTAACAACTAGAGAGTGCTAATGGAAAATGAAACTGATTTTTTTAAATACACTGTTCATGTTGTAAAATTGAATTAATATAGGATAGTATTATTTAAAATTAGGGAGGATCACTCGTATCCTGCAGATCTTGATTAACTCAGATAAGCCACAAGATTAAATATTTCTGTAAAATCTTCAAGATAAACATTTAATTTTTATATATTTTGATTTTCCTTGCAAGCATTTTAACAGACATCACATTATCGCATGTTTTTTAAGTCTTTTCAGCATGTATACTGGAATACTAACAGATTGTTTTTTAATCTCATTGACCAATCTTATCTTTATAATATATCTTGATTAAATGTTTAATAGTTGCTCATACATGATGCTGTTTTCTAAATTTTTGTCCCTGAAAAATGTTGTCCCAGTGGTACTGACACGCAGAACTACCAAACCATAGAATCATAGAAAGGTTTGGAAGGGACCTTAAATATCATCTGGTTCCAATCCCTCTGCCATGGGCAGGGACACCTTCCCCTAGACCAAGTTGCTCAGAGCCCCATCCAACCTGGCCTTGAACACTTCCAGGGATGGGGCAGCCACAACTTCCCTGGGCAACCTGTTCCAGTGCCCCATCACCTTCCTAATGGTTTCTTCCTAACATCTAATCCAAATCTACCTTCTTTTAGTTTAAAACCATTGCCCTTGGTCCTATCAGTATCTGCCTGTGTAAAATGTATTTAATTTGCTTCAGCTTCTACCGAGCTCTGCCCGTGAGTTGGCAGGTATCAGACAGTAAGAATACTGGTTATTGTGTTTAACATGCCCTGGACAAGATTTCTCTCAAGGCACTGGAGATCACAAAACCAGGCTTCCTTTGTCCTGTGCTTCATGCAGTAGATTTTTCTATCATGACGCAGGGCAAAAGCAGCAAACAGTAGCTGTAGAGTAGGTTATTGAATAAAGGTGTAAGCAAGTGTAACTTGCTTTATTAGTACTGCTGCTGCTTCTCCTTTGAAAGCTCAGCCGTTCCAGAAGTGTTAGTGCTTGTGAGAGCCTGTGGTCAGTGCCAGTTGGTACAGAAACAGATGCAGCAGCAGCAATATGTGAACCTTGATGGTGTTTGCTTGGAAGGCTCTTTTTAAAGGGAACAGGAAGATTATTTATGCCATTTTGCATCCTTGAACTGTATTGAGTTTTCTACCAAAGTATCATTTGTGAAGATGCTTTGCCTCATTGCTAGAAATTCTAATTTTGTGTGTGTGCCCCAATCAACAACCTTAACGAGTGCTGAGGGGTTCGTAAGTGAGGTTGATCTCAATCTCCGAAGTTGCTTGGTGTTTCTCTGGAAAGGGTTATCCAAAGTCATTAAAAGCATTGGAGATCTTCAAAATGCTGTGAATGTTAAACCCAAGATTCGACTTCAGACCCCCATGTTTTATTTGCTTCTTCTAAGGATAAAGTCTTGAATGTCTTTATTTTTATCCGGACTAAAACATTTTTAGATCACAACAACTCAAATGCTGTTTTCAGAAAGTAGAATTGATTACTTCTAAACTTGAAAAATATCTTTATTTATTCTAGATCTACTGTGATAATAAAGTAAAGGCATTGTAAAAATTACATTTGTAATAGTGATGGTAATGGATTTTGAGCTGTGATTAAGGAATTATTTGCATATGGTTGATCAGTCCATCATCATCAAATTCTGCTATTTTGTGCAATGTTGGCTCTGTGTGTGTTTCTTTTCCTACAAAAGAAGGTCTTTAACCTATTATTCAAAACACTAAAATTCAAAAGTAGTTTAATGAAGTTGTCTATTAAAATTTCGTAAGTTAAAGTACCCATTATCACTAGTAATTTTTTTCAGTAATTCTTAAAGCAATTCTTGTGCTTATAGTAAAATGTATTTTTATAAATGAAAACATCAGTCCTTAAGTAATATTTTAAAGATAGACTTTTAGGCATTAATCATTTTCGTAACTGGTCGTTGCATGTCAGTAATTTCCCGTTTCTTTCTGTTTTCAAATGAACTGTGCAGTGGTCGGTGAAGATGGTAAGCCCGTGTGCTGATCTGTCTGCTGTACTTCTCCTAAGATAGCATGAAAGTAATCTTTGAAAGTGTTTCCATATCATAACTGCTTTCAGTCAGGCGCTGAAATACATCTTCAGATTTTCCACTCATATGCACAGTCTTCTTAATCATCCATGCTTAATGTAAGGCAATTCGACTTGTGATCTGGCTGCAACTAAACCTGCGATCTGGGACTTTCAGAGTTGACCGGTATTCACGAGATGGTCACAATGGAAAATACTTGGTGATTTCTCTTTGTCAGGAAAATTGTTCAAGCAGCATAAAATACTAGATGAAAAGATTACAAAATTTGTGTAAAGAACAAACATTGGATACTGCACTCCTTTGAATTTGGGAAAAAAATATTGCAGGGGGGAATGATCCTTTGTGCTTAGAAATATAGAAAGCTGTTACATAAAATGAAAACCACACCTTAGTCAGGATTGGATTTTTGCACTAAAATCCACAAAAAGACCTCTCTTCTTCTGATTCTTCTTTTAGGATACTCTGATTTTAACTGACCTGTAAGGAAGAATGATACAGAGGATGTGATTGTCTTTTTGTTTCTTTGTAGTGTGTAAAAGCACACGAAAGGATTTCAGGATTTTTTTTGTCCTCCAGAAGGGAACACTTCTGTTGTATTTTGGAAACACTATATCTTGATTTTCCTACTTTTATGGTGTCTTGTATTGCCTTCTTAAGAAGCAATGAGATTGATTTTTACAAGTGCAAAATATCCAAGACATTGAAGGGAGCAAGAAGATCTTAAGGGGGTTTATATTGGAAACTTGGCACCTGAGCCTGAGGCTGTTCGTGTAAAAATCTCGAAAGTCAAGTTTCTGTCAAGTTCCTTCTTGACAAAAGAAACGCTGTCCAGTTTGGTTTGCCTCCATGGAGGGTTACTGTAATGGCAAGTAGGTTTCTTGTGCTAAAACCAACTTCCTTAGGCAACTGGGAACACAGAAGATGAATTTAAACTTCTGTTATTACGACATGGACCATATTTCCTTCTTAACACGGTGGTCGCTGCCTGTCACCCTGAGGGGAAGAGTTTTCACAACAAATTCAAAAGACAACGTAAAAATCTTCCCATGCATTTCATACCCAGGCCCTTTCATCCCTCTTACAATCTTGGCACAAGTTTGCAATCAAGTTTGCGGGTTTGGGTCCATAACAATAGGTGGTCTTTAGGTTGCTTGGTTTGGGGCGTTTTTAAGGTTTGGGAAGTTAGAGGTTTTTTCCTTCCCTAAGTTTTTTGGATTTTTTTAATAGTAAAAAGGTTACTTTGAGCACTTTTGAATTCTGATTAACAGACCTAAAGTTTTGATATTAGAAAGGCCTTTTCTGTGCTCCTTGAACTAGTTTTACTCTAGGTAAAATCCATCAGAACTTTGTAAGTTGTAATTTTTTTTGTCTAGGATTGCTGAAATTCTGGAAGAGAACTGTAATAGTACTTTGGAATGAAGATCCAAAAAAAGTATTTTTCTCTTGGTACTATCCAAATCACCATAGAACACACTCCAGATAAAGAAACAATGATATCTACATACCATTATTGTATATACATCTTAGGTTATTGTTCTGAAATAATTCTGTAGTAATTAATTCTGTCCTTTCTAAATCTGCTTTGAGTGCAGTGGATGTAACAGGAGGTACATGACTCAGCCTTTAAGAAAAATAATTAAGTCTACAAATTTTGAATTACCCCTGTGAGCCAACTTACAGAAGGCAGAAAGAACCTTGAATGAGTGACTGCACTGGCAGCAAGAACACGCATTTATTCTGTTGCGGTCTTCTGTAGAGCTGTTTGTCGAGTAGAGTTTCTAAGAAGGTCCATCCTGCTTCCAGTGAACACTGTCCATGTGTGGATATGTCACTTCAGCTGCCCAGATATGTGCATGTAACTTGTTTCATGGTATTTCTGCTTGCAGGGCCCTGCACTAGAAGACTTCAGCCATCTCCCTCCAGAACAAAGGCGCAAGAAACTGCAACAGAGGATTGATGAGCTTAACAGAGAGTTACAGAAGGAAACAGACCAAAAGTGAGTGCATTTTTGTGGAGCTCTGTCACGGTTCTCTCACCGTGTTTCTTTTGGAGTCCTCTACCTAAGGCAACAGTGCTCAAAAGCTAGGAGACAATCTACTAGGCCAGGCTGTTAACAAGCATTTTAAAGTTCATACCTTTTGTATGTAGGTTCTATTACCGTTGCTTCCTTTTACTTTATTGTATTACTCATTTTGATCCTAATACTGCATAGGAAACATTGGCTCTAAAATCAGGCATTAAAAAAAATGCATAGGTCTGTTCAGCAAGTGAGCTGCCACTTGGAGCCTTAAGAATATAATTAGGAATAATAATTAGGAAATTATCTGTAACAAACAGTATGGGAAACAGCACTGAGACTGGATAGAGACGAGTCAACAGTTGGACTCCTTGTGTGCCTGTGCCCAGCACAAGAAAGGAAAGCAAAGTGCTAAGATGACAGAATGGGAGAAGGATTTAGGCAAGGTGTGGGGGAGCAGTAGTTCCTCATCTCTATGCTTAGCATCTAATCACGGGTCTGGATCTCACACACATTATTTTAGCTTTATTGAATCGGTACTGATGTATGTAATTTTCATAATTATTGTTGTGTTTTGTATGTTTTTAGAGATGCCCTCATCAAGATGAAGGATGTTTATGAGAAGAATCCCCAAATGGGTGATCCAAGCAGTTTGCAACCAAAATTAACTGAGACTATGAGCAACATGGACCGTCTTCGGATGGAAATACACAAGAATGAGGTTAGACTCTAAAACAGAGTTCCTTGGAAAATGTAAATGATTGGTACAATTGTACTTTGCCTTACAGCTTTTAAATATAGCACACAGGAAAACTACTTAAGAGTGCTCTTGATAGTATTTTTTTGTGGGGTGCCGTTTTTTCAAGTGTGTTCATCTAGCCAGAATAGGATGTATGTTATTAAAGATGTAAACTGTTCAGAAGAAGGTATTATTATTCAGTTATTCTGAAATTCACATATGATTAAAGACTATTTTTTTCCCTAAGACTAGTATGGAGTATAGGCTAAGTATAAGTTCATGCTTCACGTGAAGTAATTATGAGGCTTGACATCTGCATGCAGTCTCTCTGTGGCTGTGGACTGTATGCACTGAAGTGCATACATCCCATTTTCTTTGACACCAGTATTTGTCTTTTCTCCCCCAAGGCCTGGCTCTCTGAAGTTGAAGGCAAAGTGGCAGCCAGAAGCGACAGACGGCACAGCAGCGATATCAACCACCTTGTAACACAGGGCCGAGAGAGGTCACTATTCTGTCTCTACTGCTATTATGTCTTAGCCAGAATCAGTACATCTCTCTGGTAGTTAACAGGAGGTGATGGTTGTTACTTACCCTCTGAAAGTCTGGGTCCTTCTAAAGGAAAATCTTACTGGTTCTGACTTTGAGAGGTCACTTCATGCCATTATGGTAACATGTAAAAACAGTGTAATTGAAACACCTGCTCGATAAATAGCAGTGCCTTTTAAAGCTATCTTACTCTATTGCTTAAAGCTCACGCTAGTTTTCCATTTCCTGTGGAGACAAGTATGTCAAATTTATGTTTGTTTTTGTAGCAGAATTCAGTCTAAGCTTTTGCTAGGTCAGTTTTTTCAGAAAATCACCTCTGGAGTAACATAAAAGCTGCTAACAGGAATTGCCTGGTCTGCCCTTTCTGTGATGCATGTATGTTCTGAGTCGTAGAGCTGAGAACTCGTGAGAGTCCTCATGCTCCCATCATTGCGTTCCAGCCCTGAGGGGAGCTACACGGATGATGCCAATCAGGAAGTTCGCAGCCCACCACAGCAACACGCTCATCCAAATGAGTTTGATGATGAGTTTGAAGATGATGATCCATTGCCAGCTATAGGACATTGCAAGGCTATATATCCATTTGATGGTAAGGTTAACAACGTGCACTATGATTCCTTGGCTTATTATAAGGCATGGATTAGTTGTTATGGAGAAGACAGGTAAAATGATTTAAAGTAAGTTAACTGTATGAGCAACCAGTTGCTTACAAGATCAGTGAAAATACTTTATGAATTACTTTAACTCATAAGCAGTACATTTGTGCTGTTTTAAGATAAATATTAGCACAGCTATTGGCAAATGGTCAGCTTTACAAATTGGACTGGGTTCTTTTCTGTAAGTGTGTTTGGCCATATGTTCTCTTGAACAGATTTTTTTGTTCTTCCTGTTTATATATAATTTGAAAACTGCGCCCTGGGAAAAAGATGACTTGAAATTCTGCCTGAACGCTGAGACTTCTTTGCCTCTTGTTTTTCCCAGGTCATAATGAAGGCACTCTAGCAATGAAAGAAGGGGAAATTTTGTACATTATTGAGGAGGACAAAGGAGATGGGTGGACAAGAGCTCGAAGACATAATGGAGAGGAAGGCTATGTGCCCACATCATATATAGATGTAACGCTAGAGAAAAACAGCAAAGGTGCAGTAACCTATATCTAACAGTAAACTGGCAGCTTTCAGTTGTACATTCCCCAGGGAAAATAGTGGATAAATAGTAAGTTACACAGGTTCATGGAAAGAATTAAAATTTCAGAAGTCAGCAATGATCAGTTGTTTGCATTGGGAGTTTGCTATAGTTCTTTTCAGAGATAACCACAGTAAATTATGCATCTTATACTGGTCTGTAATTTTGACCAATGTCTTCTGCTTTGTTTAACTGATCTAGAGTTCCTGCTTTACAAAGCACTAAATCCAGTTCAGCTGTGGATTGGCCCAGGATTCCTGCTTGTTCTGTAGAATACTTTTACAGAGAACTGAAAAAATACTTAAGTTTTAAAGATTTCTAAGATTTACTGTTCTCACTTTTATAACTTAAATTATATGCTTAAAACAGAGGGCTTTTTCCTCTAATAACTAACTGAACTCAGTTACTGAAAATTATTAATTTCCTTCCTTGCAAATACTTGGCAGCTTTCACTTCTTAAACAGGAAAATGTTTTCTGATTCTGAAAGTTCAACAAAAATACTCAGGAAAAAACATTACGATTAAGAAGGACAGAAAGTTCGCTGACCTGCCTGTCTCCTTCCTTTTCAGTACTTGTAATGTAGAATGTTCTGTATTGGACACAGCTTCATTGTTTTAACTCTAGATACCTTGAACAAACAAAAAAGAGACTACATGTAATGCTTGATGTCTTACTGAAACCCCTCTCTGCTTCTGATAAGGGAATGATTTTATATTCTTAATCTGTGCCTGTAAACTAACCCTCTGAATTGTATCATGTTTAGTTTGAAATCAAGGTCTTAAATGTACAGTAATTCTCCTCATTGTTAAATCACTGAGGATTGGAAACTGCATTGCACTACTTGATTACTTTATAAAAAAAAAAAAAGACACTTATCTAAAAACTGTAACTCGTATTTCTACTGAGAGTTTGTGGAATTAAGTACAAGGCTGATGTGTAGCCACTGAGTATGGCCTGTTAGAACTGAGCACGCTTCTCTGTCTTCTAAAGGCCTTCAGTAACTTTGTTCTTTTCTTTTTCCTCTTGGACTGCAGGTTCCTGAAGCGGGTTTCTGAGAAAATGGGCGAGATCTTGAAGGAGGTTACATGCAGCTGCTGGGGGGGAGGGGGTGGGAAGGGGAGGGGTACTAGACTGGGAGGCCCAAGGGTAAAAGCTAGTTGCATGACTGCATGCAGACATACATTTAGTCACTAACATCTTAGCATCTCCATATATAGGTAAGGATGTATTACAGAATCTTCAATTCGTGCAGGAAAATAGAGTTCCATTACCAGAGTAAAAAAGGCTACTGCTCCTAAAATTGCTTTATTTTCATTGCCCTAGGTTGTCCCAGGTGCACAAACTATATTTTAGCTTGTGCGATGTTTTGATTTCTCAATTACGCTCTTTTCCAACTCATTTTAATTGGCAGCCATTTAGAACCATGTCATTTTTCAGTCTGCCTGTGCCACCTCCACGCTCGCCGTTAACCTCCTCCTGCATGCCTAGGACAGTCAGGCATGCTCTGTGTAACACTTCGCCATCACTGCTTGTCTTATTTTGTAACAAATCATTTTCTTTAAATATCTTCAGCACTAGAGTTTCATCCCAGTATCCATGTATGCTGCTATAACAATACCACTGCAACCGTCATTACATTCCAGATTTTTGGCATAACTGATAAGAGACCGTAATGTATTTTGTTAATTTGGGGAACTAATACATCTCAGCTCTAGCCTACAATGCAATCAAGAGAAACTCCTAGACCTGTGGTCCATCTTCAGCCCTTCAGTAACCTGTTGTGAGCACTGAAAACCTGGAACACAACCAGAGGATTCACCACTGCGAGCTAATGACTGTTTTCAGAAGTCAACCACTTGCCATTCAAATGCTGCCTTAAACTAGAGTGCCTAAAATCTGCTGTTTGCCAACACTACCACTTACAGTATCCCACAAGGGCTTTGTGTCTCAGCTCTTTCCACAGTGCTGCAGCTGCTGAGGTAGCCACGGTAGGTGTTTTCTAGAGCTCTACTTTACTGGATACATGGTGCATCATGAATTTTATACATTGAAATGTGTATCTCATGAATTTTATACATTGAAATGTGTATCTCTTCATTTGACTTACTTTAATATTTTTTTAAAAGATTTTTATGGAAACCGTCTTTTAGTTTTTCACTATGAAGTTCCAAGTTGAATTACTGCAGTGCTAGTCCATTTCCAGGTGATGATGCTTCATTGTACGGACCAGTTGAAATTTGAGTGATACTTCGTTAATGATCTATGTGCACTTTTACTTGTAAACAATTGAAATTTGGATATGTTTATACGTGTAAATATAGTTGTCTGCAGTGCCCCTATTGCTTATGTTGTCTTGCCTCCCATTTGTGGTTCTATTAATACATACATCATATCTGATTGATTAAGGTGATAAGAATTAGACTAGAGATGTTGGGGGGAGGGATATTTGTATCAGAGAAAGCTTGTCAACCCAGCCACCTGCTGTTCAGCAGCACATTATGAAATAAGAATTAAAACATCCTGTTTTTCTGGGGTCTGAAGCAATATTTGGATGCAGCAGTGCTGGATTCTGTTTCATTTCAGTGTTATTAGAAACTGTACTACCAGTAAAACTGAATTTGAGTGACTTGTGTAGAGGTTTATTCCTTTTGTTATGTATACCACTATTACACAGCTTGACCT
Source organism: Empidonax traillii (assembly GCF_003031625.1). Lineage (NCBI taxonomy): Eukaryota > Metazoa > Chordata > Aves > Passeriformes > Tyrannidae > Empidonax > Empidonax traillii. The sequence goes on along the minus strand of NW_020955255.1, from coordinate 1,850,141 downwards.
AGTGTACTATGGGGCCTATTAAACTCTAAAGTTTAGATTTTTGGAGCTTGTATACAGGGTTATTTATATAATAATGTGACATTACTCAATACTGACAAAACTACTTAGGTAGTTTTTTGGGTTTGGGGTTTTTGGGGGGTTTGTTGGGCTCGGGGTTGGTTTTTTTGGTTTGTTTTTCTTTTTTTTAAATCTAGTGCTTTTTTATTTTAAAGTTAGAGGAAACAAGATGATCCTTGTGGGTCCCTTCCAACTCAGAATATTCTGTGATTCTGTAATTCTGTGAAAAGAAGGAAATGTGATCTGTGTATTTTCTGCTAAAGGGCCTGTGGTCTGCCTGGCTAACAGCCTTGCAGGTCAGTAATAACGCTTCCTGGTAAAGGACTAAATGTTCTCTTCACGCTACTGTTTGTTTTCCTAAAACCAGGATTTGCTTCCTTTGGAGGCAGGTTGCTTTCAAGATGGATAGTGCAACTTGTATGAGGGTTATTAAACATAGGAAAAAACATTTGTACTTGCACAGCTAGTTATAAATCACTTATTCTAAAATTCTGAATGTGAGTTGTCTTAAAGAATCTGACATTTTCCAGTAATTTTTTAATCCTTTTTTGTGCACATGTTGATTTCCTAGATGTTAAATGCTTTGTTTAAAAATAGTGTTCTCTGTTGAGAATATTTTCATGGAATAAAAAAATCTTTTCATGGTCTAAGTAATTAGCTTCCCCATTTGTCTTTTGTTAAGATTGACAGGGAGACTTTCAGTGTAAGGTCTGTAAACTCTTGATGTGGTGGTAGAAACCTCTTTGGTGAGCATGGATAGGAGGAGCAGATTTTGGTGGTTCTGTTGTTACCATACTCAAATACTTTCAAATGCTCTAAGTAACATCTCACTCCAGAAACGACTTACGGACAACAAGCAGCACATGCAGCTCTAACTGTAGTTCTTACTTAGTTGTGCAGCTTCTGAGGATAGTGCTTATACCAGTTCTGTATGTGACAAAGTGGAATTTGTTGCTAAAACACTCTTTATATAACAAATACTGTGCATGCTGATTTCCTGTAAAAAGTGCTAACAGCACCTTATACTTTGGTAAGTATTTTTTCTTTTTCCTTGGACAAAGGCAAAGTCATTCAGCTCAGTAAATGAAGTAAGTTTAATACATACATACACCCACACTTACTCATGTCTGAAAGCATTTTAATTATCTGGATTGTTTGTTCTTGCCATTTCATCATTCATTCCTGGCAGTGTGGCTGTTGTGCAGGCTCCAGCAAAAGCCAAAGCCCTACAGATGCTGTCTTAAAAACACCATAAGTTGTCCCACCACATAGACAAACTCATTTTCTACTTTCACAGGCACCATGACATTTGAGCCTTTTGTTGTGGTCACAGATAAAGGATCATTTCTGCAACCTGCAGTATTTCTGTGATCTGTAAATATGCAAATTATTTTGCATAAAGATACACTTCAAATCACAGTTCTATTTACAGTATTTTATATTCATTAGAGGAATATTATACAACAGTTTTTCTGCCATGTCAGGTACTTAATCTATCATTTTATTTACACTGTTTGCTTCATCTTAATACTAGGATGCCAATGCCCTTACTCATTGGCGTCATTAAAACATTGCAGCTCTGGGGAAATAAAGGGATAACCAACTGTTCAAAGGGATCATTAAATGACTCGGTGTCACAGTAAATAAATAATTTGTTTAGAATTCAGTAGTTTTAAAACAAGTGTGCATTGTGCATTAAAAGTCTAAACATCTTGTGAAATGCAAGAGGTTTGTGCAGTATCATATTGCCAAAAGAACGCTAAGGTTATTTCAAGTAAATAAATTTAAATAGTGTTTACAGAGTCTTATATACTTAATTGTTCCACCAGCTTCACTACAGGAGGTTCCAGTTTTCGGGAAAGTGCAGTTAAAATCTGGTTGAATTTCTCATATCTTTCACTTTGATTAACTTGTGCTCCTTTGCTGCCCCAGAGCAATCTCATTTGAAATTCTGTCTTGAAGATTTCACTCAGCTCTTCATCTGGCTGGAAACCTAGTAAGTAAAAAGAATCCCACAATACCACCATCAGGCAAATGCTTTTTATTCTGTAAAAATGGCTTTTAAACTGCATTTCTTTTGCACAATGATTTTAACAAGCTAGTAAAGCAGTGCAAATCCTTTCCATCTTTGACATTCTAGTAGCACGCAGATGGCTCTAGGGACACTGGGACAGGCTATCTTGGTTCAGTTCTAATGGTCTAGAATTGTCATTATAGCCTGACCTTAAATATCATTACTGATGCACACAAGCTGCCTGCAGAAATCGTTATATTTTTCTCCACTCCCTTAACTTTTCCACTGCAGGTTTAAAAAAACCAAAAATCACCTAACTAACATGCGGTAAGCAGTCAGGATCTCAGTGTTGCATCGTGCACTGCTGTAAAGAACCTTGTTATCACGGGTGGTGGTTTATTTGCAATAATCAGAGTAGGAATTCTAAATTGTACAGAAGACAGGAAGTGATCCTCAGTCCTTACTGTACTTCAGTTGCTAGAAGGGTCACGATATTAAGTCATGAGAACTTTGAGTATGTTTAGCAAAAATGCTTATTGGAGAACTAGAGTGATGAATAATTTACTGGCTGCTTTTAAACAATACTGATGTTGTCCTCAGGCTCAGTTTCCTGCAGGACATTCTCTGCTATCTCGGCTCCTGTCAGAGAGGAGAGGAATTTCTCACACAGCCTGGTGGTGGCCCCCGTGCAGACACAGCCCCCGGTGCTGTTGCTGAGCAGCAGCTTCTCTTACCTTGCAGCGCCCGCTCCGCAGCCCGGCGGTACCGCTGCGCGTCCTGCGCGATGGCCCGAGCGGCGCCCAAGTGCCGCAGCATTATCTCACCGCTCTGGTCAGTGCTCTCCCACAGCTCTGTGCCCTCAAAAACAACTGCCTGGCGCTCCATCAGCGTAAGGAGAGGCAGCAGCAGTGGCACTGTTATGTTGTCCTGTGGAGCATTGATGGTCTCTGGGATAGAGAGTAACAAACAGATCATCGGACATTAAAACCTGCTAGTTGGAGAAAGTATTGTAACTGCCACTATTCTTCTTTTACGGTGGAAACTACTGTTTGTCTTCCATCTTTCAAATTACCACCTTACCTCAGATATACCTGTCCTACCAGTTTCCAGTGAACTAGTTGGGGGAGAAGACCAAGACAAATTAGTGAGGGAAAGCTGTATTTGCTGCAGGAGAAGGCTGTGCTGAATTACTGCAGAGCAGCACAGAGATTTTAAGCACATTTTTTAAAAAAACAGATTTTTTAAAAACATTTTCAAAATCCAGGTCATTCCAATAAATTCCATGAGGCTAAAAAGTTCTCACTGTCTACCCATTCTCTTGTAGAAATGTTTTTGTCTGCCTTGCACTCCTTTAAAAACTAGAGCTGCAAAGAATTGGGTGCAGAAGCACTTAAAGTGATCAGAGTAATTGCCTAGCTGATCCTTTCTGTTTGAGGATTCATCTTCTGATCCAACAGGCAAACAACTAAAAAGCAAAATCTGCCAAAATTAACTCTCCTGTGAGGAAGGAGATCTTTTCTTGTCTTTGAGGGAAGATGATGCAGTGTTTTGGTTTCTGTCCACAAAGAGGAGGTTTGGGTGTGTGAAGAATGTTATATTCTGCAGGGATACAGGCACACAAACACATACTGATGTTTGGTTGGCTGTTAGCTTCTGTTTCCTTGTCATATTGCATTATACAAGTCCACACAGTCATTTTAACATACAATGCACAGCTGTGGAAAGAGCAGCTGCCTCATCTCCCTACCCAGGAAATCAGTAGTGGGAGAGGTAAAAGGCTAAAGAGAAACCAGTGTTCCTCATACTCACTATTCCACTCATCCTGTCCTTCATGCAAAGCTTTGCAAGATGGTTTCAGCTGTTTCTCATACATAATGGCAGTCTGGGTGTAACGATGTCTTAGAGCAGTCCAGGTTTGTTCTAATCTACTGACCTGTTCAAACAAAATAGGGAATACCCATTAGTGACTCCACAGGAAAAGTACACTGTTAGTCATAGAATCATAGAACAGTCATGAAGACTCTGTTCTGATGATCTCTCTAGTCTTGAAGAAGCTGCTTAAATTAAATAAACCCATCAAACTACTCTACATTTTGGAATATAAAGAGAAACAGATTTTTACCTGTGGCATTTCCAGTGCTTTCATAATGGCAGAAAATGCATATAAATCCCCCAGTGAATCCTTCAGCTCCACGGCAACTTGGATGATCCTGTTTAATGTTGCTGCTCTATCTTCTACGTCTCCTGTGCAACCCAAGATATCCACAGCTATTCCTATTGCCATGGTATTGTGCCTGTAAGTGGATCAATTTATATGACTGGTTACAAATTATTAAATTTGCAAGTCTTCAAAGATCAGTTCAAAGGTATATTTCTACCTTGGTGTGCCCAGCAAACTGAAGTCTGACCCACATCTTCGCATCTAAAGCATCAGTGACATCGTATGAAATACATACACAAAAGCTTTATATTAATATTTTAATAAATTCTCCTAAAATACTAGGAACTACACAAAATTCTGCTCAAGCAATGAATGAATGAACACTCTTGAGAAAACTGCCCCAATTCTCTTTGTCCTCCACACTCAAATCCTGTGACATTCCCTCCTACATTTCAGCAATCAAACTGCCAAAATATGAGAAATTGTACATCAGGGTTAGTACATCCCAAATGCTCCCCCTTAACTTGTGCAGAGGTTTTACAGAAAGCTTTGCTGATAATTTTTTACTTTATTAGACCCTCCGATGTCTACCCAGTTGCAGAAGGCTGCTACCTTTCAATCTACTCACACACTTACATGCTCAGATTGATTCCTGAATTTTAGTTAATACTTGATCTTGTGAAGGGGAGCTGATGGCATTCAGCTGCTCCAAGGACCCTTTGCTTTCAATGCCATTCCCCTTTCTTTCCTACATGCGCTACATGTGTGGAGTTGCCTTATGGCCTTCAGGAACTTCCTATTCAAAAAGAAGTTACATGCCATCTGACTGAATAACCTGTACATGTGAATTCAGGAAACATACAGGAGAGCATTCTTTGAGGAAATGAGGAGCACAGCGCAGCCATGCTCAGAGCTTCTGGCCATCTGCCCTGGAAATGAGTAACAGGAACATTTACCTTTCAATGAGGTCAAGGCGCAGCTGGTGTCCGTAAGGCAAGGTAATCAGTTCAAGACCAGAGTTCCCTCCCATATTCCTTCTCATCTCTTCAGAAACTTCTACTATCCTTGCCACCTGTCAAAGGCAAAGAACTGTGCCTAAATTTTGAAACTTAACTTTCTTCAAAAAACTTCGAGCCTCACAGAACTCCAGGTTAGTGCAGGCCTTACACAGCTAAGTGCATGAAATGCAACATTAGAATACAGGCATCAAAATCAACTTAGGCACATTCAGTGTCTGACACAAAAAGGCCAGTAAAACACTTTTTTAATATTATTCAGCCATCAGAAAACATAAAAAGTGTAACCAAAACGCATTATCAGACTTGCATCTCCTTCTGGAAGCAGAGGATGAAGTTCCAGGAAATAGTGCTCCCAGCCTGGTCCTTGTCAGAGTCACACTGCTTTTTGGCCTTAAAGATGTACACCTTGCTTTGCCTTTTTCCTTTCTGAAAAGATGACTGCTCAGAATGTTTTTGGTTACATCACAGGGTCCTCATAAAGGTGAAGTAGAAAAAGGAGGATGCAGAGTGCCTAATGAAGTCGGTATATGAAAGCTGACACCCCCACCAATTTGTCTTTGCTTTTTAAACATATTACATTAGCTACTGGTTATCTCAATGACAATTATATATGCTAATAATAATAAAAACTACATTAATACGATAATATAAGACTATCTACTGGTTTAAGGCCTGTATGTTGAGACATTTACAAACCAATCTGCTTGCAGTTTTCTGATACACCCATCAGCAGGCTTTCATGGTTGTGAAAGATGAAAGCAATCTGGGCTGCACAACAAGCCTCACTGGTACAAAATGTAGCACTGCAGAGAAACCTGTTCCACTTCTAGAGACACAGGAGTGATATGAAGCCCCAAGACACAGTGATTGCTACTCTGTCATTCACATACACGTAGCAAATATTCACTTCATCACTTACTATATGGGTGATTTTTTATTAGAAGTGTCATTATTTAAAAGGCAAACTGATGCCATGTAGCAGACCTAAGAACTTCAGCCTTATCAGGGATCTCAGTACAAGGCATTCATTCTGGCCCAATTCACATGCCAATCTCATTGTATCATGCAGTTCTTATCAGTGCAGTCTATGCAACAAGTTCCAATGAATGACAGGCATTGGTTCAGCACTAAGAGATGAATATCAAGTAGACATGTCTACCTGTCCCAGCTAGTTACTGTTCCTGCTCCAAAATCCAAAAATCTGTTTCTGTAAAACCCCCCAGTGACTTTTAATTAATTGTACAGGCTTTCAGACTTCCATCAGGCCAGCTGGCTCCTTGGATCCATTGCAGAGTTTATAGTATTTAAAATAAGGAGTCCAGTAATGAGCTAATTGATTATAATATATATATATACACACATATATAAATGCTTACTACTTCTCTAAGGCATGCATATCCTATGCCTTCAAGCAACACTCTTTAACAATGTATTAAAGATATTCTAGTTGTTATTAGGTTGAAGGAAGGAAAAAGTGAATTTTGGAACTAAACATTAGAGAATGCTATTACTACTTTGGAACCATAGTAAGGAAGCCTCAACCTACCATTTCTGAAAAGAGCAAGCAGTTGTGGAGCTGAGTTTTTCTGAATCACCATACCTGCCATGAAGCCTCAGTTGGCAGCAGCTACTGAGGAGAGGAGCTGTGTTTGTTGTCAGCAGGACCCCAGGAGCTGACAGGCACTCCCCCACCCTCAGAGCCACAGTGCCCATCAGTGCAGCAGCACCAGCAGAGCACTACAGACACGTTTCTTCTGGAGCATCACCATTTCCACTTCCTTTCTCGTCTGCCATGGAGTTGCCCAGTAAGTAGCCACATGTTTTGCTTCTCAGACTGCTCTTAAAATCCCAAACAACTAAAACCCAAAAAAGCTTGGGGGTTAGATATCCACCCTGCCACTTGGTTCCTCTAGCTGCCCTGCAGGGCAGCACTCAATCATCCCAGCAAAGTGCTGCAGATTCAGCTGCAGTTACATTTCTTTCATTACACAAAGTCATTACCTCATTAGGAGATGATTCTCCTGTCTTTCTGATTCAACAGCTGAGCTCCAAGTCCTGTCAGCTGACCAAAGTCTACATTGTGAAAAACAGTTCTTTATGTTTTCACATCTTTCTAAGCAATTCTGCTAACAATACAGTTCTCTCATAGGACAGAAAGGCATTACTCCTGATAGCTGTTTTCTCACACCACCTATCCAGCTGTAAGACAGGAACTCAGACCAAGATTAGAAGAGCAGCTGGGTTTAGAAGTTTAAATGTATTTAGTTTCCTTGAACACGGTATCTTACAACCAGCCATATGGCAACCAGGTAATGTCTGTCTGCTCTTTGCCCATACAAGCATTTCCTGTCATGAGCAGTTCTTCCCAGTGTTTACAGCACAGATAGCTCTTCCTGCAATACAGGAAAAAGGCTGAATCCGAGAGATGCAGCAACTGGTAAGAGATTTAAAAGATGTATGGAACACTGAGAATATGAGTCTGAAGTCAAGTCAAGGATGATGAGAGACCTTTGGTCCAAAGAGTGAACATTCTTGTTCTTCAAATGGAAAAAACCCACCCAAAAAATTCCTGCAACCAATACAAACATTACATTACCTGCAAATCTACCCATTAATCTTTTCATATCAGTTCTTTGAAAAGCCTAAACTTGCACAATACAAAATAAAATGCATGAACTTGTGGGGTTTTTTTACCTTGCAGTCCATTCGAAGAATATGCTGTGCAATAATCTTTGGGTTATTGTTGGTGAAAAGCTCCTTAACTCTTCTAACCATTGATGTCTCCAATGGCTTGTTTTCAGGAGGAAGTAGTTTGGATTCAAAATCATTTGGTTTAAAACTAGACACTGTCTCAAAAACAGGTGCAGAAAAGATGTTGTCTTCTTCAGCCATCTGAGTTGAAGCTTCTAAAGGATCTGCAGAGTTCATTGCAGGATCATCGTCAAGGATCAGATAGCTCGTTTCAGAGTTCCTGAATGAATGTGTTCCCCTCTCCTTTCGTGTCAGATATTCCACGTAGCTGTTTTTCTGACATAAGTGTTGTTTTGTTGCTGCAGGATGTCTGGCAGGGTTTAGTTCACAGTAGTGTCCTTCTGAACTGTGGAAAGCCAAAGGAGAATCTGGGGGCTTCATCAGGGGTTTGCTGGGTTTAGGTGGAGGCTTTGGACAGAGCTGACTGTCTGATCCTCTTAGAGCTTCCCCTGCTTGTGACTCCCAGGTGAGTTTCTGAACAACTGTGGGGCTTAGAGATGGTTCACTGCCTGTTCTAAATGCAGGTGAACTCGGACAGGAGTTTGTATCTGCTTCAGGTAATCGAGATGGATGTCTCGAACCTGCAGGGGAAAATGGCATTTTAGAAGGCCAAAATATATACAACTCCTGATCCCTGTCCCAGAGTTCATCTCTTAATGCTATTTCCTAAGGAAAATATTGTTAGATCATGTAAATTATTCACTGGCAAAAATGTATATGAAATTATATTTTGAGGAATAAGCTAGCCAGCAAATTCCATTCACTTGCTGATCCTCCCCAAATCCCAAATACATGGAGCAGCTGCACCATAGTATTATTCTGTGGTAATGCTGACAATAATTCCAGTCCCTGCTGCATACATAGGCTATACTGTCAGAGCTGGATGGTCTCCATGGCTTGGAATAGGAGGTTTCTTTGAAACCTGATCTAGGCTATAAAAACAGCAACTTCCAGCCACACCACATAAAAGATGAGTCATTTCTGAGAATGACAAGTTTGAGATGAAAGCAAAACTTTCCAAAGTCAAGCCTGAACCTGCAAATAAGGTATGGAAGGAATGAATTTCAGGGATGCTAATCTTTTTGTGGAACGGTAGCTGATCCCATTACAAAATGCATGGCAGGACTGTTATAGCACAGAAAGAAAAGTTTTGCAGCCATGGATTGTAATAATCAATTCAGCTACAGATGGACAGAAACTTGCTTCATAAATGTCTGTCCATCCCACTGTTAAACACAGGAGCACACCCTTTCTATCAGAATACAGTCTCACTATACAAATACTTAGCATTCTTTTTGTCATGAGAAGTCTTTCCACAATAGGCACTATGAATTTTAACAGTATTGTATTCAAAATGCCTAGCAGCCCTGGAAGTCAAACACTACAGTTTGTCCAGATGGGAAGAGATGCATTATTGCAGGCTTCCATGTGTTAGTATGGAAACAATTGCTTAAAAAAATCTGAAGATGATGAAAAAGAAAGGGCCACAATCAACAACTGGTCAAGTGTTAGCACACCTTGTAGCCCTGCAGTAAGATGATAGTGGCTGTAACACCAGAGAGAGTAAAAGTAATTAAAAGCAAAAGGGATGGGGGTAGAGAGACTGAGGGAGGCAGAAGGACATAACTGAGTACAAAAGCCCTCATAGTTCTCGGTGAGGAACATTTCCCACATCCGCATACTTCACCCTGAGAAAAAGAGGTTACCAGAATTTCCATGAAACACCACTTCTACTTAATACACTTCTGTCAGAAAGACATGACCGAAACAAGTCAGTTCTTGTAAAGCACAAGTGAAGAAAGGTAATACCATCAAAAAAGACATTAACGCCAACTGTAGCTGTCATTTTCTGGAGTGAAAGCCTGCTGAGTTGTGTGCTAAGGTACTCAAACTAGCTGGTGCATTGTCAATAAAAATCCTCTTCTAGTGACCTAAAAAGCAAGCAGGGTGCTACCACAGCTTACACTGGCCATTAAATATAACTGTATTTACAGTGCTCAGAACACTCAGCACTCTCACTTTGCTCTGAAGAGTTACAGACTACCTGAACACCAATTCTATGTGTGAAACATTTAATTACAAAACATACCTATTAGCAGATAGCTCTCTGACTGGTGAGCCTTCAAAGGGAACCTTTTCTCCAGAACATGGTCCAAACTAGCTGGCTGGCTACCACTTTTGTCTTTGTTTCTAGGGTAAACAAAAATGCAAACAAAACCACATCAATATATGCAACACTCTTAACATACATATCTAACTGCCAGAATATATCATAAACAGTGCAAGGATCATTAGCTTTCCACTTGGGCAGCTTATACTAATAAAAGGTACTTCATGCTGTTGCAGTGGCAGTGAAATGGGCTATGCCATGTGTCACTTTGCAGCACTTACGAGGCTATTTCTCTGAACATAAAGAACTCCTAACGGAACATTTGATTTGGACACTGAAATTAGGATCCATTTGCCCACACTTGGCTTTTTTATTTCAGAAGTCAAATATGGAAAACCAGACTTCTCCAGAGCAGCAACAACATTTTATTTTAATCCTTTGTTTTACGCAGTCCAGTCTTGCCAAGTCACTGAAGAACAAGCTGCAATGCTGTTGTGCTTCCAGAGTCCACATTTGCTCTCGCTTTGTGGATTTGCTGATCCTTTGCTAAAAATCAGCAAACCCTCATGCCTAGCCTTCCATCTCAAATCAGAGTGAAAATGTACATCACCTACAGCAGTTACCTCATTTCCTTCCATAAGGACAGCAAAATTAAGTACCTCAAAAGATTTCCTCTGGGCATGCCCTGCTCCGGGGACTGCATGCTGGATGTACCAAGACTCAGCCTTTTTGCAGTTTCTGTTTTTCCGTCAGGGGTACTTGGCTCTTTTTGTTGGACTGGAGTTACACCATACTTTTCTTCTAGAAACCTGAGAGGCACAGTCCTGTTGATAGGCTGAAAAATAATTGCTCCACTCTGCTTTGATATTGGTGTGCGATTCCCAACATAGTATCTAACTAAATCAGGGATACTGTCAAAACTTTCCAGTTCAAACTGATACTGAACACGGCAGTAGGCTTCACTGAGTCTTAGAACTGTTTTGTTGATTTTAAAATGCTGAGAGGTATTTTTCCACTGGCAGGTAAGAACAAAGTTCCCAGGACTGGAGAGAGAATCCCTAATCAGAAAATCTCCATCCCTCTGAACTTGGTCTTCTGCCACCTTGGAGGAAAAAGAGTTACACAAAAAATACTTTCAGAATCAGAAAACAAGTAGCCAAACAACACATTGCAAGAAAACATTTTTAAACATAAGAATTAATTTGGCAAAGCCAAAATTGAGACATGCCATGAATATAAAGCAATGCATGAAGTGTGTTATAAGAATAATGTCTCCAATTCTAAAATTAAAAGCTCATCTCACAGCAGAGATGTGGAGGGGCTTCTTGGAAGGAAGCAGTAGCCAGCAGCATGACCCACTTTTGCATGTTCTAGTTTGCTAAGAAAATAAGGCATGAAGGGAAAGCAACGATCCAGGATTTTAGAGCTTAAAGCATCTGAATAGACAGTCACAATTGAAGTTCAGAAGCCATTACTACAAGATCCTGGAGTTTGCCCTTTCCTTATTACCTTAAGTGACAGAAGCTTTCATTTTTTATTCTTTGTGAATACTGCACTAGAAGGAGTCAGAGAAATCTTGTTTTTCTGTTTTGAGTTACTCCTTTCATGTGCTAGAACCGACGCAGTCAGCGTCAAGTGCCGTGAGTGGGTGCTGAGCCTGCTCTCCCTGCGCGGGGAGGGGCGGGCAGGGAGGCCCGCAGGGGGAGCTCCAGGTGCTCGGAAACCGAAGCTCCGATCCAACCACAGCCTTAATATGTTTTTAACTGCGTTTGCAAGGATCGAAATTAAGTTATTGCGTAGATTTTGTTGTGGGTTTTTTCTCTCTCCCAAATTCCAAGCGCAAGAAAGAAAGTAAACAAGAACATTTTAACTTTGGTTAAGAATACCAAACCAAATTCACGTCAGTGTGTCTGAACAATACGTGGACATAGTATTCTCAAATACAGCTTAAATTCTATTTCCACCTGTATTCAGCGCACAGCAATCCTGAAATATCTTTATTTTCCACCAGGGTCTCCCCTAAATCCTTCCTCAGCCTCATTTTTTGCCAAGCCATGATAAATACCATAGCTTTCATAAAAATAGGCATTATGTGTCTACTAAACTAATGCAGATATCAGAGATGTGTATAGCACTTCAGTGAAATTGTGCTCGTCTACAGAAGCTCAAAGCACATTTGGCAACGCAAAGACCACGTACCTGCCGAGGAATACGTCCGTGGTACCAGGCATGGCTACGCAAGTCCTCACCACTCAGCTGTAGTTCCTCCTCTAACTCCTTCTTCAGTTTTTCCGGGCTGTTGTCCATAACCTGCCTCTCCCTAGAAAACTGCAATAAAAGATTAAAAGCTTCAACTGTGCCAAGTTTAGTGATTAACATTTTACCTGGGTTATAACTTCCATCACATGACTTGCACTGGAATGCAGGTGCTGCTTTCAGCAGGCTGGCTTGGCTTTGCTCTCTAGATTGTATTTGCAAAACCCAGCATTCAGTGAGATAACATGTGATTGTTCTACACCACACGGAACAGAGCAAAGTGTTCTGTCTGTAAACCAAACTAGTAACGACACACCTACAAAGTCACTTCTCTTACTTCCTCTTTCCAATCTGAATTCTAACTATATCCAAAAAAATGGAGCTGGACACAAATGCCCTGCTCCAATATTCTTCCTCCTCTTTAAACTTCCATTTTAAATTCAGATTCTTTCCTCCCAACCCCTTTTGAACCCTTCCAATTAAGAACATTCCAAATGCATCAAGACAGGCTAACCTGGACACACAGAGCTGTTCAATATTGCACTAAGAAACAATTTGCCAAAGTAAAATTTCAGCCATAAAGGGCTTACTTCTGATGGTCATTATCTGTCTAAATCTGCATGTCCAAGATGTTCCCTTCCTAAGGGGGAAAAAAAAAAATCTCTTGTTGCCCCTTAGCACAAAAAGCATGAGATCTGCTTGAAGATATCTCCATCACCACTATACAACCACTCTAAGATTTTCTGGAAAAATTCTATCTTCTGGAGTACAGGTTTCATGCTGGACCACTCTGTCTCACTAGTCCTCATGGCTGCAGTGTTGGTAACAAAGTGAGGTGTGGTATCTTCTCTGGAAAGAGACCATGTAGTCTTTCAAAACCACTCAGTGGAGGGAAGTACTTTGGACTTCCTTTCATTCTCCAAGGGCTGGGACTCCATCCCTTCTTTGTTGTGCTGAAGAGTTTCAAAAGCCTGGGAACATATTCTACACTGATCAAAGAATCTGAGTACACTCTCTCTTCAGAGAAAGATCACAGCACAGAATAAAATGCAACATTTTGCTCCGGTGCATTATGGATTTCTTTTCTTAGCTGTGGATATGAGCCAAAGCTCACAGGTTCCTTTCACTGATACACTGAGGCAAATATGGAACACATGCATTATTTAAAAGAGAACTGGGAAATCTTGCCCACCAATCCTGTTTTTTCCATGAACACTTGCTCTCTATAGCATTTTCTTCTTCACATTGAATACACACAGCACCTAACCGTGGGAGCAGGTGGCACACATTTAACACTTCTTTCAACAACTCTCCCTGCAATTTCAAGCAGACTGAATTACAACAGATTACCAGACAGCAGATTTTTGGTGGAATAATGCCAGAAGAGGCATCCTACTGCCAAGACTATTTAAGCATTCTCTGGGAGTCCAGAGAAATTCTGAGACAAATTCTCCTCTGCGGTTTCCTTGGAGAGAACTAAGGCTTCTCTTAGACTAACACAAATTAACGTAGTAGCTTATACAGAAGGGTAAAAGATAAAAACAACCTAGTAAAGAATAACTTTTCACCCCAGTTTCCCTTCTGTGAACCATAATAGGGTGTTATTTTTCCATACAAATGTGGTTCACAATGGACAAGCATTTTTGACAAGGAGTAAATCCTTCAGGAAGAAACCATACCACAAAAAAAGAAGACCTTCACTGCAAGGACTTGTTCATAAAGCCATGGACGATGTGAAGAGGTGAACTTACTGAATGTAGAAGGAGTCATAGAAGGGGATTGGTGAGGACTGAAGTCCAAAAGCATACTGAAGTGTCAAAACATAGTCAAGTAAGGCCAAAAATCTGCCCTCCATTCCAAATCCCTGTGCCCTATCAGACCAGCGTAGCTGAATTTCCCAACTCAAATGGCTGGGTATCCATTTAAAGCTGATGGCATTGATTCCAGAATTAACAGCCACATCTTACAGAATGATAGCAAGGATTATAGCATTTACATAACCTGAAGGTAGACTGAAGAGCACACAAATGGAGCTGAGGCCTTTGAAGAGTCCCTTTTCTCCTGACTGCACAAGGAAGTGGCTGGAGAGCTTTTAAAGTCCCCCCTCCAGTGTAAACAAGAGCATCCAGCTGCAATGGAATACCAAGCCCTTACAGTCATAGCTGTGTGTTTTTCCAATCTACAAAGGAACTACTACTTTATTATGAATTGTATTTAATGTTTTGAAAGATACTTTTGATGGAATAGAAATCTTTAAGAACCCAAAGCTACTGTACAGATTGTTACCATCATTCCAAAAGCATCTCACTGTATCTCAATGGTAGACAAAACTACTGGAAATGGACTAAACTACACAATGCAAAGGCAATAACTGAAGTTGCGTAGAGAACTAGATTCTTAGCCAACAAAAACAGCTACAGGTCTTTGTGTATGGACTAATTTTATCCACAGTACTGACACAACTTACCTTAAAAAACCCAGGATGATCAAGTTAGAGATAGACTTCAAATTACAAATACAGCACAAAACCCTAGAATTTCTTCTGGTGGTTAAATGGATTTTTCACTACTCAAATAAATGTAATGAGACACGCGTTGCACTTGAATTACATCTAATAACACATCAAGAAAAACATTTAAGGAATTCAAACCAACTAAATTGTTAACGTTCAAGATTATTGGTTTGTTAAAAATCTTCCCCACCATGGTCTACCACACAGAGTATACTCTGATTGCCAGAGGTCAGACATCTCCTGAGGTGAAGCAAACATGCTTAAATAACTTTTATGCAACTCTGAACTTAGTGAAACAACTCCCGTGGCTAGCACAAATCCCAAAATACACAGGGGGAAAACTGCCTAGGTAAGCAAGTTCAGTAACAGCATGTCTTCCTGGAGAGTTTTTTGTTAGCTGAGACTGATTTCTTATACAATCCATGTCCTTTACAGGAAAACTGGGACTGATGAACTGTCTGTAATGATACCAGCCTATACCATTCCATGCTAAACACTGTACCCAAGGCCTCTGACCCTGCAAGAAGCTCTGCACACACCCTGAACTTCACATCATGCAAGGGTTCAAAAATCACTCCAGGCCCAGCTTGCTGCAAGCATGTTAGTTCTGTAAATAAAGAAGAATGCAAGCTTAGGACAGTGTAATTAGCTGTATCAGTGGGCTTTCCTTCAAATGAAAAAGTGACCTGTCCCACACAACAGGATGCAGATACTTCAGCCTCATTTTCCAACAGCATCCAAAAGTTAACGGGCAGCAATGGTATGCTGAAAAGTTGCACTAACTTCGTAGTGACAAACCTTCCTTTAGTAGTATACCCTCACTTCATTTCTTTGTCTAAGACACTTTGTTGGCTCCTACTCAATGACAGAAAGCAATTTGAATATACTTTTACAGCTAGACAGGGAAGTGGATGGTAAAGAGAAATTTTAAAATAATTTAGGGCAAAGATTAAAGACTTCCATGTATTCTGCAATAAAACACAGTTGAAGAAACACAGGAAGCTCTTGTGCCAACCATCCTAACTGAATTAATCACATCACAATAATCTACTGCATGAGTTTGGTAGTAAACAAAATATAAGTCCCCCAGTCCCTTCTGTTGCCTATTGGCAGTGAATTCTTTCTCCAGTTCACATCATGTACAACTGCAGTGAAATACATATACCAGTGAAATATGAAAATCCTGGGAGGAGAATCACACAGATATACCCCACATTGCATCTTACGTGTTCCAGCTTTCATGTCTTATCTCAATTGTTATTAATTAATTTCTCCTTACAGTAATTGAGTGTTTGGTTTATTGGTTTGGGGGGTTTGTTTGGTTGATTGAGGGGGTGAGGGCGGATTGATTTTTTTTTTTTTTTTAAACAGTTTGAATTATGAGAGAAAGGCTTTTACTTTTAGATACTGTTTGGAAGTGGTCCAAAATCTGTCATGCTAGATCACCTCATTCAGTTCTGATAAAGCCAAAATTCACATAATCTCTCTTTGTACCCTTCTGGCAAAGTATTATTTAGGCAAAGCACAGCCAAGGACTGTTACAGGTACAGGACTAAAGGTGGCCACCTTTCCATCCAATCTCAATTACTTCCTGGTGCTTTGCACAGCTCTGCCAGCTGATACTTAAACGAGCCCAACAGGCAGCCTTGGAACCACCTGATTTCTTGTTGCCTTGAAGGTTTCAAGAAAAAAAAGAATAAGAAAGGAGATGATTATTAGGGATAAATGAGAACAGCTTTGTGAAAATTGAAGTGGGATCTGACTAAGGAAAAAAAGTCAAGCAGTACCTTTCCTAAACTTCTAGTACTTTTTCTAAAATTTTAATAAATGTACTGAACAGAAAGATCAGTCAACAGAAAACATGAAGGGGATG
Source organism: Empidonax traillii (assembly GCF_003031625.1). Taxonomy (NCBI): domain Eukaryota; kingdom Metazoa; phylum Chordata; class Aves; order Passeriformes; family Tyrannidae; genus Empidonax; species Empidonax traillii. The sequence continues at coordinate 1,833,388 of NW_020955255.1, read as the reverse complement.
CTGGGGCAGGGACAGGAAATACCAAGAGGGAAGACAAAGCTGTCAAATGAGAAAGAAGGGAGAAGACAGGCAGACACAGGACACTCAAAACATCTGGAAAAGTGAAAAATCAGTGAAATTCCTCTATTTCCAAGCCACTAGAGAGCAATCAACTTGTTCATACTGAAAATGAACATTTTATTGTCAAAGTTCCAATACTGGATCAAGACATACTTCCCTGGCTGCAGAGGTCCCTTCAGTTTTTAATCCCGTGCTCTTGTGACCCTAATCAGACTGCCCGTCTGGCACTATGAATATAAGCATTTGAAAATATACAGTTACATCAATTTAGAATATGTTTTAATTTCATTTTAATGAGTACAAGGTATGTCATTTCACTCATGACTCTCCTAATTGGTCACCAAACCAACCAGACTGGCACTGAGCATAGAACCAAACACTCCATCATTGCTGGAAAGCACTCTTGTCAGTCCTTAATGTCTCCTTACAGAAAAGCAGCATCATTGGCCAAGAACTTGCAAAACGACAAAAACACATGGACAGAGTCATTTCTGAATAGTTTTTTGAGAAAGAACTATTTGGAAAAAGGGAATTTCTAAACACATGAATCCACTTTCTGATTAATTTAGACATCTCAAAGTACAACTGGTGCAATGCTCTTTACAGGGGCAGTTTAACCCTCTAGAGTGCACCAGGTTCCCACAGGACTAGAGCAAGTGCTATATTAAGTAATAGGAGGTACAAAATGGGTGATAAAAGTCTCACTGCATAGATGAATGCCAGCTTGGGCAGGATTTTATTTTCATGTGGCTTAACTGGTTGGTTGAGAGAGACCAAATACAAACTTTTGCCATGCCCAAAATATGGAGGAGAAATCTCAAACTACTCAGACAGATGAATAAATACAGGACAGTGGCAATTTTGAAGCCACAAGCTTTCCACAACCTTGTTTAGGTAACAGGTGAAAACTTCTGAGGTTACTGATGAAAAGATAACAAATTACAATGAAAATTTTCATTGTGACTGTGACAGCTCTTTAAAATCAAAGAAACTCCATCATGTGCACGTTCTCAGTCTGCCACTACAAACAACATAACCTGCCTGACATTCACAGAAAAGCAGCTAATTTTTAGTAGCCATGTCCCAGTTTCAGCTGGGATAGAGTTAATTTCTTCTCAGTATCTGAGACAGTGCTGGGTTTTGGATTCAGTATGAGAACAATGTGATAACACACTGATGTTTTGATTGTTGCTAAGTCGTTTTATCCTAAGTTAAGGACTTTTTTGTGTCCCATGTTCTGCCAGACAGGAGGTGCACAAAAAGCTGGGAGGGAGCACAGCCAGGACAGGTGACCCAAACTGGCTACAGGGATATTCCACAGCACAGAACATCATGCCCAGCATATAAGCTGGGGAGGTACCTGGCAATGGGGTGCATCGGGGTTCAGGGACGGGTCTGGCATCAGTCAGTGGGTGGTGAGCAATTGTATTTTGCATCACTTGGGGTTTTTTATTTCTATTATCATTATGATTATTTAATATTATTATTATTATATTTTACTTCACTTTGATTGTTAAACTGTTCTTACCTCAACCTAGGAGTTTACTTTTGATTCTCCTCTCCATTCCAGCGGGGTGGGCGGTGGGGGTGGGTGAGCAAGTGGCTGTGTGGTGCTTAGTTGCCAGTTGGGCTTAAAACATCACAACTAATAAATAAGATATTTGTTAGGATGGGGAAAATAAAAAAGTCTTTTACTACAAAGTTCAGTCCAACGTTAAGTGACGGTAATGGGAAAACTTAACTCTAATGGATTCAACATCCACTTTCCACAACAACTCTACACTGATAACAAATCCCTAGTTTTCTAGGTAACCACATTCAGTCCTAGGAGGACAGCCTCATTCCTAAAATATGGATCCTGACAAATCCTGAGTTGAGAGTTAGTCAAATTGTAATCTACTCACTCAGTGACCCTGGGGATTTTGACTACCAAATCAAAAGGATTTTAGCAGTTGTGTAGGGTTTTTCTTTTTTTTTTTTTTTTTTTTCAAATCTGAGACATACCCAAAGTTACTACTAAGAAGTTAAACGCATAAATACCTACTGCAGAATGTTCCCATTCCCATCAAACAGAAATTGCTTACAGAGCACCAGTGGTCCCTGTGCTATCCACATATTTATGAGAGAGGACACACTGCAGAGCCAGTTTGATAAAGTATCATGGGAAATTGAAAAAAAAATATAGTATAAGAGTCATCAAAACTCAAGCTCAACAGCAACAGAGTTCAGGCAGCTATACAAAATTCCACATAATTCTGATAAGCCAGTCTTTTCACATCTGCACCTCTCCAACAATTACAAATCCAACATCAAAAGGACAGACCCGTAATGCTGGGGGGTGATGACTTGTAACTCACATGTTATCAAATCCAACTGCTTCCACATACATGCTGAAACCGGATATAGGAAGCCTGAGGATGCCAATAAAACAGATTTAGATCATCACACACTGAAGGAATATTAATTAAGATCTGCTATCTATAAAAACTGTTTGCAACTCATCCAAGATAAGGGATGGCACTTGCAATAAGCAGCTTCTTATAAAAAGCTGCTTACTCACATCACATTCATAGCATTAGTACATCACCCAGTAATGAGCTACACCAATGTGCTGGAAGTTTTAAAACTTGGCAGTCCAAATAACTGGAGTGGTTTTCCCCTCTTGCACAGCTTCATCTGAGGGTGAATCATAGCAGAGAATTAAGGTTGAAAATATTTGAACTTCAAGGTCTTACTCCCTCTGATCAAGACAACCATACTGACTAGTACTAAAAAACCCTTGTCTTGTGGCAAAGCTGACTTTATTAATTTAGACTTCTAAATTTTTTAAGTCACTGTATATCACTGATTTAGCCTTAATTCTCTTCCAAAAAATGAAAATTTAAGGAACCATATTTTGGCTTGGAAATGGCGTGAGTAACAATTTAGTATTTTCTCTTTACTTTCTTTTCTTTAGCACAAACAGGAGTCCCTCACCTTGAAGTTTCTCTTTATTTTGCTCAAATGTAAAAGCTGACCTTGACAGCAAACAGCTATAAAAGCCAAATGGGATCATAAAAGGTACTGACACATCACAACTGAAGAATGAGTTGATGAGTTGAGATGTTCTAGACTGATCGTTATATTTTCTATTAATGCATGGGAAAATAAACCAAACATCAGCTGCTGAGATCCTAATTTCACAAGCTAAAATTAAGTGCAGCAATATGCGAGTGTTTAAGTGCTGTACTGTTCCCTGTGCCTCAATGGGACACAACAAGGCATCTCTGAGCTTGGCCACATACTGTTTTCAATTCAGTGGAATTAAAATGCAGCAAAAAATCTGAATCTCTCAGAGGTAGTTGTGGACTTCAGATGTTTATTTATGGATCAATTTGGTATTTTATTACAATTGTAATTCCTACTAAACCCAGGAATTAACCTCATCTAATTACACAAACCAATTTTGCCTAAAGCGGTATGTTTTAAAAAATTAAAAAAGATGACAGCTTCATTTCATACCATCCTGTCGTTCTTGTCATCCCAGGCCCTTTGGCATTTCACAGAACCCACACCATTTGGCTCCAAGGTTCAGACCTTACTTCCTTTGACCACCAGCTATTTCTATACCTACAGCCACTTTCTCTTCAGCGACTGCCCCCCCATTCCCTACCATCCAAACTTCTTAAAATAGGAGTTCATCAGATTCAGCTAATGCTAAATCTGCATACTGGAACACATGCATTCAAATCTATTTTCAATGCTGCAAATCTCTTTAAATAGAACCTTATTTTTAAAGATCCCAACTGTAATTTGTTTCTACATAAAAGGTTTTATTTTTTACCCTCCATACAGCAAACACTATTAATGTTTCTGTTTCTCTGGAGACTATATGGATTAGACTAAATGGAAAGTTGCCATGACAACATCACCGTTATTTTAGGTACCAGAAATTCGTGCCAAGTTAAACAAAGGGCATGCATGGTCAGTAACAAGTTTTCCAACTGTTCTGACTGCCAATAATAAACCCCAATGTAATTTAAAAAGTTTTAGAAGAATTAAGCCTTAGGCTTAAAATAGGAATGAAAATTAATTACAGCACAATAAAGCATCTTTAGCACTCCACTGTGATGATAACTTCTGAGAAGTCAATTTGATCAGAGTCACTTTTTCAGTGTGCCCAGAAGACTGAGCCCCACACCTCACGTTCAGAAATGGACACTCAACAGGCTAAATCACTGCAGGAGAGAGAAGGGAGCATCTGTTCCCAACTTTTAAGGGCCTCCATTGAAGTTGGAAAGCTAACAGGCCAGAAGATCCTCCATATCCTTCCTCATTGCAAGTGCTCCAGAAAACCTACACACAATGACTTATAGAGCTGACATGGTATTAGTCTAAGAACAATTCACACATAAATCTTAATAAAAAAGATTTAAATGCTTAAGTGTAGCTCACAGATCCTCAAGTAGTTAGATATCCCATTTGAGAAGTCACTGAGAGACTTCTGTAAGTGGGGCTGAAAATGTTTATAAAGGCTTTTCCTGTGCATATAGTGCATATAATGCATTTTTCCATACAGTAAAAGATGTCCCTGCCCAGGGCTGGAGGATTGGACTAGATGACATTTGAAGATTCCTTCCAACCCAAACCATTCTATGAGTACATGCTTTTATGTATCTTTCAATAAAAAAATTTCTAAAATACAAGGAAAAAATACAAAATTTTCTGAAATTTTTAAAAAGACTGGGCTCCTGAGCACAGTTGTTTATGTTTTCACTAACGCAGTGGAAAAAGGTAGGTCTGATCAATTAAATTCTGAAAACCTGAAAGTTTGTTAAAATTCTTCTCAGCAAGTCCCAAACCAGGGCATTTTTAACTTAGTGCCTAAACATAAAGACAGTCAGCTTCAGGCTCATAAAACAGCAAACTGTTTAAGCTCCTCTCTGAGATAATAGTGAATTCTAAAGGTGCTCTTTAGAAGAGAAACACACTGTACCCAACCATGGTACAAAAACAAACACTTCTAAACAAAACCTAAAAGCGTTACTGACTAGCACACCGTTACTGAAAAAGAGCACCTACCTTGACTCTGATAACAGACTTACGATGATAAAAGCAGCAAAGTGCTGCAATCAGCATTTGAAAAGCATTATAATCCTTCGGCATTTTCAACTCTGCTGTTTGGGGTTCCTCAAGACTGAAGATAAACAGTCACTACTAGCAGTTTTCTGAGGTTTAAGCAAGATCTTTAGTACCAGCACTGCCTACCAGAGCTGCTGCACTCCCCTACTCACATATCAGTGCAGGACACTTTCCGCAGCTGAAGCTGATACTATCAATTCAGTGACCGCTGGCACACTCGCTTCCAGCGTGCCATAGAGAGAGTGCCAGGAGCCTCATGTGATCTGCTGCACTCACCAGTGAAATCCTAGCTCCCCTATCTTCGTATCCTCCGGCTCAGAGACGCATTTAAGCCAACAGCACAAGACAAACTTCTCTTCTCGATGAGTTACAATACCTGGCTGTCTCCCTGTGCTGGTAAAGGCTTAATCAGTTGCTCCACCTCAATTATGGAACATCTCTATCTGCATCATCAATAATATACAAATAAAAGAAAAAAAAAGAAGAGGAAAAGCAGTTGATTACTGTTTGACGACTGTAAGAATTATATCCTCTGAGCTTCGGTAACCAAGTAAAACGATAAATCTGTTTATTTTTAATTAGGAAGCTTCTGGCAAACAGTCCTTGAAAAAAATAGCATGAAAACCAACCCTGTCAGCATAGTTGGTATTAGTGGTACAACCAAGGTACCTGTAGCACTGAAAGCTGTCTGTGGAAAGCATTAGTTTGGTGATAGTCCCACGGGATTGTGCAAAGTGCTCGAGGAATAACTGAATTCATGAACGTGTCTGATTTGGCAAAGTAAAAATAAGCACTACAACAAAATAAAAAGCAGCAATTTTATTTATGCTTTTGATTCTATTCCCCTGATCAGTATAATCCATAGCTTACTGACCGGTCAGCAAACTGCTCATCAGCAAAGGCTGTCCTACAAATCTCAAGGCCCTCTCAAGAACCAAGGCAAAAACGTGGGTAACTATAATAGCTGTGGGAGACAAGACATCACCTCGACAGCAGCCCAGTTAATAGACCTGGTGAAAGGAAACTGAACAGACTGGATTGAGGGGTACAAGGAAACCTGCAGCACTTCGGAAAGAGAAACTTCGAAGAGATCAATCATTTATTACTTGGGTGTGACCAGAAGTCACAGATATTTCAGGTCTTACATTAGGAATAAATTAATTCCAAAGCACAGTTAAAATGAATAGTCACTTGCCTTTTTCATCAGCAACAAATATATTAGATAATTAGGAGGGCACATACATTAAATGCTTATTGATGGCCTCAGGTATTACTTGCAAGGCAATACTTTTCACCTAATTATTGAGTACTTCCTTCCTACACTCACTGAACAACGGGAAGTGCCCTCAGTGCCTGCACCCAGCAATGGAACTTGGTGCATAAACCAAACAGCAGCACCGAGCAGAGAAAGGACATAAAATGTGCACTGTCCTTCAAGAGAAATGGGACAGAGTGCCTATCCACAAAGGAAACCTCAGTGTTAATAACAAGGAAAAGGAAGTGGGATGTGTAAAGTTCTCTTACCTGTCTGGCCACCTCAGGTTTGCAGGTACCTGGCACCAAGTATCTAAAACCAGAATGCTCACAAAGCTGGTCAGACTAACTTGGGCATGTGTAGGAGATGCCATGCCTGTGATTCTTTTGAGAAAAGGAAAAAACAACGTAGGAATAAAAGAACAGAATATTACATGGTCTGTAAAAGGATAAACCTGGCAAGAAAAAGGATAAAAGACTGGCCAGAAAAGAAGCTGAAAATACTGACTTTGTAGATGGAGTCCTGCTGTAGAGCTGGTGAGAGGAAATGCCTATCCGAGTAGTTTATGACAAACAGTGAATGAGTAGATAAAATCATAAGACTGTGAAACTGCCCTCCTCTTCTCTTTGCTCTGTGCTGCAGTATATTTTAGTTTACTTTTAGTTCTTTTTCCACTTTGAGAAAATCCACAGGATTGCTTCAGCGGGTAGTCAGAGAAGAGAAGATTAAAAGATACCCTGTAGAACTCCAAACACAAAAGCTTCAACTGTGATTCTTGCTTCTTGTCTGGTTTTTTGATACTGTGGCAGGACATCTCATCAAGGACAGTATTTTTGAAGAATTCATCAAAAGTTGTCATAATAACACCCTAACCCAATTTTAAAAAGGGAGTGGGGGAAGAGAAGGAACAATAAAAAGGGAAAGGAAATTGAAGACTGCATCAGTCAAGGCATTTTTTCTTTATAATAGTGACAAGACAGTATCACTGCACAATACACTAACTAAGGTTTCACTTGGAATATCACAAAAAAAATTATCAAGACAAGTAACTCAAACTACAGCAGGGGACAAGAAGGGCTATTAGGATGACTGATCTGTTTTTGGTGCAGAAACAACTGACTTCACAATGCAAAATAAGGTGGGACACTTCTGCTCCGAAAAGAATTAGAAGTTCCAAAAAAGAGTTCTTCATGGGGTTAAAAAAAAAAAAGGCAAAATCTCCCTCCTTCAATGGGAATAGAACAGCTCAATATGGAAAGCAAATTTGGCCTAATAGGTATGCAACGTGAGTGTGTCTATATTTCATTTGAAAGGCTTGCTACTAAACAGTTCTGAAAAGTCTGTTACATTTCCAGATCAACATGAATAGCAGAGCATAAATTACAAATGGTAATTGCCAGCTCCTTATTTCCTGTCTGTAATGGAGCAAAGAATCAAAAATTATGCATGTTGTGAGAATGGCAGAAATAATGAACTTAAAAAATGATGCCGTACAATTTCACATAACAGCTGCAGCTTTTAATCAACAGTATAACTTATGGGAAAGAGGATATACTTTATTTAGATAGAGAATTAAATTTTTTAAAAGCTAAACTAGTGGGATTTTTCTTTTTATTAAAGGTTACCATGACTTCTGCCCACGTAGTTCAATGGATGGCAACCTTTACGTGACACTGGGATGCAGCAGTATGAAAATTAAGATTAATGGAAGGAATCTCACAGAGCACGTGAGAAAGCTCTGGGAAATTGTATGGTATTTCCTGCACTGATGGCTATCATGGAGCTGTTTTCAGCCAGCATGATTGAGGACAGCCTTCAGGCTGCTCCAAATTATGCTTCATACAGAGGTAACATTTACATTTTTAATTACTGACTCAGAGAAACAGAGGATGGTTTGGCCATACTTTCACTCTCCTGTCCCTCAGTTTTTTCCTGGTACTTGAGGTTCTTAATCTCTGCACATGAGAAATAAACCAGCTGTTTCTTGTAGCTTAAAAACATCAAATACAATCCTTTTGCTAAGTCATCCATTATGATGTATTTCTAATGCTCTCCAGCACCAAAAGATCAACCATCAGCTTTATTTCTTTGTTTTCAAAGATTACCTAGACTCTTAACATGTTGGATAATCCTTTCATCTGTTTCCAAAGATGGCTGGCTAGAGTATTTTTGATAATTTTGATAACTGAGCTTATTAAGAGAAGATTTCTAAGTTGATAGAATTCAAGGCCACATGAGTTCAAGGACACTTGAACACATATTCTGTGTTGAGTTCCTAATAGTCCATCAGGAAGAGAAATTAAGTAGTCTCTGCTAACCCCATGTGTTATTCCAAAGTCTCTAGAGTTATTTATGATGTTTTCATGGTCTGGTTTAAATTACACTTACTCAATGTTCCCTTAGCACACCTAAACTCTGTCCAGCTCCACTCATAGCACACTGCATATGCAGGAGTTCAAGGTCCTCCCCCAGAATGGTGTGAACCTTCTCAGGGGGAATCCTCTTGGGCTGCTTTAATTGTACAGGTCAAACAAGACAAAATGTAGCAATAATTTCTTTTGTGGGGATTGGTTTCTTTTTATCTCATCACCAAAAAACCCCCCAAACTCCCTTATTTGGCTTTAAAGTGGCTAAAGTAAAGGAACCAAACTCCATACAAATACAAACGTTTGAAAAGTGACAAGTAGTCTGAAGTTATCGAAACAGTCTGCAGAGCTACAACAAGTTATTTTGAGCCAAATACAATGCTCAGAGAAGTGCTTATAATTCATTGTGATTTGTGGTTTCATATAAGAGAAAGAAAAATAATTTCAGGCTAAACTGGATGAAGGAATTGGTGGCTTGACACTTTACTTTGTGCTACATCAACAAATCACTTAAGCATTCAAATCAGCCTAACAGTATGCAGTGAAATACATGTTATGCTTTAGATTTCACTCCACTAAATGAAAGTAAACAGTCCAGGCAGGAAGCCAGCTGTAAATGAAAGAAGGCATGGTGTACCGTGCAAGGGTCAACAACATCCCTCTGATTTGATGCAGCACGCAGCCAATCCAGGGCACTCGGCTCACTGTTGCTGATCTGATGATGTCAGATGGAACACAAACATGTCCCGCGGTCACACAGGGAACAGGCACAATCTAACTATGGATTTGAGTCCCTGTGGCTACAAAGTGGCACCTGTGAGGTTGTAATGAAGTACAATATGAATAAAATTTGAAAGAAAAAAACCCAAAGAAAATCATAGCACTTGAATCTTCAGCTGAAACTTTCTTTGTTTCATAGATGTTTTCTCCATAACTAGTTATTTGCTCTTTTTAATTGAAGGAGAAGTCAGGAAAAAGGGGACAACTGTTAAATAATTTGCCCACACAAACAAAATCTTCACAATGCCCACTATCATTTAGTTTTGGTAGGAAGTCCTTCAGATAAGGCCCATCACCTCTAACAAAACTCCATGGGGGATGCCTCCAAGTACAGGTAGTGCCCAACTGTTTACAGCTGAACACCTTTTAAAGTGTAGAATAAATGGAAGAAAGGAGATGACAATACTGTCAGAGAGTGTAGCTTACTTTTGTCTGTTCCTAACTCAAACATCTACAGGCTCATGAAGTCCCACCACACAGCTCATGTCCAACCATTCTTCTGTCAGTTCTTAACAGAACTGACTCACGTTCTCTTGTATAACCTCACTTCCTGCAAGCTGTTGTTGGTGCAGCTTCTAAACATAAATCAACAGACAGATCTGCAGCTGTAATTCCACTTGTTTGCATTGCACAGGTGTGGTATGGGAGAGGTCAGTGTAATTTCTTCCTCCTCTCCATCGTGGTTCCGGGAGGTTGGCTCAGAAATACACTGCAGTTGGACAGGAATAGTGAGAAAACAGAATTTGCATCTATTTAGCTTACACTGCTGCTTGAATAAACCTCTTTGAAAATCTGCCTCATATAAAAATCCAGATTGGCAGCTACAAGAAATAAATGCCCAATCTGCTTATGAGCTCCATATTAGGTCCTAATTTGCACTTTAAGACATCCAAATGCTTTTGAGATTTGCATGCTTTAGTTATAAAAGATCAGATTTTTTCAAAGTCAACTGACAGTAGGTCTGGTTTTCCTACTAGTCACCTTCCCATTATGAATCCACTAGCAGGTTTTACTCATCCTACCAAAACCAAGCATACATATTCTTGAGCTCCATCTACTGTCTGCCAACCCACGTACAAACATGAATCAATTTTATAATGTATCACCTGTATTTAATTAAATTTATTCCTTAGATTGGGAAAATAAAATTAAAAACTTTTGAAAATGATTAAATTTCCTTTTTTGTTCAGAATTAGTTCACAATTTATGGTTAATACTTTCTTCTCTTTCCTGCTGACTTAGCTGCCATTAGTTTAACTAGCTTTGCTGGTCAGCACACAAGAGCTCTCTCACACACAAAAGTAAGCCATAAACACAATTGCTAACTTCAGACTTCTGGTTTTGAAAGCCTCCCCGGTCCTATCAAAGTAAAGTGCTTTTTGTATGAGATTTACACCAATTTCAAATAGAATTCAAAGAGGAAAAAATTCTGCTACTTCACCTGGGTAAATGGTCAACTTTTAAATATCAGTTATCTACCTAAAACTCTCAAATACCCTAAAATACTTCCCTTTTATCCAAAGAATGTATATTTTGGATGTGTAGCACTCAAAAATAAGGCTTACAAGTCACTTAGGCTCTGTCTGAGCTCAGCTTTTCAGAAGTCCCTTTTTATGTTTTATTAACACAAGGATTTGAGGACATAGAGGCAAATTATCTCTGGGTATTCTAGACAGCCGTCATAACACACTCCATTATTTGTGTAGGTGTTCTTATTTTCTAGAAGTATCTGACACAAAAATATCAGACCAACCTGTTCCTTTAACAGCCCACATCAACAGATGTTATCACAGCTCCTTCTGCTGCCCCCTCCATAGGCTAAAGTCTGTCTAAACAGTGTGTATCCAAAAAGAGGCAAGATGTACAGATCACACACAGTGTTCCAGTCTTACTTTAATTATTATCTATAAACACAGCTCCGAGAGATTAGGAGCTTTACCTCCCTAGGCTTTATCAGTAAGAGGACCCAAAATGCTGCTTAATAATAATAATAACAATAATAACAATAATCATCACCATCATCTGCTTTCCATACACTATATACTCCCCCTTGTGGTTCACATGCTTATAGACATTGAAACATCAACTTCAGCACGTGTTGATAGAGTTAAATACAAATATTTTCATGCCCCAGTCAGCTCTTGCTATTAGTCCATCTTCTAAACTGTGAAAGAATGCAATATCATCAGTAACAAAGTTCCTGTGGAACAATCCTGAAAGCCTAAAATTAATAGAAAAATAAGTATTCTGAGAGACACAACTCAGCAACAGTTGCAAAAAGATGAACAGAAAAGATGGTAAACTGTAGTCAGATCTTTGATGTTACTAATGGTTAAAGACCTCATGAAAAGGAGTACAATTATGCACTCATGCATTTTCTATATATACAGACCTACTCATATATGTATATAGAAGAAAACGATAAGGTGTAAGAATTCCAGCTGATGCCATCATATAAATAAGACTTGATAGTAGTTACTGATCATCTAACAAAGATATTGAAAAAGTCAACTAAGTAGCTACTACCACCAGTATTACTACTGGTGCCAAGGAAATCAGTACAAATGATATAATTTTATAGTTTTCAACTAAAAACATGGTGCAATCTCAGTGCATGCAGTGGCTTTTGATGACTCCAGATCAACCATCATTTAAGAGTTAATGAGTACTAATAGAAGAAATAGAATACAGGCATTCACAGAGTCAGATCCATGACAGGACAAGATGTAAGATTAACCATTAACACAAACACAGAGAATGCTCCCTGCTCTATGAATTATCAGCATTCTGTATTTACCAAAGCATATTCAGCATTACAGAAGATGTTCTGTAAGATAAATACCCTAAACTCCATTTCAGCATCAGGAGAAGGGGATGCAAGAGCCACGGCTGAAAGACTTAAAAATAAAGGTCAGAATAATTAGAAAACCACTATCCACTTGCCTCAATTCATATAAGGATTATCAGTCACAAAGAAAAAAGAATCCCTCCTCACAGTATGCCAACTCTCCCCCCCAACAAACCCACAAACAAACAAAAACCCCAACCAAGGAAAAAGAAAAAAACCCACCAATCCACAAAAAACCCAACACAGATCTTAAAGCTAACAAGGTCATTCAGGAATTGGGGGCTGGGCAACAGCAAAAAGCTCCAAACAGTAACAAACTAACTTGGGATTCTGTCTATTAGGGAAACATGAACTAGGACAGGACACTGAGGGTACATTGTCTTGTAGAGCTGTAAAATCAACTTCCTGCACAGTTCACTGCAAACATCAGCTTAGATTTTATCACCACTTTGCACCCAGTAGATTACAGGACTGCTGACTCAACCATATTTTCACAGATGAGCCTGTTGGTCAAACAAAATTCAACATTAGAAAATAGTCAAACTTGGGCATAAGATTCCATCACTAATTATGGATAACTGCATTCTATCAAATAAAACAAGGGCTCTTTAACTCCAAATAAAGAGGGCAAGATTCTCACCCTGATTTTAGGGGAATTAACTACTTGAGAGCTTCTAAATTTTAATTACATATGTAACTCCTTAAGTATTTTTTTATTTTAAACTTGGTTGATGAAATATTTTAGGAACAATTATCATACATAAGAAGTCACTGCCCTTTCTAAGCAGAGAAAGGGCACAAGTTGTAAGAAACAAGCCCACTATAAAGCTGAAGAAAAAATTCTACCTGAAATTTTACTGTCACCAGAATAGGATTAAAAGTAAATGACAAGATGCTTCATCCAACTTCTTGCAATAGTCAAAACTTATCCCACTAGAAATTAAATAAAACCCCAACCAATAGAAAACCCCCCCACCTCTCCGTGCAAAATACCATGTTTTAGGAAAAACTTTTCCTCAGTAACAATTAAAAGACCATTAGACTACTTTAGTTTGGGAGGTAGAACAGATTATCTTGGGAGGCTATGGAATCTCTTTTGTTGGAGGTTTTGAACTAATCAGAACACCAATTCTAACACTCTCAGTGACACACTGACAAAAAAAAAATTCACAAGTTCCCTCGAGACCGACTTTTATAACTTAATGACAGAGAGGAGGGGAAAGAATCCCCCCCATTCTGGATCTCTTGAGGAAAAAAAAAAGCAACAAACTTCCAAAAGTGTTGTAACTACCAAAGTTACAATGAAATTATTATGAAAAATGCGATTTTAACAGCCATGACTTGACTAAAAAAATATCGAGTTACATTGTTTCTTCTCCAGCAGAGGGCAGCGTATAACCAGCAACCACCTAGCAAGAATCAGAGCGGAAGTTTCTGCTAGAAAGAAAATGACACGTATTGAACATCAGATTGGCTCTAACAGAATCTTACATTTCTGAATTACACAAGAGGCAATTGCTATGGAATGATGTGATGCTTTAGCTTCAGTTCCTGCTAAGTATAGAAATGTGAAATAAAAGTAAATATGTCTGATCGAAACATTACTGACAGCACTGATGTTCTTTGAGTTGGATGACAAATTTGTCATGACAAAGAGATGTGTAAAGTCCAAGTCAGTCACATGGGCATACTTGTTTTCTCCTCAACAAAATCCATTCCATCTGATAATTCCACCTTCTGTGATACTGTTGCTCTTGCTGCAGTTGCAAAAAGCGTGGAAAAAAAATTCCTGAACTACCATAAGGATTTAAAAAGACCCTCCTGCTGGTATGGTGCCTCAGCGCCAGGCATTCCTCCCAGCTCAGGTACTTCACGCACAGCACTGTCAGACAAAGCAGAAACCCCACAGACTTTCTGCTCACAAGTCACAACTCGCATCTCAACAGGCAAGTCTGCGCAGGAGAGCGATCCACGGCATGAACAGGAACACACTGCACTTGGCAACTGTTCCACTGAGGTGGGGATTTCTCTAATATTTCCACATCTAAAAAAGGCTCCTTGCAATGTAGTTTCATTGTCATCAGGAAGAACTGTTTCCCAAACTTGGCTACTTGTCGTGCTGACACAGATTTTTTCCTAACCTTTCCCAAATATGCATACACACACAAAAACTTCACTTTTGGTGATTCTCTTCCCATAGTATCTTCTTGGCATAGCCAAAAGAATAGTGAGAGTCAAACACCCATACATATTGGCACACACAATATTATGAATCTGTGCAATTAACTATATAAACTGTGCATCAATAAACCTCATCACCTGATCTAAGTTCTCTAAAGTTGAATTAAACCCGCAAAACATTGTCCTATCTTGCAAAGCTACAGATAACGATCAAGATGCTGGAATGTCATAAAAATTTTATTTTCACTTGCATTAACCAAAGCCATGATAAATGACAGTAATTTTATGACAGTTTGCTTTCTAACACAACCAAGGAGCTGTAAAAATAGGGAAAAAATGAACACCATGGGGCTGAGACAAACAATCCTTCAGCAGAACTTCATAAGAGAATGTTTTTCTGCAGCTGTAACTTCCTTAGGCCAGCAACAGTTTTTTCAAGTCGGAATCTAAATATAAACTTCCCTCATGACCATGCTGAAGAGACAATAAGTCACAAATTTTGTAATTTTCCACTAATGGATTAAAATACAACTCTAAAACCACAGGCCATAGTAATACTCATCAACTTGTAGCTGATATGTATTTCTGTAATTATTAAGCACTATTTCCACGGGAAATGCTCGAAAGGTTTCCATGAGAGGAAGAGAGAAATCTAATTTGGTTTTGGTTTTGTTTTTTCTTTTTGCCCTGATATAGCTTCAGTGATTACAGCACAGACTTCTATAAAAAGAACCTAAAGTATTTATAGTGAATAGGAATGGGACAGAAAGCTATCTTTAGTTCACATGAATTTGATCAAAACGACTCACAAAAAGTTCTCTGACACACTCAAATCTGCCAGCACTTGATTCTTTCTCCCCTTCTGCAGGAATCTGTTCTGTGGATGTGCAGACTCAGGGTGTGGGAAGAACCTGCAGAGACTACCAATGGATCTATTATTTGGCTCATAAAACTTGTAAAAATCTCACAGTATGTACAACGTGCTATTGTGTCCCTAAATCTCTTTCATGACTTGGGTAGCAGCCTGACTCAAAGCAGTCTGGCCTGTTTTCACTTCTACCATAAAAGGTTTTTTTGAAAGAGCCATTTAACTGTGACCATGGTTTCAGCAGCACTGTGAAGACAAAGGAAGGGTTGAAGCCATATGGACACTTCAGTACTCCGACTCCAGCAAATCAGTGCTTTTTTCCTCCCGCTTAGAACTTGCTTTTGCATAATTAGCTCTCTTTATGCATCAAATGAACTAATACATCAATAGTCAAGATGTAGTAAACTGAACTGCCATTTGTGAGCTGTAATTTAAAGAATTAGAAACCACAGTGCATCTATAGAGAATTCTCTAAAAAAACAAATAAAAATGCAAGTGCCCTATAACTAGTGCTTTTCTGTCTTGTACCTTGAACAGAATAAAATAGCAGAAAAAACAGTTTATTTTGCCTTTCCTCTGTTCAGAGTATTTCTGAATACAAGGATTTATTTGTATTACTTTGAGTCACCAGATTCCAGAAAGGAAAGGTTTGTTAAAAAGCAAATTGATACACTCAGCTTCAATGTTTACCATGAGTCTCTTTGCTTGTAGTCACTACTGCCAGAACAAATATAATAATATTTTATTCACTGTGAACCAGCACACTGAATCAAAACTAGAACCATGTCACTCTTCCTCAAGCCTGAATGAATTCTTCCCATTCTGTTTACAGCAGAGTCCAGTTTTGAAGAGATGCTGATCACTCCCCAGAAGGAGCACATTCTAAACAAGTATTATCTTTTTTATGGGACTCTCCAGTAGCATGTTTGCATCACTGCAGAAACAGTGCTAATTTGCAACTATGAAGCTTTAGGGCATGCTCTGTGCCCAGCTTTGTTTTGTAAAATTACTTTTTAAATCTAGCTAGTTTAAAACTAGCTGCTTGCCTTGAAGGAGAATAGGTATGACTGTGCAGCCTGAAAAAGTGGATCAGGTATGAGAATGGCGTCTATTCGATCACTTGTATCTTTCAAAACAGCCACCTACAATTAGTGTGTCAGGGAGCAACAGGAGCGGGACTGCTCCCTGAGGAATGGTGATCTGGGAGCACAGGGTGGGCAAAGTGCTCACCAACAAGGTGCAGTCCCACAGCACCAAGATGCAAGCGAGGTCAGCAGGGTGATGACACCAACAGGTCCTATCACATTCCAGAGAGCCTCAGGCAAGACCGGCCAGGTCTAAGGTCCATCCAGGGCTTCCCACACAGCACTTGAGAAACAGGACCTGGGGCAGGCACCTCCTAAACAACTCGGGCAGGGTTTGAAGGCCCCAGCCTGGTGAAGCCCTTGCTGGGTGGGTGTGGGTGGAGGTCCTAAGTGAGGCTGTCCAGGACACTTAAAACCCAGTGTCCTCAGGGCCTGACAGTACAGTTTGTTTGGGACTGCAACTCCTGGGTAGACTCACCAGCAGCCAAACTACCCAGCATGACCTAAATTTGTGCCATGTGTTATTTTCAGGATAATGCAATTTTTTACAATGCAAATTAATCCAAAGTCTCTCTTCTCTTCACAGTTTGAATAGCAACATGAGAATCAGTATCATGACTTTGTGTACAATCAGTTTCAGCATTAGTTCTTAGGTATGACTGATACATCATATGTGCTTCATACTCAAGTTCATGTTTTCAGTGAGTAAATTAACACTTCTTTGTTGAGAGACAATCCCAACCATATTTTCCCGTGCACCAGAAAAATAACTCTTTATTTGCACCATCTTCTGTGTAAGAACACGTTTCTGGAATCAGTTTTGTTAGTAACCCAGACTTTGACGAAGTGTTTTGGGGGGTTATATTTATTAGAAAACAATTTCTTCATATTTTTCAAAGTTGTAGTTTGAGATTTCTTGTCTAGAATTCCTATAATACTATCATTGAACTAGGGTCCAAACTCACTAAAGATACAGATACAGACAGGAAAAACTGAAAAAGGAAGAAGAGGGGATAGCAACCCTTGTATTCTCCCTCATATGTCTCTTTTCCCCAGGCTTTCCTCCTCAACATCAAAGTTTTAATAACTAAGCTTAGCACCACTGCTATTGACAGGAGTCCAAGACAAGCTTCTACTAGAAAAGTTGAAAAGACCAGAAACCACATTTATAATACAGAACTTGCTGCAACAAGACAAGACACCCATATTGATGAATTGGCACATGATACCTCTGCCTTCTACTTGGTCATATTATTAAAACTGTAACAACATACTCTGTACAGCATAATGCAAGATACATAGTAAATTAAATAGAGCAATTAACATGTCCACCACATTGTTGCCTCTGGCATCCCCTCTTCTACAGCACTCATGAGAAGGCTTTTGGCCTTCTCTGTCTCTGGTACTTTATCATACCCCAACTTGAGGCTGGGGTTGAGGCCAGGGACCTCACAACACTGAGCTAACTGTTGAGAGCAGAAATCCAGCAGCTGTTTTAAGAGTCCTCTGGCAGTCACTTTTCCATGGACCTTTGTGTTCCGCTCTTCCCCTCCTCTTCTATGAAACCCTACTTCCTACATCTATCCCAACCCCAGGCAGAAAGCACAGCAGATGACCCTGATACACTTTCAGATGAATTAATTCTCAGCACTTTCCTATGACAATCCCCTCTCAACACATTCTCCTAGTTTACTTCTTCAATCAGTCTGAACCCTAAGATTGGGCACCTTTCCATTTCCCTCAACCATGAATATCCACAGAGGAATTCCAGCAGCAAAACCCAGACTGGCTTTCTTCAGTCTCTTCTTCTCCTGATCTCTAACTTGCAGCAGAAATTCAGGTGTCTGAGAAATCCAGACTTGCATGAATAGCCACAGAAATACCCTATGTTAAGGATAACCTGTGTTTATCTGACACTTCTCAGAAAACTTCTGAAAGACTTCTAAAAAAACAATTAGAGAAGCCCACTGTTGAGAGACATGACGTATAAGCCAGATTCTTGCAAGGTTCTGAGAAACAATATTCACCTAAACATGTTGAAAGGTACTAATTTAGTAGAAATCACAGCATTGCAAGAGATTCCCAGCACAGAATCACATCCCTAATGCTTCTTCCAAAGTTTCTATATTGCCAATCCAGGATTGATTTTTGAATCAAATTTATAAATGCTCTGGAGTACTTTTTATTTACTCTAACAAAATACACACTCTGATCTTCTACAAAAGGAAAACAGAACTCACAATTTTTCCAGAATTCCAGTTACTTTTTGAACCAGAAGTGAATTTTTAACCATAATGTTAATAAGTATATTGCTAAAACCATAAACCTGAACCTGACATTTTTATGCTACTTTCAGATGTGTTCCTTTACTTCCCCAGAATTCCACAAGTAAGACATGCAGATTCTTTTAATCTGTTAACAAAAGCAAAAATTTAGGTAGCCACCACATAAGTGTAGAGAAGCCCCAATATAAAAATGGACCCTACACCCAAAGCATAATTCCCACAAGTATTTCATTGAATCACTAAGAAAACAGTCTGACATGTATCATCAGTTCCTCTGTAGCAGAAGATGGACAGCTGCACCAGTTAACCACAAATGACTGGAAATGGCAATGCTGGCAGTGCTGGGTATATACACCAAGTAAAATGTTTTAAGAGTAAGAAATTGTACCTTACCTTAACGTATTCCAAAGTAGGGTCTAGAATATTCTGATCTCTGTAACAAAATGGGGCAAGGAGAGAGGAAGACAGGACAGAAAAACAAACAAACAAAAAAAGGTGAGTCCAGATATAACTTTATACTGGAGATACATTCATATGAGCTATAGGCTACTAGGTCACATTAAAATCTTCATTAAAACTGTGTGTTAGAGCTACATGGCTTATGCTATCTATCTTTTAACAAATACATAAATCATCGATTTCTTCTAGATGAACAGGTAGTAGAGCCAATAGTAATTATTTGGGGAATAAAATTAACTATACCATTTTAAGTAAATAAAAAACAATCTTGCAATTTCAACAGATGGCTGAAACACATGCTACCTAAAATATTTGAAATAAATTTAAAAGAGAGCTCTCTCAACAACTTCTGAATTTATTTCTTTGCTTGTTTGTTTTCCCATTTAAGCTACTGCTGCTGATCGCAGTCAGAGGGCACTGCTAACAGAAAGTAGAAACTGAAACATTCACTTTCTATATATACAGAGAAAAAGTTCTGAAAGTTATCACCAATTCAGCCTCACAACTGTTTTAAAGCCACTGCCCTAATTCAAAAAGAAGAGGTCTTGTCACAGGTTTTCTCTACAGGCAGACGGCAAAGGGCACAGAAGCCTAAATGAAGAGCTTTGTGATCAATTCCAACTCTTTACCCAAAATAAAAGTTCATTTCTATTTCAAAGCACTTTGTATATTTGTTTGGGACTGAGCAGGTTAGAGTTTGCAGTACATGACTGGATGTTTGCTACAGAGCCTGGGATGACGTATTTGATGGTGCCCTTAAATACAAACATACAACAGGCACAACGAAAAACAAGCAAACTTACAGAGAGATCAGGCACTTGTAAGGCAGTCAAGACTGACACATGGAGAACATAAACCCTACATATTTAGAACCACAACCCTGTTTGGTGCAAGTTGTTATAATGATGTAACACTGGACACCTAATAATTCCCTGTGTTGTTTTGAATGTAATTGCATATAATCTGAAACAACGTTATTATTTTATACTCAGTTTTTAGTTTGGTTCCTTAACAGCTTTTAACCCAGAATACCTACACAGAGGCAAAACTGAGCCTTCCCACCTCTTAGCCCTGCCCATAATATGATGGTACTCAGCTGTTCAGGCTGTATCATGAGTTACTGTTTCACATTATCCCAATATTTAACAAGGGTCAAGTTTCATTCTCAGCTTAGTTTAAAAAAAAAAAAAAAAAAAAAAAAAAAAAAAAAAAAAAAAAAAAAAAAAAAAAAAAAAAAAAAAAAAAAAAAAAAAAAAAAAAAAAAAAAAAAAAAAAGCTGGAAAATGCAATGGAAATAGAATTTGGACCATTTGAAACTTTTCCCTATGCAATATACAAAGAAGGGGCAATTTGGTAACTGTATGAGCATAAAATATGTGCAAATATACCAGAGAAAATGGGTGAAGCACAGAAGAAAAAGAAAAGGAAGTTCTGAAACAGAAGAGACATTTTCATTCTTAACACTTTGCAAATTGACTGGAAAAAAATCCCTTTCTTAATCAGTTCAACAGAGTCATTAGGCATGGCTGAATTCTCCTCACATTCAAATGGTCGGTGGGAAGTTGTGCCAGTACCAAGTGCCTTTGAAAAACTTTGCAGTTTAGTTCTTTGCTTGCCTGTGGAATCTTTCAGGACAAAGGTCTACCAGCACTGCATGTGCAACACACTCTAAAAGAACAAACCTGCTTACTCTGTCAGCAAGCACATTTTGTTATGGGCTGCATTCACAACCTCCACTCCTGCAGACCAGCCTCGCTATAGACCCCCCTGTTCCCACCACCTGGTACAAGGCAAACGATCCCTAGGACAGATCAAGCCAAAGCAAAATGAAAGAGGTAGAAAAGTTTTAAGATCAAACAGTTTATTTACTGCTATATAAAGCAGGAAATCCAGAAGAGAGCAGGGAGAGAAGTGACCTACATTTCCTTCAGCATCCCCACAACAGAAGCGCTTTGAACATTTTTGGCTTTAGGAAATAGAGGGTTTAACAAATATCTTCACAAGTACCATAATATTTTATCTGGTAAGCTGGCCAACAACAGAATGCACGAAACCCTGCAATTCATCACAGGTACAGGTCATATAGAAAGATGTTCACTTCAGATACCTGTCTCCAAGTAGATCTACCCCTCTCTCTCCCCATCTTCCCCCGTTGTCTAAGCCTTCATCTTTGTGCTAATTTTTTGAAGTTATTTTCAAAGGATGGTAACTTTCACTGATGTGCAGCAACTAAGAGTAAAAATTACCCACTGCATTTTCCTTCATTAGATTTCCCCACAGTACTATCATACATTATATGCAGAAAACCAGGTTAAGCAGTTAGCTCAAAATAACTAGAATCCAACAAAATAAAACTAACTCCTGAATCTCAGCTCTCTGTTAGCAATGATGATGTGCTTCTTTATGCCATATGCTCCCCATGAAGGGACGTCATAAACTTCAAAAAAAAAAAAAAAAAGCACCTCTTTTCCTTTCCATTTTTCCCTCTCAAGGAATCTTAATAAAAATGGTGAACCCAAATTCTCCCTTCTTGTATTAGATTATCTGCAGAAAGAAAAAATTAATACTTCAGATAACTACCAGATCGGATGACAAATACTGTTTCTACCATCTCTCAAAATCAATTAAACTGCAGGTTTGATTCAATAATACTAAGTTCTTCATCTTTCATCAGATTTTATTACCTTTCAAATAATGCTAATGTTTATCTTCATTGTATTCTTGACTTTACAGCTGTATTCATTTGCACCTGCTTACCTACAACATTCACGTATTAGAGTCCGCACAGAAGTCAACCAGTAATGCATAAACTGTGGGTTCATGGATTGGATTTTATTTCACGTTTTGGATTCTTTATAATAAGATAAGACCTATTTCCATTCATTAAAAAAGCATATTTAATACAGAAAGATGTCTGTCACCTGGAATAGAGAAGTTGTCAGAACACCTCAAGCCAAGGGGTTGGCTAAATATGCAATAGGACACACAGTATTGGTTTCATGCTCTTTTCATCCTCATTCTGTCACAGAAAGAAATTTAAGGGATGCGAACACACTACCACATCTATTTTGGGTATTCATATTGCTGCCAGACTCTATCACCTCATTTCATGACAAAACAAAATCCCTTTCCAGCACTTTATTGCTCATAGTAACAAAAAAGAAGAAAAAAAACACCTGATTTGATACATGTAATTAAGTCATTCTCCTGAGCAGTGTAAATCCTCTCTTCACCCTCCTTCGCATGTAGAAGTCTGTGTGGAAACTCTAGCAGTATAAACACTCCTCCAGTAATAATTGACCACTAAAAGAAAGCAGTCATCACAGTCTGAACCTTCATGATTCTGAGCTTTTCCTAGCCAGAAACAGTCTCTCTAGAGACTGACATCTGACATCACCTTTTTCTCTGCTGGCTGATCTTGCAGACACACAATCCTTTAATCTCTCCTAGCAATCTTTCGAAACTATTTCAATTTCTTTTCAGTCCAGCTTCAAGACTCATATTAGAATTATGCACTTTTTTTCATGTATTAGTTTCTTGTTGATATTGCCAAGAAAATATACAAAGCTTGCAAGTCAAGAGTGGAGCTTGAGCAACCTCAAAACACGATGAAGACAAGACAACAGAAAATGTGGAGTTGCTCTTTTGCTTCTCTCTTCTCTTCCTTCTTCCCATAGCAACATTTTTTTTTTCAACAATGAAGAGTTTGGTGTCATTCAGGTTGGAACTGACTGCCTATGAGCAAGTACTGATACCTTTGATCCCTGTAAGAACCAGTGTAACTTCTCAGAAAGCAGGGATTATTGCTGGATGTAAACTCCTTCAAGATACAGCTAAAGCTGACTGAGATGAGAAAAGAGAATGGAATTCATATTTATTGGATACTATTCTTCCACTTCCCAACACTTCTAAATGACAGTCAAATGTGTAGGAAGAATTAAAAGATTAAAAAAAAAAAAAGGTCTTTTGAAGTTGTCAACATCAACAGTCACTGGTTAAAATGAAGAAAAAAACCACTATAAGCAACTGGAATCATATTTCTGGTACGACAAAGTAAATATTGCCATACTGCCAACTTGAAATCTTGCATGGATTTTGAATGAGCAACAAAACATGAAAATTTGGTAGAGAAAACTTTAACGTCCAGGTAACTAGTCACTATTTTAAATATTTTCTAAAATTGTTATGTACTGATAATCAGTGCTGGAATTGAAAAGCTAAATCCTAGAGTTCAACCCCAACATAAATTATTCAGTTCAGTGGGTGCAGGAGAATATCCAGAATCTCAGTAACTGAGACAGTCTCTTTTTCAGACTTTGAGGTTTGGCCAACAGTTCTCTACAGCACTGCTTCAATACAGAACCTTTAAGCAGGTATCTGTAATCTTTAGCTGTTGGTTTTACAAAACCCTCCACCTTTCTACTAACATTGGATATTACCTCCTCCCATCATTGTTGCTGTAAAGAATCCTGCAACACACAGACCTTCAGAGACTAAGCCATACTAAGCACCTGCTTCTTCCAGGCCTATGGCATCCCCACAGACATATCAGCTACAATTATAAATTAGCTGTGGTGATAACTTTAATGAAATTTAAGCACAGTCACAATAGTATCATCAGAGATGCCCAAATCCTCACTATCACTCAACTCCCCATATAGATATTCTTACAAGGTGAAAACTGCTGAATGGCCCTGAAGCAGCTTTGTGCTACTTCACAATTTATAAATGTACTTGTGGGAAAAACATCAGGACACATTGCCAGTATCTGATGAAAATACATTTGCTTATTTAAAGTGACCTTTGCTGGAGACGTTTTCAAAAGCATCTCCTTTCTACTACATGGAAAGAGTGATCATGGGAAGAACTATCTTCTCAGTAGTTCCGGTGCCAATGGTGCCAATGCCAAGTATGAGTAAAAATACAATAGAGGTTCAAAAGGAGTCTGAGAAACTGAGAATGTACCAAGCTGTTGCAAGGCTGCTAACACAGACATAACTGCAATAAAATGACCAGATGGGATCAAATGCCTTCTTCAATTTGTGTCTTTGAAATCTCTCCATCTGCGTAGATTTCTGAAATACACTGCTACTTAAGTATGAAGGTGCAAGTTTGAGCATGCTGGACATGGTGTGTTTAAGTATATGTAGTGCAGACTGATGTTATTTGTACTGTAAACTAGAGTAAAAGACCCAGTGATTTTATCCCCCAGCAGCTTCTGCTCCACACATGCTCCTACTACATTCCTAAGGGCATTCCACCCTTCCATCTACAGCTGCACAGCACCAAGGACATGACTCATTCAAACACCAGTGGAAACAAGTGCAAACTGCTATGACTAACGGTGTAATGACCTGGAGTTGGGACTCTTCAGTAATTAAACCTCAAGAAAAGATACAATGTACTTTTCCTTGAATTAAATGAAATCTCAGCTTACTCCTATCTGTTTAGAATGCCCCAGCCATTTACTCTAACCACTTCAGTCTGCATCCCTTCAACCTGCTCCATTTACCTACTGAAGCTGAAGAATGTACACCATTTTTACTACCTTCTTCTGAAAGAATTTCTGTTTCTGCACCACATGCAATACTGGTCTCTACAATTTGTTCAAAAGCTCAGACTAGGCACCTGCATTCTTTTTCCTCTGTTATCCTTAATATTTAGCATTACCAGAGCCAAAACTCTGTCCTTCAAAGCCC
>NW_020955255.1:1806200-1808203 GCF_003031625.1 Empidonax traillii | reverse complement strand
GCTGAAGAATGTACACCATTTTTACTACCTTCTTCTGAAAGAATTTCTGTTTCTGCACCACATGCAATACTGGTCTCTACAATTTGTTCAAAAGCTCAGACTAGGCACCTGCATTCTTTTTCCTCTGTTATCCTTAATATTTAGCATTACCAGAGCCAAAACTCTGTCCTTCAAAGCCCTTCTTAAATCATCTGTCCCAAGACCTCTGCTATGAGAGCATGGTTGGGCAGCAAAACTATTGCTTATCCGAAACAGTCACTGTTTTTACGAACTTGTTTATATTTGTGCTGTTGGCTGTTGACCCATACCTTCAGCTGGCAACCCTTTACAGTCAGTGCTTTAGTTGCTGTGCAGTTATTCAGAACCCAGCTCCACAAAATTTTAAGTGTTCAAAATCAATGTAACCTTATGAAATGAATATGTATGTTCCCAAAACACTGACAAACGTTCAGTAGAATCACAGTCTCCATCAATTCATCTGAAATTCATCTAAGTGTAGGTACAGTTTATTCACAAAGTATCGGTTTTTCACCTGGATGACATGTCTTTCAAGAATGTGTATTTGGACTGAAGGACAGGAATGTTAATCCTTTGGTTTAGTACCGAAGAAGACAGTGGAGGGAGGAAGAATTGCCCTGGCTGTCTATTCCCTTAAATCAGCTTAGAAAGCTCGTTCCATCAGATGTCTCCCTGCATTAGACATTGCAAGTAAGCATTAGGAATATATCCCCCTATGTAACATTTCGCTAATATTTAAAGCAAAAAAGGAGCAGAAAGGAAAATAAATGGTCACATATGGACAAGAGGCAAGCTGAGGAAGCAATACAGCACTTGGTACAAGTGAATAGGGCATTCCAAAATCTTTACAAGAGAGACCAGGAAACAGCAGAGCTCGGAGAGGAACTCTGGGTGTGATGGAAGGAGTAATTCAAGAAAATTTCCACTACATAGAGTGTCCTCTGCTCAACGAGGAAACAGCCTGAAAAGATAGAAGTTTTTAGGAAGTTTTTGAAAAATAACATCAACTAGTTTTGATTGGGGTTTTTGAGGAATTTGGACTCAAGTTTCCCTGGTAAGTTATTAATTAATAAAAAGGTCCTGATCCCACAATTAATTTCATACAATGATACAACTGTGCCCATCCCATATGGTGCTTCGTCTGCTCAGAAGCTGAAGGACTGTGGTCTAATTCATCTCCAAAAGTGGAGAGATAGTCTCTCTTTTTGAGACATTTTGTCGTGTTTCCCTCATTCCCTCTCCCAAAATCCCACATGGGCAGGTTTCCAATAACTGTCACCTGTAGCCAGTTTTCAAAAAAATCCCCACAAAAATCAAGAAGTGCAGCTTCTGTTCTGCAGGTCTATGTCCACTAAGCAAAGAGAGAGGATGTCAGCATCAAATGGGAACAAAAGAGTGAAGTAGAACTTCACAGCAGAAGAATCTGAACCCAACAATGGATAGAAAGGCTAAAAAGAAAAGGCAGACAAGCCAAAACAGAAATAAACCCCAGAGTTAACGGATAAGAGAATTTGGTACTGAATGTAAGCAGAAAACATCAGCTGTTCTCTACTTCTACAACACAGTATTTCTTCTCCCCCAAACATCTACCACTTCAATGGGTAGCTCTGCTCCTCCTCTGAGACAGCAGAGGTCACATCTGCAGGTGCATCTGTGACAATAAGCATGAATTGCTGGCAACATCTAAGGAGCTCTTCCTTTAAGAATCCACTTGGTTGTGCATGGAGGAGTCAACAAGATATTCAGTGGCCCCAAATTCAACACACTTGTCTTACTCCTGTTAAGGAAACACAACCACAAACTCCCCGTTTGGTTCAGGATTTTCTGAAAACGACACACACTAAGAGGTAGATTCAGGCATTACACCAAAACCATAACTGCTTTTACTTAGAAGTTCTGTGGTTTTATAAAAATTTCCTCCCCACCTTACCCTAAAATTTAGAGGGAACCAAAGGTATTGCTGTAAGTGTACACAAAGAATTCAT
>NW_020955255.1:1804699-1806179 GCF_003031625.1 Empidonax traillii | reverse complement strand
CGTTTGGTTCAGGATTTTCTGAAAACGACACACACTAAGAGGTAGATTCAGGCATTACACCAAAACCATAACTGCTTTTACTTAGAAGTTCTGTGGTTTTATAAAAATTTCCTCCCCACCTTACCCTAAAATTTAGAGGGAACCAAAGGTATTGCTGTAAGTGTACACAAAGAATTCATATAAAGAAGTAACATATATTCAAACTAAAACTATCCAACAAATAACATTTTCAAAATCACTAGTTAGAACAAAGTAAATGCTGTCTAAATATCTGATCCACCCCATTCTCGAAACCCAAAGAAAACCAGAATTTGCAACATCTGGAGAAGCAAAATAGGCTGCAAATTCTGACAAAGAAAAAGCAAATCCCTGAACAGTGTGCTCCTCACCAAGTACTGCCTGGCCAGCTCTTTGCCCTTATAAATCAACTGTCAATTCAAGGACCTTAGCAGGCGTCATCTGTTGTGGTAATACCACTAAGAGAAAAGGAAAAGTTTCAGGAACCCAGAATTCAGTCATTAGTAGCTTTATACTTCAATAATAGATTGCAAATTTATTCCAAACCTTGCGAAATTCCAAATGCACTGCCCTCCAAGGACAAGGTCCTGCCGAGGACAGTGAGCCTGCTTAGCTGTATGCTGATGAAGTTACCCTATTAATGTCAGAGCTACTAGTCAAGGTTAAAACAGTACGTATTTGTATTTTTTCCTGGACAGTTATATGAGACAAGTACACAAGCATCACCCAGCCAAACATGCAGAGCCTTGAAGATTAGAAATTTTGAAGAGTACAGAACATCCTAAATGACTAAATAAACTAATCTACTCTACATACAGAATCACTCTATGCTACACAATACAAAGTCCAATGCTAGATGATAGCACTTTATCTGAAACGATGGGGGAAAAAGCTGACATAGGAAAACAAGAGGAAAAAAGTCTGTTGACCAGTACTCAAAGTAAGAGTCTGAAGTCTGCTTAAATATGTACTTGGACATTCTTTCAGAACAACAGAAACAGTGTTCTTTGCATCTCTATGTAGATACTTAGGGTCAGCCTACAAAATACACTTCAGTTTACAGGTTACTTGTCACATTTTGATCTTTTGCAACAGGGTTCAATAAGCATTTTCCCTCTATCCCTCCCCATATCCACTAGATTGATTTTTTCTTTTTTAATATGCTTGAACCATGTAAAAAAAATGCTGGATATGAACAGTTCATGCTTGAGACCTTGGTAGAATAAAAAAAAGCTGTTATGCCTCATTTACCTACAAAAATGAATGGTTTGTGGCCACATCAATACAAACAGAAATAGTGTTGTAACTACAATCACAAACAGGACTTACAGCATATCCAGGAATTTGCTGGGCTTGAAAACAGAAAATCAAGACAGAAGAAAAGATTAAAATGATAGCTCTGTAGCTAGAACTCTACACTTCAAATTCATACACAGTTAAAAGTAAAGCTCTAAAAATGGGG
>NW_020955255.1:1698890-1804248 GCF_003031625.1 Empidonax traillii | reverse complement strand
GGGGGGGGGGGACCCAGATCTATTTCTGACCAGCTGCTAGGTCAGAACCTCTCATAAATAGTGATAAAACAAAGCACTCAGGGCACTATACATTATTAAAAGAAATGCACAAAGTATTTTGATTCTAAGCCAGTTTGAACAATACAACCCTACTGCTTATCAGTGACTCCATTATTTAAATGTCTGTACAGACAAAGAATGGAATTTGAATAAAAAACTGTCTTTGCAAGTACAAGCAGATGAAATGGCTACGGGAAAGAGAGTAAACAGGAATTAAATGAGGAATATTCACAAACATCCTGTACATGAAACTGCCAGTGTAAATTAATGTCAGCTTCATTTCTAGGCTTTAATTAGCATGAAAACTTGAAGTGATCATTTCTGGCAGATGGTGTGCTTCAACACTTCCTAGGGGAAGGCTCAGCAGAGGGAACATAGTGATTTAATGAAAATGTGTAACCACATAGTTTTTCCCAAACTATCCAAAGCTCCATTCTACAAGGAGTTGTATATTACATATACAGGGCAAGGATCAAATTAACTGATCTTTCTTTCCTTCAGATGCCAAATTTCTCATAAACACAGTTTTAGCAGTCAAGCATCCTTGAAAGTGTCCAAATAACCTTTGGAGATGGCACCTGAGGACACGGTTTAATGGTGAACACGGTGGTGGTGCTGAGTTGACGGTTGGACTTGATGATCTCTAAGGTCTTTTCCAACCTTAACAATTCTATGACTCTATAATGGGTAGTATATGTGCAGCCCTATTGAATTCAAACAAAACATAAGCCTTGCATGAGAAACATGTCTTTTGGAACCAGACTTAGTTTTTATGAAGTTGTTCTTCAGGCAGTTTTATTAGGAAGTTTAGGAACAGAGAATACCATAGCTGTCAGCTGTCAGACCATCCGAGAAGCATTTACTTGTTCTGCTAGCTCTTGCAATCACACTGCCTCATGAAACAGAGCACAGTATCAATACCGGAATCTAGTTTGCTTTGGGATATTTGCAAAAGTCTTTGCTCTACTCCATTTTCTTAATAAGCCCTCAGAAATTCCTCGCATCTCTACAATGAGGTAACATTCAAGTATGTTCATATCAGAGCCAGTACCAGACCAAGAGAGAAAACTTCCATGTTAACCCAAGACTACATGGATATCGTTGACATCCAATTGAAATGGTACAGAATGTCAGACTGGCCTTTGACAGCTGCCTTCATCAGTACACTGGAACTTGCTGTGATAGTGACAGCTCTGCAGTGCTTCTATGTCTTATTTATTTGAGGGATATTTGGCTGCACAGATGAAGAAGCATGAAAATGCCACAAGTCAGTTAAACTGCAGTGTCAGCCATGAAGAACTACAGTCATCCAAGTGCAGTGGAAACTCTGGGTTTCATAATGGTAGCCACAAGACACAGGTAAAAAAAAACCAAACCTCCAAGTTCTAGTGACAGATGTAAATTTGAACAATTTTCTTTTAAGGAAAGGTACCATAATACAAGGTAAAGCTAAATAAATACAGATAACACACAGACCACGTGTCAAAGAGAAATTACAATTATGCTTTATTTAGGTTTAATTATCAACATCAGACCATAAAGAACACTACACACAAGTAGCTTTAGTTTTACAAGCTAAAATGAGATTTCTCTTTTGTAAGTGAAGAACTTCTTGCAAGTTCTTATTTTAATTCTTATTTTAGCTAATAAAACTAACTCAAGAGCTCAGCTGCTTCTGATTTTGTCCATTTAATTATTTCTAAGAGACTCTAAAACTCAGGGGTTTAGAAAAGAAAACTTTAGGAAGAAAACTTTTTTCCCCTTGAATTAAATAACTAACAGGAGTGTACATTTCCAAACTAAGAAGAGAACAAAACCTTATTGCTTTGAAAACTGGCAATAGAATTTCTCCAAGTTTTCAGAAGAATTTCAAAATCAGGAGAATTTAATTAGGGAATGGCACAGTTTACTTCACAAAATTATGTACAGTGTATTTATATATTAAAGAGAGTATTACGCATTTTGAATTACTGAAAATGTTATGTTTTTTAAATAAAATTTAATCAACCAAACTATGACATGCCTGCTCCACAGTTCAAAATAATCAGATCCATGTGCACGAGAACCCTGTAATCCTAATGACTATTAGTTCTGGCCCACTGGCATCAAACACAGCAGTAGGGTTGAACAATGTATCATGAAAAGGTCTCATGAAAATGTGCATTCATGGTTTTAGTTTTTATAAGCAGCATTACAGCAATGAAGGACTGCTGTACTCCTGAGTGAGAATATCCATGTAATGTTACACTATTTCACAAGCTCCTACACCCAAGTAAAAATATTACAGGTTTTCTAAAAAAAAACTCTGATAAGGTAAGCTAGACTCACCCACACTGTGAGGTCCAGATAATGTCAAGGTGAGAGCAGGCATTAGAATATACACCCTTGCACATACAGTCAAACATGTACCACAGGAAAACAGTTTCTCTCTCAGTTTTCTTTTAAAGTACACTAATGAAAAGTGCAGTGGCATTGCAAGGAGACTCAAGAAGTGATATATTTGCTGACTGTCAAGTTGGAAGTGTCTTCTGCTCTAATACAGCTGGGCAGTCGGGTCATGGAGCAGAACATATAAAGTCCCATTTAAAAATTAAAGTAAGCCATTGTTAAAAGCTGTTATGGCAGCATTCGATGTGTGCTTTAGCAAAGTAACTGAGAGATCAAACACGAACAGCACTTGCTGCTATGACTCAATGGACACAAATTCTATTCCCAGGCTGCCCTGACAACATCCTTTGAATCTCTTACTACTTCAAAAGCATTGTGTTTTAATTCTGATCAGGTAGACCTTCCCAAGGTTTTCCTCTCAAGCATTCTGTTCTTATTATTACTGGTTGTGCCAAAGCGTTCTCTGTAAGACAAGGTTATCATATTCATAACACAAATTATCAGTCGGTTTTGGTCTCTCAATAAAAGAAAACCTATTGCAAATTATGTTTAGTGACTGCTCTTGAGAAGGAAGACATAAGACTTCATTGCATATCACCATATTCTTTTCACGGCAGCATCCCAGGCTGCTTGCATACTCTAAAAGTATCCAAATCAAATGATTTTGATGTTAAAAAGCCAGCAAATGATGTTAAAAAGCCAGTTCATGTAAGCAGGTACACCTCAGAGATCACTGACAGAGGAATACTAAACACACCTGGGTCCCTTCTTCTTTTAAAATGAATGGAGTATAGAGTACAGACTTATTTTCAAGCGAGAAGAAAGCCTTATCCTGTATACCACAAGCAAAAATCCTAAGAAAACCAATCTATACACTGGGTTCTACTGAGTGTTCATGAAAAATAGCTCACACGTAGCTCTAGGATGGAGGCAGCTGGAAAACCACCCTCTCTTTCTCTGCCCTCCACCTATATAAGCACTGAATACAGAACAAATCCAATTTTGAACAGTTATGACTTCTTGCTTAAAACTGCTCAGTTAGAACAATGCAATGGGTCACATCAAAGCAATTCAATGACTTCTAGATTGTAAAAATTTCCCTTATAGCAATAGCACACACAGTGTTATACCTTTTAAAGATTCAGAGGCAAGACCTAGTCCTTAAAAATTATTTAGGTCTTCCATCAAGACCTAAATTGAGTACTAGGGAGAAAAGTCAACTTAGAATACTTAATAAAAAACAGCTGTACCTATAACTGGACATTTAGAGGTCTAGAAGAATACATAAGAACTCCTATGCAACTAACATACGTAAAAATTAAGGGTTTACAACTTACCTGCCATGGAGTTTGCTGCTCTTCTCATTTTCTGGAGGGTACTCTTCTATAACATCCTGTACAAAAGGTGGCTGCTGCCGGTGTGTCCTGGTGTAAGGCAACGTTCCCACGTGGCTAAACATATCACAAGACCTAGTGGGAACTGTCCCCTTCTTCTTCCTGGGGAGAGTGCCGTGGATAGAGATGCCTTGAAAGGAGTTTGAGCGACGCTCAATTGGTGAAGGTTTAGTGGTCAAAAGGTCCATGGATGAAGCTAACGAGAACTGGCGGTTCACTGGGCCATTTCTGGGAAGACTTGAAAAGTTTCCTGCAGCAATCATTTTTGGTTCTGGAAAAACAAAACCAACATTTCTTACAATGTATCCATCATCAAAACCCTCCCTTTAACGAAGTTAAGTAGCATGACTAACAAAGGTATCTGAAACTGAACTGCTTTGCCCTGAGGCAGTCAGATCCCTCAAGGTGTCACCGGTATCCAGTCACGCTGCTCCCAACCGCACACCGAGCACACCCATATGTAACTTCTACACACGTGAAAAGTCACAACAAAAAACAACAAATCTGGACACACATACAAGAGCAGGCCCTGAAAAATTCTCCATTTCTATACAGAGTTCCTCTTTTTTGCTCCTTCACATCCTCTGAAGATGCAGACATCAACTTGGAATCACCGACAAAAATCAAGTTTTAAGAACATTTTGTTAAAAATAAAGGACACTACAGCTTGATTTGGAAGAATATGTTTCTGAGCCCAGTAGCTGGCACACCGTGAGGAGAAACTGTTGCTGAGGAGTCTTGCTCAAGTAATAAATCTAGCAGATAACTGGTCACATATTTTTAACAGGCTGTAAACTAAACGGCTCTGCTCAAGAGATAAGGGCAGGAGCAGATTACTGGAATTCTCTTCTTCAGCATGCCCAGCCTGCTGGCTCAAATCGTTGTTGACATTACAGATTCACAAAGCTGTCAGTCTCTTGTACATTTAGTTACAGTCTGCCCTACAGTACAGGTTTTTCTGTTATCGTGAGCAAAAAGCTTTGTGAAACAAACACTTCAGGCACATTAACAGATTGCTGTTCTGTTCCTCAAAAAATGCTGCCTTGTGCTCAGTTTATAGTGTGCCATCACAGAAGACAGGCTGCCTTATCCTATGCAGTTATATTAGCCTGCAAAAACCACTCTACTGAACATGTCACCAGACCCAAAGGGCAACAAGTCCTATCTTATTTAATCTAGATGTTAGTCAGCCAGGTGCTTCCCACAAAAACTGGAAATGCCACAGGAGCAGCAGAGATTGATATGAAATCAGAAAGCAGAAGTACTTTTGGAAATAACAGTTATGGACAGGGGGAATATGTTCTGGCCTTGGTCAAGTTTCATGATGAAAAACGAGACTAGCACCCTGAAGGCCCAGTAGCCTGGAAGTCAGCTGCTTACAGCTGCACAAGAATTCCTCCTGTTTTGGGGAATGTACAGGGGTTGCAAGGAAAACAGAGGTGCCTCTGTAGTCCTTCTGCTCCCTTCTCCAGCCTCAATATCACAGCTACTATCAAAGTGTTTCTGCTCTGAAGCTACTGTTACTTCTACTCGGAGGTTATCATAACAGGCTTAGTTTTACAGTAATGCTAAAGCTGATCTCAAATTATGGAAAAATTCTGCTTTTTCCTGTCAGCTGCACTGCAGAGATTCATAGGCTGGATAAGGTTTTCAGACTTCAACCACAAATCTCTTCCCATTTCTCCCTTATTGAAAGTCCTACAGTAAATACTCAGTAATTACAGATGACAAATAACATCTTGATATATATATATATTTTTTTTTTTTTTTTTTAAATTCTTCAATTTGCCAAGCCTCTGTCAGACCACAGGTTCTCTGGAAACAGCACCTCTGCCTAGAGAGAATCTCTGACTTGGGTCAAGTTTCTTGCTGAAAAGAATAGAAAAGAGTTGAGGCATTAATAAGAACTAGTATTTTTAGTTATGTGGATCCAAATAGAATTCAAAATCCTAAAGAAAACAAAACACACTCTGACAAAAATTCTGCCATAAATTAGCACATGGCCCTTAATATGAAATATTAAATCATATCTCCATTTATTATGTGGTTGAAGGACACAGTTTCTGCTGGCTAGTATTAAAAAAATCCCATAGTTATTGTCATAATACTTGCTATAAAGTCAGTTTTGCATTACAATTGTTAAACAAAACAATTGGTCCACAGATAGGAAGATCTAAAATGCAAATGCGTAACACAAAGCTACAACCTCCTATAGCTAAAGCAAACTGACAGAGCTTGTTTCTTGTACCTTCAACTTTTTTTATAGGACAGAATGATACAAATAACCTTCAATAGGGGGGAAAGAAAGGCTTGGAATTTACATGATCATTTGAAAACTCAGCTTTTTGTCAAACACTACTTATGGAGCTAGTTTGCTTATATAGCACAAACATGTTGTTGTTCTCCTTTCAGGGGCTGCTGAAATTCTGTATTTAATTATTGTACTTTCTTATTAGTTTATCAAAAACCCACTTCCAAACCTCTGAATTCCAACTAATTCAGTGTTGGTTATCCAATGAGATTTTTCTTAGCCTTTCCTAGCAGTTCTCACTGCTATGCTGAAATGGCACATGTGACATTACATGCCAGTGAGTATCAAACCTAAGCAGTTATAAATATAACCAGCAAAAGCTTTGGTTTAATAGTTGATACCAGATGAGTTCACATTATGCTTACCATGACAATAAATTGTTGGTTGCTTCATGTTTGAGGATCCGCAAAGAAAGTTGAGAATTCCCTCTACTCACCAAATCACAAGGTAATTGCTATGGCAATCCAGTAAGTTTCCAATCCAACAATCTGAGAGTTTTCAAAACATAAACAATGATTCCCTGCTGTAATGTATTTTCCATTCTACCTCCACTCCTAAGAAGTCCTTAAGAATGAAAACAAAACTCCCAGAGTTGTCCTAATCATTGCTTCTTCTAAGAAGTACTCTCAGTACCATCACGGGACTTACAAATTCAGTACCTAGTCCTCAAAGTCACACCTGAATTTTGTTTTAAGGTAGAGTTCCAAAGTTAGTACAAAAACACCTACATTCAAGAACTTGCAAGACACTTAGCCACAATTATGTGTGCAGAAACTTTGACATTTCTAACTATCCTTCCTCCAAAACCTCTCCAAAAAGCCAAAAAACCTCAACCAAACAAAAAACCCTGACAAAATCAAGAAAGCCCAGAATCTCCTAACAACAGGTGTGCTAACTTCTACCCATAAATTTATCTGCTTGCCTATCTGCTGCTGTACTATATATTCTTCATAAATGTAAACAAAGAACTACGACAATCAGCTCAGTAACAAAAGTCTTGCCAAACTATCTATACGTTTTTCTTGTATTGAATATAAACACTGCAAAGAAGGAGCCTCTTCAGCTGAAGACTCTGGAATGTCTCAAATACTTCAGTACATGATTCAAAGAATGCTTGACTTTTCTAGATATAGAAACCCTGAAAATGTTACTCCCTAAGAAACAGCGTGCTTTGAACATCAACACAGCAATGGAAATGGTAAAAACTGTAACAGAATGATAGCTCAAAAAACTGAAATTTAATTGTACACATGCTTATTTGTCAAAACGCAGCACCTAACAAAACAGAGCCCTTTGGAAAACATACAAATAGGTGCAAACAAGATGGACTCGTGCCAATATAATGTTAAAAATGGGAAGTGAATTTGTATTTATATACTGAGTGGCATTTTTCTTTCTTCAGTCTGTAACTTGGAAAAATACGTGGGAACAGAATTTTCAGTAGTCTTATTGTGAATTCAGAGAAGTGGAGGGCATGAAAGGTTTCCAGGTAACTTCTGACGTTCTCATCTTTTGCTATGAATGAGAGTGAGCAAATACAAACAAAGAGGTCTCTAAAATCAACATGGCACTTAGGATAACAGTAGGAGACTGGACACAGAATAATATACCTATCTGGTGGGCAAGACCAAACAGGCATGAAGTTCTAACCTGATGGGTTGTGCACCTCTTCACATCATTGCTTAAACCAAAAACGAGTCATATGAACAATGAAACAAACAACTTTCACCTCCCTAAAACAACATACTAAATATATCCTTCTGCTCTTGGCCCCTTGGCTTTGGGATGCAAATCCAAATTTTCTGGCTCAACTCATCTTCATGAAAACTTTCTGAAGTTCAGACAATCTGAAGTGTTCTGATGGTTCATTCAAACAGACACAGATACAGGAATAAGTGCCCCTTCCATATCACCATGTTACACAACTAGTGGCAATGGTTTCTACTTTATTGTTTCAATATTTTGGAGGAAGGGAAGTGAGGGAAAGGCAAATCTCCAGTTTGGCCTCAGAGACGCACAAATGGCATAACAAACAGTCCAAAGATGGATATGCTCATGCCAATGGAAACCTCATCAAATAAGACAGAAAAGCAATTTCAGAGTTCCAAATCAGACTCTCGACACCTTGAGTTATATCAAAACCAGTTTTGGACATGAAAGGATCCACGCTTCTCTCAGCCTTATTGATCTGCAGTCTGTGTGATTCTTCCTATTAGATCAGATGCCCTGAAGTCTATACCTGGTGTTAGGGTAGCACTTCCCTCATAGTATTAGCATGTCTTTACCATGACATGTGCCATGAAGCTAAGAGGGCTCGAACATGATACATTCAGCTGAAGAACAACTGCTTTACGTTCTCATGTCTTTAATAGATGTAATCAACTTTCCTGAAAACTGTACTTACTTTCACCATATCAAATCTCCTCACAAATTCCTCCCACCCACCCTCCCTCAAAATCAGCAAAACCAAATTATGACAAGTGGGAGATACATTACTCCCTTTTCCCTGCTAAGTTACTTGGCACATTTGCATGCACTTTGCAGACGCACACAGAAAATAATGAAAGTGATTGACCTTAATGGTGAAGAAAGTCTAGTTCAGGACAAAAAGAAAGATCAATTTTCTCAGATTTATCTTTTTTTTTTTTTTTTGGTGTAGTAAGAGAATAAGTTAGGGAAACAGAAAAAACATATCTGAAAAGCACTAAAGTTAATATGTCATAGGAAGAAATACAATTAAAACCGTAACCATTATAAATTCAAGGTGGATTTCATGTTAACTGTCTCCCTAGAAGCAATGTAGTGTTCTTCATTAGTGTAACCAAAGGGAGAGGATTCTTGCTCCCCAAAATGGCTTAGAAGCAGCCTTCTACAACTTCTGTTTTGTTTTTAAAAAAATAAGTTGACGCAGTAGCTGCTATAGCAAACAGGTCACAGGACTTTGAGAAGAACAGGAAGGTTCAAGAACCTACAGCCTGTTATGATACAGAGACACAGACTGAGAAAGCACATGCAGTAGTTCAAAGGCTTTAAGCTAGTATCAGAAAAAAACATGAGTCTGTCAAACATCAAAAACTCCCCACAAGATTAGTCAGGTCAGTGCTTCCAAAGAGTCTTGAAGTGCTATCACAATGTTCATGCTTTCCTTCTCTCTCCTCATATATGTCATGTAATTTCCACCCCCCTCCCCAAACATCTTTGCGCTGTAATCTGACAACCTTTATAAAATGTTATTTTTAACTATTGTTCTCACACAATAGAAAACACACAGGCCAGGATAAGTTATCTTTGAAATGTCTCTTTTTTTTCCAAGATGAGAGAAACAGATAAACCCCACACTTCTCTTTGTGAGTTTTCACACGTAGAATGCCTTGATACCTACAAAAGATGCCATGAAAAAGTGATCATTGAAGAGGGTTCAATAAGTGGAGATCATCTCATTTTGCCTAATTTCTGAAATGTAAGTGCCTAATCAGTTATTTTAGTAATCTGAACAGTATGAAGCCTTGATTTAAGATAAACATTCCCTCCCCATTTTGCTGGCAGGAACAGAGAACTTTACCAAGGTTACAGTCAAATCTAAGCATTTTTTAGCTAATGCTTCAACATTCAAGCTTTTGTTCCTTCTCTGGCATAGGAAGTCATTTACTATTTTGTCCGCTCCTCTGTTCCCACAATGTTACTGAAAAAAATGCAAAACCAACAACCCACTCTAAAAGACCTTTTCAGCACTATTATTTCGAACTAACAACCAACTTATAGAAATTACAAATTCAGACAGAAAGAAGTGCTTTTACATATGCTCCTCTTTAACTGACAAAAAAAAAAACAAAACAAACAGCCTTTCTTATTTCTTTTCTTTCTACTCTGTGAAACATCTCGAGTACACACTAGTGTTCTAAACTTAAAGAGCGTTTAACAGATTTACATGGAATCCGTTCCCACTAAACCTAAGGACTTTATCAAACGTCTCAGTAGTCACTGTTCCAGCTACGGCATTTCCAGAGCCCGCGGGCAGGGTCAGGGCTCGCCCTTCTTCCCGTTCCTGCCCCGACAGTGGTGTGGGGACAGAGGGACGCTCGCACTCACTCACGTACAAAACCAACTCCTCATTCTCTGCCCGAGAGAACAACGCTGTCCCCGCAGTTACCGGGTCTGATCACTGCTGCTTCTTTCCAGGCTTTCTGTGGATCAGTCGGAGGTTTTGTCCCGGCGAAGCGATCTCCCGGGCAGTGAATCCCGCCCGGGTCTCTCGGAGGAGCGGCAGCCGGAATGGGTGGCCGGAGGCCGGAGCCGCAACACCAGCGGTCCGGAGCGCTTCCAGAAAATGAATTGGGACGTCCTCAGGAGAGCCCAAGGTCTGGCCGTGCCGCGGCAGAACCGGCACGTACACCAGCTCCAGCCTGCCCTAAAGAAGCGCAGTTCGCGATAACTTAAGTAAGGATGACTCAGCCGGAGCCTTCAGAGCCAGCCTTATCGCTGGCTCGCCCGGGCCGGGTCAGTGCGGGGCTGGTTCGGTGTCTCTCCCGTGTGCAGCCTGCCGGGCGCCGCTCACCTGGAGCGGGGAGGCGGCGCCGGCGGCTCCAGCGGCTGCGGGAGCTGCGCAGCCACCCGGGCCGGCAGTCACAGCCCCGGCCCCACCCTCCGCCCCGTCAGGCTGGGTCTCGCCAAGCCCCCGGCACACCAGAGCCTGACGGGCCGTGACCGCTCGCTGCCCTTTTCCATGGATTTAAGAACTTGACTTCCATAATTTCGCCACTCAAATTAGCTCTACAGCAAAATTTAACAGTTTCCTAAATCCAGCCTGTTCACGGACAATTTGAAGGCTATTAGTGTGTACTTTACACACACAATTTACTTACATTAGCAGACTTCCCCCTCGTCCCACCAGGTCCTGTGGAGTTATCTGTGCAACAGGTTGGTGAGATAAAATGCATTTTCTGTGCCAAAGGGTTAAACAGCTGTACAGGATCGAGAGCTACTGACAGAATAGATGTCCAGTTACGCTCCTTTGGTAAAGCAGACCTTCAATATAATTACTTTCAGGTAGTTATAGATACAACCTTCAATTTCAACTAGTTACCTCAGGCACTTTCAGCTGTACCACTGACCCAGCCAGAGGGCTTTTGTTTAAATACAAATTAAGGCACACTCAGTTGACTTTAAAAGCACTGTTGGGGTCAATTTTTTCTTTAACACCATATTTGTCTCTTTTTCATTGGCTCAGTCTTTCAGGTTGCCTGGCCAACATTTCTCTGGTTTTGCCATAGTTATTCCAGTTGTTCAAAGCAATTTCAGTAACATTGTTCTTTCCATCTTATCAGCATTCATAAGCCAACAATCTGCAAACCTTTTCATGGCTATCCTGTGGGCATTAGCTTTCCAGAGGCAAATATTTCTCCACCTAACCAAACATTTAATTGATTTTGACATTAAATATTTGATGCCCCCTACTTGTATGGTGGTTCTGTTTTGGAAGACCTTTTCATGCCCTATTGCCATTTCACTCTAGTGTCCAATCCTTTTGTTCACTTTCTCCATTTTTATCAGGACTAGCTTTAATAAACTGCTTCTGATGTGTCTACTTCAGAGCCTGACTACAATGATGTTGCTGAGGTTGGGGTCCTAAGCTATCTAAATGAAAAATGCAATTAAAGATCCACTTATTTTTCTTCCAGGACCTCTGTGTATTGTCAAACTAATCATCAAAAATAAATGAAACTATGGTGTTGTCACTCTAACCAAGTTAAACTACATCCAATAGTGACAGTGGCAGGACTAAAATTCCACATGTTGACTTACCACAGTGACATCTCTGGGCATGGGGTAGGATTAGGACATCTACCTCATTATATTTTGGGGGTTTATGGATTGTCCAGAACACTGAATTTTGCAATCTGAGCTATCCAAAACATCTCACAGCAATTATTATTAATTTTTTAAATTAAGCAATTAGACCCAGAAAAAACACTGAACCGTCTTTTAAAGTGTAGCTAGAGCTTAAGAAACATTTAGGTCATCACGACAAGATTCTTTAGCCATCATGTATATTGCAGAAGTAGGTAGGAAGGAAGATGAAAATTCTTGGGAAAGTCTGTGAATTTTCATAGCTATGAGTAGAATCTTTGCCTAAAAAGCTCAGGAAGGATGAAGGTTAGTATAAAGTAAGAGAGAAAAAAATAAAAACAGAGAGTGTTGAAATACATAGAAGAAGAAGAGACAAAAGATTAGAAAATTAAATTTATCTAATATACCACAGTAAAGGAAGCTTACAGTGGCATTTCTGACTGGTGCTCCCCTTCCCATAGCAATATCACTTTGGTTCCTGAGGGCAGGCATGAGCAATAAGGAAGCATTATCAGTGTTGGTATTGCCACACACCTTTTACAACAACTTACAAATCAGAAAAGTTGAGGAAAATGTGAAAGACATCAGTTTTTGGAAAGATCCATTTACTTGTGCTGGGACATAAGTCACCCCTTGTGGCTGACAGACAGACTTCTACACTTACATATTTTTGTCCCCACAAATTACAGAAAATTATAGCATTCTATTGAAACTGAACAGAGCCTTGAAGTAAAGATCTACAAAAAACCCACAACAAAACCTCACTTAATTCTTTTGTCAATTGTATTTCCCCAAATGCCTTGTTATTTGAGCTACTGATGAACTAGGAGAGCTATCAAATCTTGAACGGCTGATTGCACTGAGCTTTTATCATTGCCATTTATGAAAAAAATCGGGTAAGTACTGAGAATAGAGAGGTACCAGAAATGTTGCAGGCACAGTGACAGATTCCAGAACTCCACTGCCACATGTAACAATCTGTGGAGAGTTCCCTTAGGATATTTCACATAGGATTTTTCTTCCAAATATACTTGAGGAAGGGAGAGAGAAGGGGGAGGGGAAAGGAACCAAAGAACAGACTGTGATCTGATTTTGGACACCCAAGTGTCTCACTAATATGTCCAGTGCAAGAAAAATGGCATTAGGGTGAGCACAGAGAAAGAGGAGTTATCTGGAGTCCACATTCAGGTTTAATACTCTGACCCATTTACTTCCTGTATGACATATACTTACATTTTTGTAACATCTGTCAGAGTGGAAGATATTTTTCACAGGGAAAACTGTATAGCACTTTATCAGCTTATCAAATGGAAGATGCTACAGAAGTGAAAACCATTATTTTCCTAATTGCATAGAGGAAAATGTCTTGCTTCTCTATCTAAACCACACATTCCACAGTTCAGGTAAAAGACATCTAAAACCATGCCCAAAACACAGATCCCTTAGCACGTAAGATGATCTCTACTGGCTGATTCTAAGAACTCAGGAAATTTTCAGGCGCTGTAACTACATAGGAAGTAGTGTCATGCTTGTCATTTTTTATGAATAAGAACCAGAAAAGGAGCAGTAATTTCCTTAGTAACATGACCGTGTGCTAAGTAGTGGGACTGGTAGCTGGGCAGCCCTGCCTAAGCTGTGATTATTCTCGCATGAGTCATTACATTCTTTTCCTAAAGTTTTATTCTGGCTTCCGGTGAAATTGAAAACTGGTCTTTGCCTTCACAGATGACACAACCCATCCTTGCACATACTTGATGCAAAGCTGTAAAAGAGAATTTTCCTACAAGGAAGAATTCACAGTAGCTACATGAGTTGTGATTTACTTTGAATTAAGCTAGACTAGATTCCTCATTTCAAAACTTTTTGTTGTTTTCATCCTTTATATCCACTTTGGAAATGGGTTTACTGAGATGTGGGATGAAATCTGGAAGCACCACTGTTCTGAAAGAAGCACAGCACCTCTGTCAAGCCCTGGCCAACAGCATTCCCTGTAAACCTGCCATAACCCTTCCCTGGCTGACCACACACCACACACTGCTGTGCCCTTCTGTGGTCACCCCTGACTTCTGCTTTCTGAAGAAAGGGACTGTGCACAGGTGCACCTTTCCACTTAGTACCAAGACACCTCTACAAGCAGCTATCTGAACAGATAAATGAGGAGGAACACAACTGGGACTGATGCTGTAGCTCGCATGCCTTAATTATGCCAAGTTGTGTGCAAGTTCTTGAGACCATTTTCAAATGTGTCTGGCTTACAAAAACAAACAAAAAAATATGATGGGACAAAACAAAAGGTTTCATGGGAACTTTTCAGTTTAACCTTAAGCATCAGAATTCCATTTTTCCTAAAATAACCAGGAGAAAATACATTTACTCCAAAAGCACTGTTTTGCAGCTGCAGTGATAAAATGCAGAAGTAACTACACATGATGAGGACATGGCATGCATGAATTGCTCACACAGCAGTTCTTCCTATTCCCTGATAAACAAAAGTCAAAGCAAGTTTCTATTGTAGACTTGCCTTAGAAGAAAAACGACGCAAACAAACAAAATGCTACACTCAAGCCTCAACTCCCACAGATGCCACACAGAAAAAGTAATGGTCAGCATAGTTATTGGCTAGGAAATCAAGCTTATTTACTGGTAGTTTTCAAATTAATTGAAGATATTGGGACAATAAGAATGACAATATGAAATGCCAAATGCTCCAGCACTAGAAATCTGACAATACTTAGTTTGCAAACTATGAGCTGTGGCAACCGTGCTCTCTGACATCCTCCCTGGCTGCCAACTGAAACAG
The DNA here is from genome assembly GCF_003031625.1 of Empidonax traillii. Taxonomy (NCBI): domain Eukaryota; kingdom Metazoa; phylum Chordata; class Aves; order Passeriformes; family Tyrannidae; genus Empidonax; species Empidonax traillii. The sequence goes on along the minus strand of NW_020955255.1, from coordinate 1,789,448 downwards.
GCGTGTTTAGTCAGCAGTTATCCAGACCTCCATAATAAAACTACCAACGTCAACTCTTGCTATTTGATCTGCCTTAGGTCTGGAGACACAAGGTCTCTCAGAAACTCCCAAAGCATTATCTATTATGAGTCGGTGTTAAGAAACCTCATGATCCCCAGCCTCAGAACAGTTTGCAAGCAGAAATGTCCCATAGCTGATCATCCTGTAAGCAATGCTGTAGTATGGATAGAAGGTTTCAGGAGTTGTATAAACCTTAGCTCATTCAGTGACAAACTGGAACACAAACATGCTCTGGCTTGCTAGAGTTTCTGGCTACAGCACATTTAATTTTTGCACCTAGATAAGTACAGACTGGGTATGTATAATACCAGAAGAATGATCTTTACTACTGGCTTAAAAATTTAGTTCTCACAAATCTGTGTTTTCCAATAGGAATTACTTTATTACTAAACTCCTCTAATCTGCAGCTCACTATTGAAAGTCTTAAGTCAGAAATAAAATTAAACTTTTGGGAGAATTTGAAAAAAAAAATTTCACTGTTAACAGCTATTAGAGGTGCACAAAGCTACAGAATTCCATGTGTTTTGAGTCAGTTGGTATCAGCCACTGCTGGAGCCAAAAATCCCAAGTACAGTCATTGTTAGATATAATACAAGAAAACAGAGAACCATCTTTAACAAAACCAATTAATAATTTTAAAAACTATTAAACATAAATTATTGCATGGATTCCTCTCTCCCTCTTTCAATTTGGGTATTGAAGCAACTTGTGTCCCTTTTTACCAGAGGGTCTGTTTTCCTCTCTTTGTTTTTAGCAGTGAAAGAACTGTTACTGTGGAGCCAAGAATTTCTTTAAGTTTTTGGGTTTCCATGTTTTTGTAAAAAGTCTCTTACACAGGAGAATTAACAGCCTCTCTTTGCCTGTGGCAGATGTTTTCCATTTAGAACATAGCTGACATAGAAGTAAGGATAAACAGAAGACCAGGAAGCACCAATAAGGAAATCTGGAACTTCCAACAACTGACATGGTATTGTCAGAGGTGTATGTTAACAACTGTGTAAAAGCATTTACATTTATGACCTTCTCAAACAGAAATGGCAAAAAACTTCAAATCCTTGTGTCTCTCTGTGAGAGCAAAATAGACCACAGATGTAGCAATGCCACCTTCAACTATTATGCAGATCAAAGTGTTCAAAGCAGCTTCCTCTCCATATATTGGCAAAGCTACCAGCATTCTTTAGCATGAGTCTGGAATCTGACAGGTTGACACTACATACCACTGCTCCAAAGCACTCTGGTTGCATTTGTAATGTTTCAAAGAGAAGCAAAAGAACCACAGTGAGTTAAAGGACTTTACCTGAGCGTGACAAAGGCAAGATATTTCGGGTTGACAAGGCAAAACAAGTCATGGATTTATGCTAATTATAATGGTCATCTAATAAAAACACATAAGGGAGTCTAAGGGAGTCCCTCAGTTATTTTTCACCTTCTTTGAAGATGTACTTATCTGTATTTATATTGTCCCAAGCACAAGGCAGGCTCTGTACTGCTTGTTCAGCTTCCTTCTTAATACAACACATCTTAGGTCTTCTATGTAAAGACAGGGAAAAGACCCACATGGCAAGAAGGCACTTCATATTTAACTTCACACTACTGCAGCACAGCAAGAAATACACCATAGGCAGAAACAGTTATCTAAGAATTGAAATGCAATTCTATTTTCCCTACCAAAAGCAGGAAGCTATGGAATACTAATTGCATTTAATCTAATTCAGATTTTGCACATTATTTTCTATTTACTCACAATCAATTTTGTCAATGTATATATTTCACTTAAATCCACTAAAGCAGGCCTTCTTTGTATGATAAACGAAGTATATTTGTATGATATATCTTATTAAATCTTATTATATCTTATTAAAACTCTGTATAAGCAAACCTGTACAAGACAAAAGGGAAATATTCTTTGTATCTGTTTTCTCTCAAAGAAAAACACTCCAAGATGTTAATGAAATCACATTAAGCCATAAAATGCTATTATTCAAAATTCACGTTGCTAAAAGAAGCTACTGGAAAAACAAAGTTCCAGCTCTTAGAACACCTCCTTAAACAAACTTCTTATCACTTAGCTTTCTATATATATTTAAACTCAAAACTTAACCAGTGATGTACATCACAAATACATACAAATGTACCCAAATATTTTAATAGCCAAATGATACAAAGCTTTCAAATACAATCCTATATTTAAATTCGCATTCATAAAGGAACCATGAAATATCTTCCACGTCTGGAAATACCCAAGGTATTTTTTTAATTGTATCAAGACAGACATTTTCATTTATACATTTACATTACCCTCTCTATAGGTAACATTTCTACTGCACTGAAGGAGCCGGTCACCTCATGGTAGGATTCCTCAACACATTTGAAACATGATTTATTCTTTTACTATAGGTCATAGGAAATCGTAAAAAAATCATACTCCTAAGGACTGTAGCACTTGGTAACATGGTTAAATAATGCCCTGTTCCAATCTAACACAGCATCAAGCCCCGCTTCAGTTGTATCAGAGGTTCCTTCCTGGAGCACTACTCCACAAGTACTGGGCTGGAGCTGTCAGAATGTTTGTCCTGAACAAATAATCTTTGCTGGTTGTTACAGGACATAGTGCTGTGCCTCTTGCTCAGGAAAGGAAGACCTTTTTGAGTAATACAGGAGTCAGATCACACCTAATTTGTCATCAGTTTCTCTCATACCAGAAGAAAGTACTTTTAGAAGAGGATATGCCATTTCCTGACTTTCAAAAGATGCCAAGCAAGTATTTAAAAAAGGTGCTAGGCAGCCACTGAGAACATTCCTATAAGCATAGCCCGTATTCTGCTTTTCTCAGAAAAAAAATTTGGATGCCTCTTGATCCCATACTGCGACAAGCCCAGGCAAGCTGCAGGCCTCACCCCCTGACTCTACAATTTCCCTGGAATAGAAAACAAAAGGTACCTCTCAAAGGAGGCACAACATGCTTTGAATACATGAACGGCTATGAGAGTAGATGGCAGGACATCAAGATGCAGAATGTGCTGCAGTGCACATCAAGAGGTAAGTCCAGATACAAGCAAAAGGACTGTGGAAAGAGTATTCATGTCTCTTCACATTCATACCTTTTTGAAACTTCATTTTTGCTAGATTAAATGATTAGAGGCTGAGAAAGTATTCTGGGAAAGCATCACTATGGTTTGGTGTGCTCTCTCATGTTTTCACTTGACATCTACTTTTAGGCCTAAATTAATTCCACCAGCAGTCAGCATTTCCAAAGTGAAAGTCAACCATCCTGGGATATCTATACAATCAATAATAAAATATAGACCCCCTACAAAAGGTAGTGAACTGAATCATCTGCTGAATTCATCTGTCACTTTTCCATAGTGGAGGGAGCAGAGTGACTTGTCTCCCACTAACACCTGCAGCTGTGGTTTCAGTTTAGGCAGCAGGGCTGTTTCAGTCACCAGGGCTCAGCTCTGCTGTGTCTTCCACAGCCATTCATGTTTGTAGGAGCCTTTGAGCAGCTGAACAGAGAGCTGGCACGGGGACTTGATGGGGACGAACATGGGGGGGGAAAGGTTTTTTCAGCTAGATATATTCCCCAATGGGTTTTGATGCAGTTGCAGGATAGTTTTACTGACAACGAAAGGAATGATACAGAGATGGGGAAAAGCAGCTAAAGGAAAGCTGAAGAAGGTACAAACTGCTTAGGTTGGCACTGTGGAACCCCAGCTTCAAATAAGGTCAAGAATCAACAGCACAGCAGCCTTTCAGTTTTCTGACAGTGATCAAAAATATCAAAGCCCCATTATTCTATGCACTGATCCACTATAAAATTTATTCTATTGGACTGAAGTGGTTTAACAATTTTGCGTGGCTATTTTCCTATTGATTAGCTAATGCTACTCACACCAAACCAGTTATCCTAATCACTTCCCTATCACTGGCTGGCATACAGGTAGTGTAAAAGCATCAAGCTAGTGAATTTCATCTTGTATACTCTGCCTAATTCAACAGAATGTGACCACATGCACATATTTCATCCAAATCAACTTATGTCAATGCACAGATCTTGGTATTAATTACTGTGGAAACACAGCCCAAGTAACTTTACACATCCAAATCTTAGTGAAGTGAGACAGTGAGACTATTCAAAGTAGTTTCAGAACCAAGGTAACATTTTAGAAAAGAAAAAGTTTTCACAAAAATTTCCAAAATTTAACTTCACTGGACAAAGAAATGTCCTATAAAATTAACTTTGTGAAAATTCTGACATATTAAAGTGACTTATCACATCAAGCACCATGTAGAAACTGTTGAACCAGCAACAAATACAGTGCTGTCGTTTAAAGCTCATAGTAACAGCAAACAGAATAAGAAGCCTTTGTTCTGTTCTGGTAAGTACATTAGTAGGACATTAGTATTTATTTAATAGAATTTTTTTTTTAAAGTTTTATTCTAATGTCTGACTACAGTATAGTTCAGTTCTGAAAAACCAGCATTTCAGTCTAACTGATTAGGCACTTTGCTCCTAGACACAGCATTGTGTCAAAGACAGACATAAAACACAGCCATGTCATAATAGGCTGCAGACCAGATAACAACCATTAATCCCTACTGTGAAAACAAAACAGTCTGCACTAGTGTATGACTGACTGAACCAATCCGCTTTGCAATCTTCCCAGAATTCTTTAATACAATAGGCAAAGCTACCTAGTATGGAAATAACCTGGTGTAAACAGATCTCAGAGATCAATTTGTCTCTTTTTTCAAGCACGTAATTCAATTACACACTTAATTGTTTTCATTAGCCAAAACCGCACAGTGAATGGAAACATTGCTCAAGATAAATTCACATAAAAACATGAACCAGCACTACTTTTACTGAACTGAGCTCTAGAACTTAACTGCCAAAGAAACCCCAAAATCCTAAAACTGTCACTTGGCAATACCTATGTCTGAAGGACAAACCACTCCCACAGATATATACCAGTTTAGAAAGAAAATGTTTCACTCAAATTCAAATTCACTGAAATTGTCATCAGTATCACATGATTAGATGTAGCTTAACATATCTGAAGCACAACATTCCATGAGTTAGAACAGTCCAATGAGGTGACTGAAATGTTACATAAGTATATATAAATCAATTTACCACATGAATGGCAGTTTCAAACGGTTTTTTTTCTGAAAAAAGTGGTACATTGACAACTGTAATATATTTCTCACTCCAGTACCTGAAGACTACAAAATGCAGTCTCAATGTCACGCGAAAACAAGTATCAAGACAAACACATCTAGTTTCACTGCAGTCATCAACTTAAATAATTTCCTAATCTGTTCACAGTAGCAGTTACAAAAATGTCATATTTATATTCAAATTTTAAGACTTTCAAACAAAAGAACTGTAGAAATTATGCAACTGTTAAACCCATTCTGAACTCCTTAGAAAATACTGAAGATGTACACTGATCTACTTGTATACAACCGGTTCTAGTTTCTTCTGAAAACTTAAGTAGCTAAAGATATTTTATGAATACTTGATTTCTACACATTCTTCAAAAGTCTTATCTTGACTAAGAGAAGGTAAAAGTTATTTACTTGTTAGCCAAATAAATAACCACATCACACTAAATTTGTAAAAGCCTTAGGCAGTGATCTTTAGAATTATGGGCCAGAATGTATAATACCTGTGCCTTATCATCTTGTGAACAATTCTGAAAATATCCTGTACAAGTCACAGCTGCATAACGTCTCACTATATCCTTCCACTCAAAATAGAATGTCTTACAGAGCTTGTTACAACTCTCATGAACTTGAGTGAATTTTGATACTGAACTGATAAAAACATCACAAAAGCAGCAAATGATGCAGTGATTAACTCTTGATTTATAGCAAAGTCCCTAATGGATAAAAAGGGGCAGAACTGCCTGTGTAAGCTCTCCTCCTCTCTCCTCAGCAGTGATGAAATGGCACATACACAAATTAGCCTGGTTTATATCTTTTAATACCATCTTTCCAAATGAGAAAAGCATTTGTGACACAGTCTTCCATCAGTTATGGGATATTAACATTACTGTGTCTTATTAAGCTGAAGACTGTGAGAGTAAGAAAAACTGAAATGAAAGTGGAACCTTTTCTAAATGGCAACTTTTTAAAAAAGTACAGGTTATATTATTTTGTCAAACCCTAGCAAAATATTTATGTTTACTTTAGTTAAACTAATATTTAACTATTCTTATTTTCAGCGTAAAGTACCCCTGTGATCTGCAATCAGAGCAGTGTTCTAGGCTCAATCAGTTTATCATCCTTTGTGATGATGAACTCGGGTTGCCTTAACTCATTCTCTTAGTCTTTAGGAAATCTTACCTCTCTTTCTTTTTACCTCCTGAAGCAGCAGGATGTTGGAAATGAGGTGTGTTCGGTGCCCTTGGTTTTCAATTCCCAGCTTTTTAAGATCAACTTCTGTAAGATGGAGTAAGTCCTGTAGCAAATGCCAGAGTAAGGATCATACTATACACAGTAGTACAGGATAATTCAAATTTCTTTCAGATAGTCCTGTTGTTTCTGATACCATAAGCTACATAGCAGCAAACATAAGTATATTTATATGTTATTTGAAGCCCCTTAATCATGGTAAGCTCTGTCATTGATTGGGATGAGGATTTTTTTCTATTAAAACATTAATTCATTATCTCTCAATTTTTTCTCAAAACAAAACTGGTCAAATTAGCTGGAGAATTTCTAAAAATAACAATTCCTTCGAGTAAAAACCCCCCCCAAAACTAGCCAAGAGTGCTAATATGTTAATTGCACTTAAACTAATGAAGATAAATCTCAGGGTGAACTAATGGGAATAATAATATTGGGAAGGAAGGTTTTGTATAATGAAGAGGATATTAATTGTAATCAGTAGATAATACGGGCTGTGACACTGTTTAGAAGAACATAAATTTCCATATAATGCATTTGCGTAATCAAACCTGAACTGTTCTCTTTTATTACCCTTTCTCTCCACAAAATCATCACTATTTTACTTTCAAAATAAGTTTCTGAATAACTCCAGCCACTATTTATAAATCAGTACAGAATTTCAATTTGATGTTGATATATAAGTATGTAGAAAGCTTCAGCTGATGACAGAAACTTTCAGAAAAAATAGAAAATATTGCAAAATATATTTATTTATATTTTTAACTGTTCTTTATTTTCACTGTAAATTAGATAAAGAGAAGCACACAGAATGTATTTCATATTGTTATTGGCAAGTGACGTTAACTGCGAGTAGCCTTTTCTAACGGAGATTTGACAGTTCAGGCCTAGGAACCTAAAATACAATATCTGATTGATTCACTATGTAAATAATAAGGCAATTGACACAGAATTTCTACTCTGAGCCCCTGGTTTTGAAACTGCAATTTAAAAACTTTTCTTTCATACCAAACCCACTGCAAAGGCATTCTTTGCTTTAGAGTGAGTAGTGCTCTAACTACTGAAAGCCTCAATTTCTTCTGTCACTAGCTAACACTTTCAAAAGCTGTTAGAGAACTTTATTCATGCCTGAAAATGTCATATTAAGTGTTTCTCAAATGATAACTAATAGCTAACTAATGACATGAAAGTAGGGAGTTGAGCAATTATTACTTTTATTTTATCTCTTTCTAGCTTTTCCCAAATGCAAAAATTTTGGTGGGATTCTTTTAGTAGCTTTGAAGAACTTGCTGCATTTTACAGATGACAACATTCTTGTGTGGAAATTTTATTTCTCAGGTGGAACTGTGTCCTGCCTTGAAGTATTCTTTCTTCATTCAAGATCATAAGCACATTCTTGTCTGGATTCGGAACCGGCCAGAGCAGTCAAATGAAACCCAAGAACTGTGTCTACTTAGCAAAAAATAATTTAAGTCAAGAAAGTGTGCATCACTGTCCTCCTCAGCAAAATGGATATAATCATACCTTCTACTGCAGAGATAAAAAACCAGTGTAAATAGTTATTAGTAATTATTTTTAAAAGTAGAAGACATCAAAGGCAATTATTTAGACTTTCAAGAACTTAGAAGTTTGGTTCACCATGGTTCTTAAACACATGTCTAGTATTAAGCAGGTTGGTATGTGAAGTCAAGCTCATCAGGCATTTTCTTAAATTAAAGTTTTGTTTCAGAAAAATATTAAGTTTGGCTGAGGAACTGAGAGATCATAGAATGCTTGTAATCTACAGATATTGCAGAACTGGAATTCTGACTCATGCCCTTGAAATTGAAGAAAGTCCACTGTATCCAGAATGATGCACTAAGTCTACTTTTAAGTTTTGCACTTCAGCAAAAACTTCTTTCAGGCAGCTTTCAGGCTCTGTAAGCTGTAAACTATCTGTGTTGCAGGATTTTTGTTTGTTTGTTGGTTGTTGTAACAGCTGCCACAGGGTTCTACATTACTGTCCTCTGTGTTACAACAGCAGTGTGAAGCACATGAACATTTTCCAGTGACTTGCTGATTGAATCAATTTGGAAAAGTAAAAAATGCTGTTCTTTTTCTAGTTGGGACATATTCTACTTAGATTTGAAATCCTTTTCTTTTTATTTTCCTTGGGTTATGACATTACCACGACACTCACTAAGAATTCTGGTATACGAGCAGCACAGATGTAAGGCAGAAGACAATTTAAAATAAATAATAAAAGGGCTTCCTAAGAATTTCTAAATAATTTTCTAGGGATCTTCAAGATTACAAATGTAAGGTCCTTCTCTAATGTGGTATTTGCTCAGTAGAGAAGATTATTTTTAAGTCACATAGAATCCCTTTACCTGTAAACAACTTGATATAAAAACTGGCACATAAGTTTATATTTTATCTACTTCTGAATTTTAAGAAACTTATTTGTTAGTTTTGGCAGAACAGAAGTTATCTATGTGTTCCTGCTCTGGTGAGCATGTCCATTTGTTGCAATCTGAGACAGCCACGATTAAATAGGGCAAGCAGCATTATAAACATTACAGCAGCATTTTATATATATATATATATATATATATAAAAGTAAAATGTTCCTTTTATCCAGCCCACCAGTGACTCTATTTCTCTGTGACTTTGAGCAGACAGTTGCAAGAGACATTGTTTTTATTTTCGCTCTTTCCCAAGACAAAAGCAAACTATCTGTCTTTAGGGGTTTTTTGCTCCAGCATCATATCACAGAACATTAATCATTTGTATTACATCACCTTGTTTAACAGTTTCTCAAGAGTTTTATTAAAAGAGGACAATTCTTACCTCAATGCCATCATATTGTTCAAAGAGTGTGCAATACTCTGCAAGACCAAGCTGGCTTAGCCAGTTAGAAATGGGTAGATACTTCATTATCTATTACCTCACAATGGCTATAACTCTGAAAAACAAAAATTACAAATAACATTGCTTAGGAGTGAACCCAGAAAGCACTTCATAACATGCAAGTTTCACTGTTGTGGCCAAAGATTACCTCTTACCATGCAGCCAAGAAAGTGTTAGTTACCCATGCATGAGGATCTTAATATTTAGTTCATTGTTATCCTCATACAAGTAGGGAATGTTAAAGACTATATTCTGTTTAGTTCTCATAGCTGAATGAATCTTTTAGAAGATGAATCAACAGAGTCACTGCATACTGTAGGATCAATTAAAATATACTCGGCCTTTTTACTCAATGACAATACAAAGTTCCTCGATCCACTCCTTCAGTGATAATGCCACTCTTCTTACACATGTGACCCGTGACAAAGTGCATTAAATGAAGAGGAATAGCAAATGCAGTAATGTTTTCTGTAGGAATATGAAGGATGTAAATAAAACTGCATTCTCTGTAAGACAGTCATTTTGACTAAGATTCTGTAGTGGGTGTTTGTCCAAGATGGGACAAACAAAATAGTTAGTCAACCCATTATGGAGTATTTCTAAGAAGAAAAGGAAAGAGTTTTTTTACAGTTTGCTCTCCATCATGTCATCTGAATTTGAGTTATCTGTAAATAAAAATACATTTTTGTTGCAGTTGCTAAAATGAAATAAAAGATGGACACACGATAGACATCAGAAGATAAAAGACAGACACACAAAATATTCTCCCAATATCACTGCTTTATGTAAGTGGTTATGCAAGATCTACATAGACAAATACTTAAGCTTCCAAGAATTGCTGAGTTTCTGAAGAGATGTCTAAGTGCAAGTTTGGACATATCCTAAATCAATTCAAGGATGCCCAATTCTTAATCTGTAACTTGCAATCTGAACATTTCCTATCAGAACACGGATGCCAGAGGCAGGAGATTCTCATGTTCAGACACCTAGTGACTTTATTGTACATTTTTTATATTTTATTTTTAGTTGAAGATTTTCCTCTCATCTATACTGCAGGAAAAGTACTCGCTCATTAGCTCTGTATAAACCAACGGGAATTAAGGCTTTCCAGCTACAGACCACATGTTCCAAGACATCTGCCTACTCTGAACACACAAGAAGCTGCCCAAAGGCTGACATGTAATGGTCAGCAAAGAGTCAGTGTTGCTTTTGGTCACATGGGGAAAGCCATCGAGCATTTTCATAATTCTTAGAACATTAGAAAAGCATTGAAGCTTTTTTTGTTTGTTTGTTTTTAATATAAATTGCAAACCTAAAACTAATGTTCTGCAGAAAGGTAGGCCACAGTAGCACTATTACCTGTATTAAAGCACAATACATTCTTAGAAATATTTTGAAGCATTTCAGTTAGAACAGCTACTATTAGTAATATACACAATGTTTTGGACCAGACATTGTTTTTGGAAGCCTCTATGAATTTTGTCTCGGTGCTCAACTTTGGAAACAAGTCAAAATGCTTACACTTCAGAGAGACATACACCATTACACTGGGAAAGCTGGAATTCTGGAATTCGTCACTTCACGATCCATTAAAGAACAAACCTGCTAATTTGCAAATCACATTGTGAAATCCTTCTACTGTCCACTGGAAGACTCTGATCTATTATTTGCTTTATTGCAAGTTTTTATTATTGTGAAAATATTACAGGCTATGGATGACGAGTAAACATCTAAAGAATGGTGGTATTACAATAACTAAGAGCATCTTGTGGAGTAACATTGACCAGAAAATCTCAACATTTAATTGACACACCACAAAAGAATTTCCTCGAGGAATGTGAAAGCCACAGAGAACATTCTTACGTGAGGCGAGGACAAGCTCAGCCATTGACGTCTTTCATTTATTGGCTTGCTTTAAACAGGTACTTTCAGATTGCAAGATGGTCAGCATGAAAGCCATATGATGCTCAGAGAGATAAAAGCTACTTGGTCAGAACGTAAGTAAAGCCACGGACAAAGAGCTCTTTTCTGGTTCATATGTTTTAAAGTAACAGACATGAAATTTGTTGTATAAAGGAACTTGTTTTCACAATTGACAAGTTCACTAAGAATATATTTTTTAAGACTACAGATTTTGTATTTCATTGTGAATTCTGAGATTCCATGTTAGTACATGACAATTAAAGAAAATATCTAAAGGAACTGGTGGAGAGTCATCACATTTATCATTCCAGAACAAAGAGAAATTCTCTACTAAGCATGAAAGGAATCCCAGAATCTCCACAGAGGAACATTCTTTTTAACAATACAGTGATAAACAGTGGCTGTCTAATCTTACTTGGCCAGCTGCATTTGCTCTGTTATTAATTTATACTAAACTAAAAAAAAAAAAAAGAAAAGAAAACCAAACCAAAATAATAATACTCCCCCTCCTCTAAACCTCCATGCAAAAAAAAAATTCAACTGCAAGCAGGAAATGTTGCTCTTATATGACAAGAAGAGGTACAAGAGGCATTGCTTTCAAACGTACTGTGCAATTCACCCTAGAATGGGATTATTTTATGGCTATTAAGTCTTTGTTAACACCTGTGTAGATTTATCCCTTTTGTTTTAATAAAAATTGGTTCCTACAGCTTAATGGAAAAAAAACCTCTCCTTTCTCTCACAAGTTAACAAATTGCATTTCTGATCTTTCTGCTAATGATAGTTTTGGTGAAGAAAGATAACAAAAAACATTAACTCAAACAACTCTTATTTAATCAATATGACAATGTTAATTGGACAGGGTACAGCCTAGTAATCAGGACTCAAGATATAGCCTGATCAAGGTTAAGAGTAAAATGGAGTTACAAAATACATTGTAAAACCCACTAAATATACCATTATGAGAACTGTTTGTAGGCAGAAGGAGTTTCCTATTATTCTTCTACTTTTATACCACTTATTTTTATCTCTGAAAATAGGATTAACTTTTGCTTAAGACAGGTAATGCCAACATTTTTTAAGATCCAAAATATGGTTATAAACACACTGACAAGGCGTGTGGCAGATGTTGGGCACATATTTTTCCCCCTTTTCCTTCCCTTCCAGAGGAAGCAAGGAAATAAAAACATAAATGACAGCAGATATTGGAAGGCAATACAAGACCTCTGTTCTATTTATCAATTCTAAACACTGCCAATTCCTGTACATCTCAGGGCCTGCAAAAAGACATCATCATAGGTTTAGTCAGGTCACCAGATTCTTATGAGATACAACCAGTATTGCTCCATGACTTGCTTCTGTTTATTCAGTTAGACTTCTGTTATCACTTAGCGTAAGAGTGAAGTTACTCTGGAATCCTTATGTGGAAGGTCTTGAAGTACTACCCCCGTAATTTATACATTTTCAGGGGGGTTTACATAAAAATAAGCAATTTGAATCCAACCTAGGTTTGTATCATTCTGATTCTGACCACCAGCTGTTCAGAGGCTTTTATGAAATTAAGTTGTTGCTAAAAAGTTATCAAATGAGTAATAATGGGAGGTTCCTAAGGTGGCTCTCTGGTCAACTGAACTGACCTTCACTTTCCCTTTCAGAGTGCTTTTCTGAGTTATCCTAAACATGCTTACAGCTGCAATCATACATACGGATACGTATCTGATTCAAAAGCACAAGGAAAGGTGTTTTATATGTGATACCCAAGAGGTTTAACATCTCTTTTCTTTTGCTTTAGAAAGCAGCATATAAAATAGGTGCAGCTTCAGGCCCGTTGTGGGAAGATGTACAGTAAGTAGTCTGGGCATAGAGATGGAATTAGGGAGTTGCCCATATGCTGAAGTCCTTTAAGCATACCAAGTTGATATATTCCTAAACAGTCCCCTTCTCTTAATGAAAGGATAGGCTTGAGGAAGGTCTCTCTATGTCATGGGAGCCTATGCAGAAGCTACATTGCTGAAAAGCAACCAAACATATATTTTACTAGAACCATGTTTTGTGATTTGATGAAAAGAGATGAATACTGGGAAACAGTAGGAGAAACAAAGCAAAACTGTGTAGCTCCAAGTATACCATTATCTTGCAACACCTGAGTGGCAAACAGGTCAAAGGAAGCACTTAAATCCGAGCAGTAACATTATTACATTGCATTTAAAATACAAATGAAAGAATGTCCCACTGGAACTTCTAGACCACCATATTTAAAAATCATAATCAGTATTTGCAACAGAAGTGTTAAACAAGAAAGAACTAAAAAAAAAAATCCTAAAACTATGTATATATGAGATTTATGTTTTACCCTTCTTGACTCTTTCTTGGACTTTCTAGACATTTCATTTCAAGGTTTTCCCTTAACTGTATTAAAACATGATTTAAAACTCTGAAATTCTCAAGTTATCACAACATTCTATGGAAAACATGAAATTGAAAATAAATTGTAATCTCTAGGAAATGCACTGAATTTTTGCCCTAAAGGCAAATAACAAACATAAGTTTGCTTGCAGGATATCACAAGCTGCAAGCATCCTTTCACATTTATATTGATACCAATCAGCAGTTTCTGCACTACAAGCTAGGTAGATGTAGGTAAACTTTACAGATATTTCACAATGTCACTACAGGTAATTGCATTTTCATCAAATGACTTAAAGCACAAGTCTGATAATCTTACAGGGTAAGGACATGATGATAACTCCTCCTAGTGGAAACACATCTGACACAACAAAACTCAGAAAAATACAGATTTCATAGGTATCATACTAGGATTTTGCTGGTGCTAGTTAGCTCTGCATTTTTTCTACCCTTTTCTGATTTAAACTAGTCTCATCCAACTTTTCAGTACTGTAGGAAAACATCTCTGGGCTTTTAAGAAAGATGAAAATCATTTCACTTTAAAGCTTGCTGTTCTACTGGCATAACATGGTTTATTTAGACACATAGATGAGAACCAGGTTTCAAATTAATCTAAAGCAATCTTTTACTGCAGGGCTATGTGTCACTACTACCTCTTAAAACTTTGGGTGAGACTAATGTGATATAAAGTAACTTACATTTATGGTGAACAATGAAGTTCTGCTGATTTACTGGTGCTGGGAGTGCAGCTCTCCGTGGCTCCTTTTTGTTTCCTCTTTCACTCATACTTTGTTTCTACTGTGCCAGGAATAATTTCCATGTGAATGAATTCCCTACATTTATCTGAATAGACTACTCTGTTCAACCAATTCCATCTCCAAGGCTCAAACTGTCACAGACATTACACATGCTGTTCAGCCTGAACCTAAAGGAGTGGTTTTTACAAGAATAGCTCAAGAGTGCTCAGAGCTAGTAGGAATATGCAGTAGCACGTAATATGCTGAACAGACTATCAATACTTTCATTCATTTATTTTAGTCCCTGATTTGCTTCACGTTTCCTTGTTCAACTTGTTTTAAGCTATTATACTCAAAATATTTTTGGTAGAATTTTGACAAATTGCTGTGAAGGACACAAGGATACTGAATTCTTTGAAAAGAAACCCTTAGCTTAAATATTGTTGGCATTCTAGTTACTGAAATGATACTTCTGACATGGATGTTTAAGTCAATACAACATTTAGCAAATCTGTTGCAGACTACAGAGAAACAAATACAAAACATTACTCAACTAGTATATGCTGTTCTGGCCAATGTTTATGTAAAGATAAATAGTCCACAAAGTACCAATCAGGACTTTAATATATACTAGTTCGGCAACCACACAGCAGATCTTCATTCCAGACATTTCACAAATAATACCATAAACATAGAGCTACTTTATCCTTATGTCAGACTTCAAATCAGGTATTTTCAGTTCTGGGCAGTCAATAATAATCACCAGTAGCTTACTAGAAACAGCTAAGACAGTGGTTCATCATTCGTTATGTGCTGC
The DNA here is from genome assembly GCF_003031625.1 of Empidonax traillii. NCBI lineage: Eukaryota > Metazoa > Chordata > Aves > Passeriformes > Tyrannidae > Empidonax > Empidonax traillii. The sequence continues at coordinate 1,774,202 of NW_020955255.1, read as the reverse complement.
TTATGGAAGGCATAGACCAACCACCCTTCATTTACTTTCCTTACATACAGGAGTGCAACTTTCTCCATTCCATAACATCAATAGATTTTTAATTATCAAACCAAAGCTCAAAAGCAGGATGAACTACCAGCAGCTGTGGTGACATGCTGGGGTAATAAATATCCCTGTATACTTCTATAAGCATAAGCTTGTCCTAGGAAGGGACTTACACACTTTTGGTCTGACCAACGCAAATGTTCTTGCATTTCACTTGCAGTGTGGATGTGGCACAAAGCTGCTCCACTAGCACAAATTAGTTCAAAGAATTTTGAAAGTGTCACTTTGCTCTTGCAGACTTCAACAACAGACGCAGCATATTCCCTAACTCCATCACTATGCCCAGACTACTTTGTACGTCCTCCCACAACTGGCCTAGAGTTAAAATGAACAGTGTACTGTGCATGTTTTTTCATTCACAGGAATGGTAAATGTTTGTGCTTAATGCACGTGATGTGACAGCAATCAGGTGATCAAGTACTAACAAACCTAGCATGTCACCAGAAAAAACTAATACAAATCTCCAAATACATTCAGTACATGCAACTTAGCAGGTATTTTGAAGGCTAGGGCTAATTGTAACAGTATTTATGAGATCAGACTCTAGTTAAATAAATAAATAGAACTAAGATAATAAAACATTTCAACAGAGAGTGTTGATCACTACAGTCTAGTAAGTCTTGCCTCTTTCTGTATGTCTGTGTGGTCTTTTGTAGTTAGATAGGAGTTCATCCTACCTGCACATTAAGCCAATCATAAGCAGCATGTTGGTTCAATGCTGAACTTGAGCCAGAATACACTGTTGAAAAGACTCCACAGCTGCTTCTCAGCTTGAACAGCCAGATAGTAGCAGACTGTAAATACGTATGCTGTGTAACCAGAAATCTGGTTAAAGCTAGCATGCTAAGCTCTCCACGGGAGAGGAGATCAAGAGAAAATGAAATTACAGCTGTGATTCCTTGCTAAAATTTTACTGTGGACTGATCCAACTTAAAAAATACTAGTCCTGCTCATTTTAGTTCCTCAGCCATAGCAATCCAGAGGTTCCTCACCTCCATTGCAACAAGTTTACTGTTTGTGTGGTAAAATGCTAAACTGGATATACAGAATGGTGCAAGTGTTACTCAACAAACAAAACCAAACCATGCCCCTACAGAGTGTGCATTTTTAAAAAATGTGCAGATCCCGAACCACTTAGAGAGCCTGTCTCAAGTTCTTTAACTACTGGTTACTACTGCAATAGGTTTCTGAAATGTTTTATCCTTTAGTATATTCCTCTTCATCTCTTCTGTCCTTCAGAATGGGAAGCAAATGGTAGGACTGCCACATATTTTTTTACTAAGGCTGTTCGTAGACACAGAACTCCTGATCAGACTCCACAATTACTTCCTACTCTTTGCCTCTCACTCCCCCCCAGTAGTCTGGTACTTCAAGCCACAGTCACACCTGGTACACTTTTCTATCCGTTTTTGTTGACTTTTATTTTGCAATGAAGTGATAAGAACTGTTTAGGGGTTTAGAGCAGAACACAACATGCTAGTTGCTACCTCCAGATATACAAAAAGCTGCATAATAAGCAATAAGAATAAACTAACTTTGAAATTAAAAATAATTTAACTGTAAATTCAACACCCTCAGAAAGTAAAACTTCACACTGATCTGTTTCTTTTTAATCAACTGATAATTACAAAGGAAAAGAAAAAAAAAGTGCATTTCCTGAAGATGATCAATAATCATAGAATCATTTGGTTGGAAAAAACCTTTAGGATTGTCAAGACCAAATAAGCAGGTTTACTAGAATAAACTATTGTATTCAGTGAGAATAATTCTGTAAATCACTGGCACAAAGCTGTGAGAAAGGAAGTTTTGATATAAATTCTATTTTAATTTTAGATTGATGTTCTCTCTGTTTTCTAAACTGAATGTCCTTGCATACATGACAGTTAGAGCTAGAACTCAAAATGCTACAGAACTTGCACCGAGACAACTAGCAATAAAAAAAAAGTCTGAGTATCATTACAACTTGGGCTAAAAATTACAACACTTAAAAAGCTGCTTTATGTGGGGCTCAGCCATAAAGGGCAAGATGGGTCATAATCTCATCAACCTTCTTAGTAAGTCAGTCTGCCTGTAGCAGTCAGATCCTTTACTTACATCTGACCATATGTGCAAAAAGCAATAGCTTGTTTCTGTATTACACCTTTGGACCCAAACTGCGAATGAGCTGAAATGTTGAAATACTTGGGTTCTAGCTGGAGAAAACACTAGTAGCAAGTCAGGAATTTCTTTGAATCATCTGAGTTTACATATAAAAATGCTACCAGTCATACTTCTCTAAATGCAGGGCAAGTCTCTTAAAAAACAAAGAACTATTTCCTTTCCCTTTGAAGATATGGTACAAGCAGTGCCAGGAGTCCTAGAGCCAGATAAAAAACACCACGGGTAGATAAGAGCCGGTCTAAACTTGCAATGCCAATTCAAATTTGTTCAGAGCATTTTTGATTAATTTTGTGGTAGCAAACTTAATTCTTTAACAAGTCTTTCTACACATCAGTTTTATTGGTATTTCTGCAGATAGCCTAAAGGATTTCTTTCCAGTCCCCTCCTGTTTCCCTCCTACTCTGGGATGCAGTGTTACTGAATTCAAGCCACAAACCACCCTTGAATGAAGGCTGCATTCTACTGATTTCTGTCATCACCACTGAACTTTTCTTACCTGCTGACTTCTGTACTACAGCATTCCTCATTACAAGCTTCTATCCACACTGTGCTGTGCACTGACCCCCTCCAACAGAAGGTTCTCCAGCTTTGCCTCAGCATATTCTGTAGCAATCTGCTCCCACAACAGCACGAATGCAGAGACAGGATGATCCATTCTGCTGCAGTGAAGGACACCTTGAAGTAGAACTTTGGTTCTCAAATGTAACTTCGAGAAACTCAGCTGAGATTCAGAGCCAAGCTGATTGCTTCAGCCAAGCCCTTAATTTGCAGCAATATCTGAACACCTGTGCAGTGACACAAGTGTACCTTATATTGGGTTAAAATCTCAACACATTTCAGATGAGGCATTGGGCTTCTACCTGTAGAATTACTTTGTCTTTGATTGTGCTGTCTGTAATCTTGCAATTATCAGATAAACTCATCTCAAATTTTATACTATATCAAGTACAACCTGAAAGGAAAGCTTCTTTTAAGCACTGGAGTTTAACTCCTTAAACTTTTGCTCTGACATCTGTCTGAAGCTTTATGTATTCTCATTAGAAGAGCAAAAGAAGACAGAGCTCATTTACAACACTCTGCAGTAGTAACAGCAGTTCTGCTTTGATATATTTTTCCTTCATTTAATACCCCACCTATTTCAAAGACATTCTAAGTGTTTACAATACAAAAGCAAATCTGCATGCAAAAGTAACACAGACTTGTACATCAGCAGCAGAATCCCACAGAACAAAACCAAACCAGAACCTAGCTCCTCTCCTGTCCTGCAGGGCTTGTTCAATACATAGGCTTTCAAAGTGAGCCTGCATTAGGCTTGCTGTGGGGGGAGGGTCTGTTCTCTGTTGGAACAAGAGGGCAAGCAAATTTCAAGGCTGACAGCACTGCATTGTGAAACCTGCTGTTTATTAGCACAAGTATCCATGATAATTTTAAAAGTCACACTAACATTATCTGATAAATCCAGAAATTTGATGAAAGAAGTGCACCGGTCTGTAACACAGGAGTTATTGTACTAAAGTATGTAGTTGAGAGGACTATATTAAAGACTCTCAAGTACTGCAAGCTACAATAAAAAGGAATATTTCCACAAGATACTTAACACTGTAAGGGAATTTTCAGCTCTCAGTTCTAATGACATGGCTGAGCTTGGATGTACAGAACTTGTACATAGAAAGACAGTGGAACGCCTGTCAAGAGCACTGCACTTACTGATGGTTCCCAAACCTCATGGGCAGAGTATAAGATTAGTTTCCTAAAGAGCTTTTGCTAATTCTAATATATTAAAATTTTATTGCAGTTTTTCTGAAGTCTTTCTCCGTATAACTAAACAACTCTATTTTATCTTCCTCCTCATGCCATCTTGTCCATTAACTTCTCACTTTCCCTCTTACAGTTTCATGGAATCCACTTCTAGACAAGTCCTTCTAAGAGTATTTTCAAAAAGTAGGAAATAAACTCCATATTAATAAGAAAGGCACAGACAGATAAATGTGAGATGCAATAAAGAGGAAGAAAAACAGTAGCTAAAACCAGCCATAAAACATCAAGAAAATTTTAAGCTGAAGTTAGTAAGGAAAGAGAATAGAGAACAAGAATCTAGCACAGACCAAAACAAATAGCTGAAACTCTGCAGTAAAATATGATTAGAGAAAAAGTTGTCACACAGCAATGACTAGAATTGTCCTTGTTTGTTTTTTTCCCCCCAACCTTATGTGAGCAATAGTGCAGTTTCACTAGTGGAAGAGTCTGTAAACCTGGTAATAACTCTGGAAGTAAATCAACACTTGCCTAGATAATAGGTTTCAATTTCTTAAATTTAGCAGGAGGTTAATAGATACAAATAGTTCTTTACTACAAAAAATGTCTCATGTATTCCCACTAAAAATGTTTGTAATGGAATTTGTTCCTTACTCTGTTAACAAAACGTGCACCAGATTAGATGTTTGCATGTATTTCTGAATCTATTAAATGAACTTCACACACAAATCAATGTATTTACGCTGAAAATACAACGTAAAACAGAATCTATGTGCAATTTCAATGGTCACACAGAAATTGCCTCCACTTGGGTCTAAGTAGTATTTTTAAAGGGAAACCTTTTATTAATCACATATAAAATCTTGTGTCTTACATGTAGTGAACAAAAAAGCCATGATCTATTCCAAGGAAATTCCTATTTCCTTGATTTGGAAATCAAGACAGTTGTATTTATTAACAGTATTTTTCTTCTTAAATGGTATAAAAATGCATAAAATTAAATGCATAAAAAATGAGACTTTTTTTTTTTGTTTAAACAAAACCAACCAACAAACACCCCATCCCCAAAAAAACCAACCAAAACAATCCACAGTGCTTTTCAGTCTACTATAGCTTTTATGTTAGCGTTATGACAACGTATCAGCTAACCCTAATTTTAACTGTTTGAGGCAAGGACAATACAAAAAGACCAGCTAAACTGAAAAAGGAAAGTGTATGGAGGAAGTGAAATAAAGTTACTAAAAATAGAGGTATTTTTTTCACATTCTAAGAAACAAAATGTTTATGACTCCGAGCTCTGAAAGCACAACCATACAATATCCAGTAAATATTAGCTATTCTTCAAAACCACTCAGCCTGTGTGGACTCTCCGAAATTACCACTAGGTTCTATAGCTGAAAAAATAGTCATACAACAGGGAACTGCTACAGCTTAATGATGGGGGGATTAGAATTGACAGTGAGAGCACTAGACGTTCTTTTCTTGCAACGTAGTTCGAATCCCAAGTGAGACAGCAGGATAAATGAGCCAGAGGGCCTTCATTCATTCTCCAGCAAACAACACACCACAAAAGATCCATACATTATGCCAGGAAAATACTCAGCAATAATGAGAAGCCTTGGAAACAGAAATTCTTGACACAGAGTCTGGTTGAAGGTCATTGCTCTAACGCTGCACAGCTCACTTAATTTGCATTTGATGTATTGATATGTAAAGGAATTTCTGAGCTTATGATCTTTTAGTTCTTGCAAATGATGGAGACAAATACTAATCTTTTCAATTTCATAGCTTGGTGGAAGGGTATTAAAAGAAATATTATTGAAAGAGCTACTAAAAGTATATAGAGAAACTATTTCCTAATTTCTGTATAAAAGAAAACAGATATAAAGTTTTCAGTTTCCACACCAGAACTTCCCCATAAATTAATAAGCCTACATCCAGTGTATTTGTTAAAATCCTGGTTAACAGCTTCAGAAAATTTCTGTTAGCTAATTAAACATGATGAACTGATGTTTACTGATTTTCTAACCCCCTCCTTGACTTCAAAACAAACCTATGGTACAATTTGTTTTTTTATTCCATCATGCTTAAATCAAATGAGATTAGACACAGTTAAGAAAGCAGCACTAATCTGAAGACACTACTCCATCAAATAAAGTGGCAGGCCTTTCATTAAAAATATACAGAAAAGACTCCAACAGTGACTAGATTATTTTCCTTTTTTTTTCAGAAATCCTTTTATATGACAAAAAGAGTTCTTAGCGTGGCATCTAATTATAATTCAAATCATATAATCCACTGCAAAGGGTTACGCAATCCTTGCACAGTGTGGAAGTGTACTTTACTGCAGGAACCGATAATGCACTTAGATACGTGTCTTCAATCCAACAAATCAGATATGTGAGAGTCCAAACACTGGCACTGGGGATTGCAATCAGCTGCTGGGACGGAAAGAAAATGTTATGGGCATGAAATGAATGGCTACTTTCAATAATTTTAGACTTAGCAGTTTATTATTTGAACACACTTTATTACTGAGTGTGACCAAAGAGGAAGACACAAGGAAGGAAGCATTTGGTGTTTTAGGAGCACTTGAGGGAAGGCACACGCACCCGGCAGACACTCACTAATCTGTCCACCAGGATAATGACTGCAAACTGCTGCATGATTTTCTTGGACTCGATTCTGACAAATATTGTCTGAGAGTATTCTTTAGCCAGATACAGAACCAAATTTAGAAATACACTCTGGTGGTTCAGCAGTAGGGACTATAAGGTATGGTATGCTTTATCTTTCAAAAGCAAAAGCCACCTAAATATGTAATTCAGTCAGAGTATCTTAAATTTTGCCATCCAAGCAACAAATGCACATAATCTTATTTCTTGAAGTCAAATTTCTAAGCTCATAAAATGCAACTGTCTCTTTCAACAGTACATGCACTTTGGTTCCCCTTGTGTTGCACCATGAGGAAATGATCTTGAAGAGAGGAACACATATGGATCCTAAAAGCTTCAGCCTGGACAAAACCATCACATAAATAAGGGAATTGTAAAATTAATTGCACCATGAGGTCTTGCCCAAGGATGATTAATGCATTTCAAAGTTCTTACTAACTTCTTCCTTTGCTGACAGCATGGCATATATAAATAGACAGCAATCTCTGACCCCTGCACAGAGAACTAAGGCCAGGACAAGCAAGACAAGAACATGACACAAATTACATGAACTGCTGTTGTAGCTAAGTAAAGTTTATCTGCATACTTAAAAATCTTTCTTTGACAGTGCTAGCTGCTGGTGAGAGGAATGTGCTGCTGTCATTGTAAGAAAACCTAGAACCAGGGGTGTGCTGGTCTTACAGTATCACAGTGGTGAATATGCAAACAAGAAAGGGCTGGGAGAGGTCCAAACAACACTGTTTAGGAAAGGTATATTATGTACATATGACCAATTTAGTAGGAAATTGAGAATACTGTATTGCATTTTGGCACCCTCTGGTGTTGAGTTAAAATTTTGAGTTAAAATCCACTCTAACACTAACTGAAGACACTCCTGATGTCCATAAAGAGCAGGATCCTATTATTCTAAACAACACAACTGGTGCTTTAAAACTAAGAAATATGCAGAAACACTAGAACCCCATCCATGTTACTCAATAGCAGGAAACATTTGTCTGAATATCTCAGAAAATCCTTGTTTTTTTGATACAGTTTGGTAAAAGAGTTACTCTTGAATATCTCTTAAAATCAGTTATCATTAGAAGGTTCATTGTTTTCCCTTATATCTTATGCTAAAACGAAGATCTTTACTACTGCAATATTAAAACCAAACCCTCTTTTCAGTATGGCTCACTGTATCATCCCTCACAAAGAAGTTGGTGCTTTTGCCATGACTGCAACATTTTTCCAAGAGCAGAAACAAGTACAGTCATGTGAAATGAGCTCTAAGCACTGTGCTGTAAAAGTAGGAGAGCAGACATTACACTGCCCGGGTAGTACAGCTGCTGTTTTCTAAGCCTTTTCTTCCATACTCCAACAGTATTGGATCACAGACATTTACATGCAAACTTGTCTACATAGCACGTTTCAAATCTTTTCAATCCCTGTGTGTCTCTCTCAAAGCCATGATGGCATCTTTTCATTTGATAGTAAAGTTGACATAAAACTATCAATTACAAACCAAAAATGTATCCAGTATATTCCTCCAGTATTTTTCCCTCAAAGTTTTCTCTTATTTTTTCAAAGGTAACTGCAAAGATATGTTAAAGTAACATTATTTTTCTCTTCCAAATAATTTAGACTGATAAATTGACAAAAAATTTTTAAAGGCAATTTATATCTCCAAAAAAAATAAAATTGCCCTGAACATAATACAAAATGAGAAGGAAGTTTCCATGTATTACTTAACCTGCAAATAGTCAACACATATAATTTTTAGGAAAAATAAAGACCACGTAAAATCTTATAAACATTTTTTTCTCAAAATTTTACAATATTAGAAAAGATATTTTAACGTAATTCTCAGTGGATTTGAGAGTATCCCTCACTATTACATAATCACATTTACTTTAATTCAGAATTTTAAAAAGTATTACTAGCATATTGAGCAACAGCTGCCACAATTAAGATCTAAGATTAAGATCTTTCCAGATTTTAAACCCACAAAAAGTTGGTTTGGAAACATCTGCTAGCACACCTAATTATTTGTTCCTAACCACCAAGCACTGTTCCTAACAATAAGAACAGACATACAACAGTTCTTACCACAGAAGGAGGCTATCATGGTCTACTGTGTGCTCTTAGAATGCAAAAGCTTCTTGGCAAAGGACACACCTTGAGAGGCCCTGAGCCCAATCAGCAGCCAGACCTGCCCAGGAGACGGCAGCTGATGAATCACAGTGACGAGAACTGAGCAGTGAGGTTGGGTTTCTTCCCCTCTAAATTAAGGGGAATCTACATACTGTGTTCAGTAATTTTTTTCACACCTTATTTTTAATTATTAGTATTATTATTACTTTTCTACTAAGTGAGAAAAGTGCTGCCTATTTGCCAATGAGTTATTAGGAAATAAGTTCCTACTTTCAGCTGAGAGCTTTGCAGGCTACTTCTTAAAAAATATTTCCTATTGAAAAATATTTTAAAAATTTTACTTATAAACTAGAAGAAAGAAAAAAATCCAACAAAAACCTTCAAACAATAACAACAAAATTAACTCATTTTCATAATTGTAACACTATGTACAAGCTCAAAACATCCTCCATCAGTCCAGAGTGCAAAAGACTAATAGGTATGGGTAAACTTAACTACTCCAGGCATCACATATTTTATTATGTATATTATCATGCATTATTACCATTATAACTGTTATTATTATGATTATTACATTATGGAAACTACTTAGAAGTTTCAGTTAGGATCACTTCCCACTCACCTAGGCTGTATATCTGCCCTGAAAACACTGATGCTCTCAAACCCTAAATGTCTAACTGCATCACTTTGCAATTCTTTATCCAAGGGATTTTTTTCCTCAGTCACAGGTTATTGATCCTAACCAGAAGGTCACTTTATTGAGGAGTTAGTGATGATATAAGGCACAGGCCAGTGCTGTGCTGCATGTAGGTCTGGGCTGTCAGAGCTGTGCCGAGCAGCAGGACACAGCCTGGGAACAGAGGAGCCCCCGGGCAGCTCCCCCTCAGTACTGTGAGGACATCGCCTGGGCATCCTTGTCTTTATCTAAAACTGCAGCAAACAGTTCCTAAGTGAACCAGCTCTCTGTCTGACAGTAGAAGTGAAAACTAGAATTGTTTGAAGAAAATCCCTCAAGTGCTCGACAAACCAAAATATCAGATGACCTTTCCCTAGGCAGGATCTGCCCAGAGTGCTGGGCTCTGATTTGAGAACTGTTCAGTACCACACAACTCAGCATCTGGAAGGACATAAAAATACTTACATTGTTTTTCTTTACAATGTTAGCCACAATAAATGGTGTTTTAAGCAATACTTTATAGTCTGACTGTCTTCCTTATTGGGACCATAACAAATCAGTATCTCCTGGTGCAAATCAACAGGTCACTAGACTGCTTTTAGGTATGACCCAAAGGAAGAGAGCCATCATGTCAGGAGTGTTAAAATCCATGAGTTGAAAACTGGTGATTTTGTCATTTATGTAAGTATGTTAAAGTTAAGCTTATATATGGCTTGGAGATGTAAATTCCCATGCTGGATGTACGTCACACAAGCTCTGCCAGCACAGAGACTGAAAACTAATCCAAATTCCTGATTTTACAAAGAAGCAAACTAGTACAGGCTGTTTGGGACTCATTTCATCATGTTCTCCCATGGATTAGCTGCATGCTCACCCCAAACCCATTCTGCACTGCAGGAGTGAAGACTCTGAAAAAACAATCTCAAACCAAAGCCAAGCCCCCACTGAAGTTTTATCAGCACCATCAACATTACTCTCATTCTCCACAGCACAGGCCTTTACGTTTCTTCTTTACCCCTTCTTTTTTTCACCTGTACTCTCATTTTTTCCAAGGATTCCAAAGTAACTCCTGTGCCAGATTTCCCTATTTCAGTTTCAACTCAGTGAAATTTACTTGTCCAGCTTGCTTAGAGATACCATTTCTCACACTTCCACCAAATGCTGTTTCACTTTTCTCATTCTAATTAGTACCACAAAACATACCACTATCTCTAGCAGATAACTGCATGGTTGACAAACAAGATGCAAACTTGTCAGTCAAAAAACATGAGGCCTCTATGTAACTAAGACCAACTACACAGCAATTAACACCAAATCCAAAGGCCTTTTGCCCTTCCAGACCAGCTGTGAGCAGGATTAGCACTTGAAGGTAAATGAAGAAGCCACGGTCCCACTTTTAGACACACAAAAGAATATCCTGCCATCACAATGTTAACACAAAAAAGTGATAATTTTGTAGCAATCTTATGGAATAAAGGCCACTTGTATCAAAACCAGATTGAAACATCCCTGACATACTATCTGGGTGTAAATGTCTAACCCTAATCTCTGTAATTTTGGATGGGAGATGTGACGGCATTTCTTTTGGCTTTTTTCAGACTATTTTTCTGAATTCTCCATCCTACTGGTTGCAAATTCAGGTATTTACAAAATTAACTACAGTCATATATAGCAATAATAACAAAAACAACAAGAACATTATTTCTACAGTGGGTGTGGCAAAAATAAGGGGTCTTGTTATCAGTGATTCCTATGATTTACAGATGTCTCTGACTCTGGAAGCTGTTTGTTTCACTTTGCTGCAAAAATGACTGGTACCTATTACCACATTGAATAAACCAAGACAAACTTCTATAAAAGTATATCACAATTCTGAACACAGGAAATTAATTTTTAGGTTGTTAAGTCAATGCTTACTGCCTGCCAGCATTTTGGAAATACAAGTAAAACCCTCTACAAGAACAAAGGGCATTCTTTTACTTCAATGCTAGAATTGAAGAAAATTCACTGCTGATTTAGAGTGGCAGAGCTAACTCTGCACATTCATCACAAAGAAGCCTTTGTGTCTGCTGTGTCTGCACAGAAGACCCTTTGATGTGCAGCTTTTTATTTCTTCATACTGTAACTTCTGCTGGGTGATAAGTTGCATTAATTCAGTGACTGGGTTTATGAGACAAAAATTGGAAGGAAGAATATAGAGCAATGACTGCACAAGGATTAGCTATAAAAATCACTTGCTAGTTCAATGTTCATTCCACTATGGCTGTTCAAACAGAGAAAAAAGCTGTGCTGATAGATTACAGAAGTGTAAAATCTGAGAAAAGATGCTAGGAGCTAATTCTGCATTAAGATATAGAACGTGAACAAAAAATTTCAAAGGAGAAAAGGCCCACCAAGGAAGCAAGAAATAAGTCTGCTAAGCAAAGTCCCAGTGTAAATAAGCATGAGATTATGAAGATACCTATGTGATTTTTAATAAAAACAAGGAAGGGGGCTTTTAAGAATAGAATTTTAAAATAAATTTAGAGGCATCACTTCAGATATTTTTGAAGGGTGTTTGACAAAAATCTTATGCGTTTCTGAAAAAAAATTGATGACGTTCATTCTCTGATGAAAAAAACAGATCCAGTTAGCAATAGAAAACACTGAAATTGTCTTGAAACAGATTCCCATCTCTTTGGAAGTCAGATGACTCCACTTTTGGCAAGAGAGAGTCAATGGCCTTCAAATGTACATATTCAAGAAGCGGGAGAAACGAGGAGAAAAACCCTCACAAAAACAGTGTCACTGTAGACACCTGGCTTTATGTACTTTGCTTTCTGAAGAAAATGTAACGGTAAATATAGGAATACAATAACCTAAAGAATAAATTAATGAGAAATTAATAACAAGTGCTTGGCACATAAATACATTACATAGTAAAACTGTAAATACAAATAATGAAAATATAATTTTGAATTTACTCCAAAAGAAGATATTAGAAGGAATTTGAGCAAGTAAGAGTGAATTGCAAGTGATACCAATCTAACCAGTTCCTAGGCTCTTCACCAACTGTATCATCACAGAGAACAATCACTAAAACCCATGGACTGTCTACCAGATATATAAAATTTACTATGAAAAAAAATTACTTATGGAACATAGGAAAGGACTTCAAACTTTTCCCCCAAAAGACTGTACTCATCTCACAGCTGGCTTTGCAGCAGCTGCTCTGTTAATAGAGCTACACAGAATTAACACATTATAATCCCTTGTAGAAGTGATTTACCATGATTGCTCATGTCTCCCCAACTCCGCAAGGCACTGCCCTTGGGAATTACTTCCCTCTACCCAAATATACTCACTAGGACAGAACATGCATTAGTCCAACAGCAGTCATTAATAAGATAACTGGAAGAGGTTCTCAACAGCAGTCTGCCCGCTGGCAGCCTGGCAAACAAGGACAGGTAATTCTCCAATCCCCTGACAGTCACCTGGCAATTACAGCCCCACTGAGGAACAGGCAGAGATGCAGAAGCATCTACAATGTGAAGCATTTATCTTCATACTAAGAAAATAAATTAAAAAAACCCCAAACAATCAAATTGTAAATTACCAAAAGAAACTCTCCCTGAAAGAGTTATTTTCAGTATCCTCAGACCTTGCGCATCCAAGCATTTTTCTGCCTGTTTGAAGAGTGCTTTCTCTTGCTGCACTGCACAGGTGAATCATTAAAGCAGCAGGGTTAGAATAATCCCACACCAAGAGAGAGAAAGAAAAGAATCTGAGATACACAGCCTATGTAAGGGTCCCATTTAGGTGATCTATACATGACAGCTTCTTTGCCTGCGGCCTTCTCTGACCTCTTGCTTTCAACAAGTGTATTAATTACACTTGTTCTTAGAGAAAGATGATGATACTCCCAACGAATATCTGGGGAAGCTCTGCAAATTTGAAAATTTCCTTTTAATAAATTTTTAAGCTCAAATCTTACCAAAAGTAATTGGATATACAGTACATAGCACTATAGTACATTAACAGAAGTTAATGTTGAAACCCAAGTTGTAAAAAGTCTTTCAAAGAACAATTCAATTTCATCAATAATTTCTAGATTTTTTTTTTTTTTTAATAGAAGAGTGTTAGATGACAGTGCTGGTTTTGGCCTGCTGTTGAAGCACTTGCTGTCTTGTGTGAAGATATTCCTACCTCAGTCTCTCCTTCTCTTTAAAATTAGCAAAATGGCACCTAGCTGAGCTCAGCTCAATTTCTCTAAGTGCCAGTAACTGAAAAAAGCACAACTGTATTCCAAGAAACTTCCGCTCCCTGAAACAGAGTATAAAGCTGAAGAGCCAGCTTGCAACAGAAGTGGACTTCAGACATTGCCAGAAGAGGTGAAGTCCAAAGGTCGGATCCAAGTCCAGGCGCCAGCAAAGGTTAATCAGATCCATCGGTTTTGCGCAACACATCACATTTTGTGAGTTCATGACCCGAGAGCTGTTCTGTTTCTCATGCAGCAGCTCCATCTGCTGTCCAAACACAAAGATGGACTTTGCATTGGGACTACGTTTACAGAATAAAAAAGCAAACTGACTTGAATAATTTGAAATATTTCTGGAAAATTTCCAAACGCTGCCCCAGTCAGTCGTCCTGCATGAATGGAAACAACAGCCTTTACCTACCTTTATAAACCAACTAACCAAAACGAAAACGTGAGAGGAAGTAAGAATCATATGAGTGTCACAATTCTTCCCTCTTACAGCTTCAGAACCAGTCTTCTGACAGCAAACTCGGACTCTTCACCAGCTGCTGTCCAAAGGTCACGCTGGTGAGATACCAACACTCCCTTCACCCCACAATACACATGCCCAGGTATTTACAAACTACAAGATGTTTACGGTGATTCTTAGTTACTTACAAGTGATTTGTGTTGAACAAACATTAATTTATGGTTATTATTCTGAAGATCAACTCAGCTCTTAAAAACAAGATTTCTGGGTATTATGCAGTACGGGGGTCTGAGGACTCGAAGTTTCCACACCTTGCATTCCTTTACCAGGAGCGCCTATGAAGAGTTCTGTCCATAACAGAACAATTGTGGCAAGACCATAAGGACCCAGAGACTGTAAATTCGATCAGCCCTGTACAACTTAATGAATGTCGTATAATTTAGTGATTCTTGGCCTGTGTTTACAACTGCTCTGGTTCAATAACACTGTTAGTTTGGGGGGTGTACCTCCAATCTGGTACTTGCTGTAACTACTGAAGCCTTACAGCAACCCCCTTTTCTCGGCTGCAGCGCAGGGTCTATTAAGTCATCAGCCAGCTCCTGAGCTTTGCCTTATTGCTGGCCACCAGCACTCCAGCTGACTTCATGGGAATCACGGGACACGCTGCCCGTGTGCCTGAGTCACACCGGTTACTCATTACCCTCGGTATCTCAGGCCTGGAGGCAACGGGGCGTGGATTGTGTATCTTAGCACGTCATTTTACATCGATTTGATTAGCTTCCTGCTGCCTCGGATTTCAGGGTGCGCTCGTTTTCGTGTTCTTCTCTACTCTTATGGATACTGGTACTTTTAAATTACGATAGAGTGCAGCACGAGATTCTCACACAGCCGCTCCACTGCATAACCCGGGTCACGGCAGCACAGCGCACATCCCACTGCCCGGGAGCGCCGGGCCAGGGAGAGCCCCAGGAGCAGAAAGGCACAGGCTCCGCTTGGAATACCCGGCTGGTTGGGGTTTCTTCTATGCCTACTCATGGTTTAAAAAGATAGTGTCATAGATTTATTTCAGACTATAATTACAGCTTTTAAGGGAATAAATATCTTGTTTTACTAAATCCACGGGGGAAGCAGGGTAAGGAGGAGTGTTACTGTGAATTTATGGCCGTTTGGAGGAAGAGCTCATCAACACAAGGCAATTGAGGAATACAATTAGATTCCTCCAAACATAAGGATTAATACTGAAAACGCCGGAGGGGGATGCCAACAAATATTTTATACTGATCACTGAAGAACTTATAAAAAGTCATTCTTCTGTAAGAGATGAGGACGCCGCGCCACGGCGAGCGCTGCACAGGAAGCCGTGGGCCCCACCCGGGCCGTGGGCAGCGCTCGGGCGGCACGTAGAGGCTGCCGCAAGACTCGTCTATGCAGCAGCGTAAAAGACGAAGCCTGTTCGTATTGGTTAAACAAAAATAAAATTAAAAAAGAGGAGAAATAAAGCCGGAGCGTCCGCGACCCAGGCCTGACGGCGCACGCAGGCTCTATGGGCGGCGCGCGGAGACTCCAACAGGTGGCTCCGTGGCGCAATGGATAGCGCATTGGACTTCTAGAGGGTTGAAGGGATTCAAAGGTTCCGGGTTCGAGTCCCGGCGGAGTCGTGTCTTCTCTTTTTTTTTTTTTTTTTCCCCACCCCCGCCCCCGCGCGTTTCGGCGGAAATCTTTCCGCCCCGCTCTCCCGTCCCTTACCTCACCGCTGCAGCTCTCCCGTCCCCCGGCCTGGCGCTTCCCGGCGGCCGCCTCCCCTCAGCGCGGCTCGCTGGGCCCGCCTCCCGCCGGCCCTGGCGGACTGGGAAAGGCTGGAGGCGGGCGGAGACAGCGGCACCAGCCGCCATCGAGCGAATGTGCCGTCTCAGCCCAGCGACATGAAGCTTCTTCCCCGGCAGCGAGAAGGCGGGCTGGCCGAGGGGGGAGCGGGAGAAGGGCTCCCTTCCTTCTCCTCCCGGTGCCGCCGCTCTCATGCAGCGCCACAAGGGCTCCGCTCCTTCTCCTCACGGCGCCCTGGCCGCCCTCAGGCAGCGCTCGCGCTCCACCAAAGCTGCCAGGACCGACACACCGGCCCAGAGGGGCCGCTACGCTCCCAGGACAGCCCTCGGAAAGAAATTTTACTTGAAAAACCACGGCTGCGTCTTTCCTGGAGGCACTTCAGTTACAATGGGCCCCCGTGATAAATTCCTGGTTACTTCCAAGCAACAAAACAAGCCCACAAAATGCAGCAGATAAAACGCAAGGACTGAACACCTGAACTAACACCATCTTTTCTGACTTACACATGCCTAACAAGATAGAAGATGAAGAGCCATTTTAATAATAGCAATCAAAAGCAGCACTAAACAAACATCCTTGATTTTGTGCAGAGTGGAATAAAATATAAATCTGTTTTATTATTCCTGAATTATTCAATTTTTTTTTAAATAAATTGCTTGTAATCCTGCACGCGTAACTTTCCAATTGCTATAATGCTTATTTAAAAACAATAAAGGGAAAACTGAAAATGAAGCACACTATGTGGCACATTACCCATCACTGTTATGCAGCACAATAACCCACTCAAAAATGCCATCTACTTATAAAATGCAGTCCTTCACAGAAAAAAACTTCCTCAGAATTTGCAAACAGCAAAACCAAAACCTCTCTAAACTTGTAAAAAGCAACTAAATCAGATGACAGAAAATGTTTCTTCTTGTTGTCACTTCCAGTGACAACATAGTGCTTCCCTTCCTACTTTTTGTATTTAAGCTTCATAAAATTTTCCTTAGTTCCTACTGAAAAAAATTGAAGGCAAAGGCTTTTACAGATACATGTTTTCATGTTGCAAGTAATATTTACATAATCAATACTCTAAAAATGCAAAAGTTAATAAAGAACTACAGTCCAAAAGAAAAAAAAAAAAGGTGCTGGTTCAAGGAGCTGGGCATTTTCTAGAGGTAAGCACAGGGACAGCTCTCCTGAGATACTGGCTGTGTAACAGATTCTAATGTGAATTCCAGTGGAAAAGTACAGGAACACAACACCACAATATATTTGTATGAAAAGTGTTTTGAGGAAAATATTGCATAGACAACACAGTATTTCAGAATGTCTTAAGAGAATCAGGAGGAAAAACCTCAAGGATTATAGCAAGCACTATGAATTAGATCGATGCTGCTTGCTACAAATTTATGGAGTCATTTTAAAAAAAGAAAGCAAATGCAAGGTCCATAAGGCAGTACAACAATCATTAATAACTCTTTTATCTGATTGGATATGAAGAATTTTTTTTTTTTCTATGAGGAAAGTCAAGCATTGGAGCTCTGGGAGTTGGGCAGTCTCCATCCCTGTAGGTTTTCAAGACCTGACTGGATAAAGCCCTGAACAACCTGGTCTAACTCTGCTTTGAGCAGGAGGCTGGGCAGGACAAGCTCTCATGGTCCCTTCCAAGTTCAGCTATGGCAGGATTCCAGGTTTCAATAAGACTTACCTAGGCAGGCCCTTGTGATGCAGAAAGGACTTCTTAAAAATCATGAGATAAGAACAGTTTTACCACATGGAAAATAGCAATGATAAGAGGATACCTTCAGTTTTAATGAGACTAAATTGATTGCAAAGAGGTTAAAGACCCCCAAAGAAGGAAAAAAGAGGAAGTGTGAACAATGAGAGCATGACAGGAAAAAAAGAACTATTTTACTTCTGTTTGCAAACCATGCCTACTAATGGCACCACACCAGCAACATCTCAGCCACCATCAGCCTGATCCCTACCATAGTCTTTGCTCCATCTCTAAGGAGATGGACTGTGAACTCCCTGGGCTGTACAACCAGTGGATTATCTCTGGCCCAAGTTGAGAAAGAAATACTAACAAAACCAAGGAGAGCATAAAGAAAGAGGAGGAAGGAATTAATACTGTCTGTATGAAATATTCCAGTGATATCCCAAGCAGCAATAGGTGCATATTTTAAAAACCCAGCACACTACCTACTGCTCTTTTATCTCAGGGAAATTTCTTGTTAGTAAAGGTTTAAGTCGATAAAGGCAGAATTACAGATGAACACAAATATGCCTGACAGCTATTAAAATACTACTCGCAATTGGTAAGTAAAAAATGTAAGTAATAAAACAACGTGACTGTTAAAATTTTATATATAAATATTACTTATTTATATTATTTCTTAAACAATAGGTAATTTGTATCTTATTTAAATTTATTTATAAATTATATATATAATCTATATTATAATATGCACATAAATATGAAAGTATATGTGTAGGCACTGAATTCTGGGTCATTCTCAATCCTATTGTGGTCAGTGTTGAAATAAACCCTTCATAACCAAACTATTTTTCAGTACCTTCTGTTACAGTGTTGGTCAGCAGTGCCTCTGACAAGACATGGAAAACTTTGTTCTGGCACACAGCATGTGCCAAGGTGAATTACACACATAACTTTGAAGTGAATTTAATTAATTGATATAAACACTGAAGCCTGAGTTCAGTTCAAACAATCTGCAAAGCCAGATTTTTTACTCAGATTTAACAATACGCTTTCATATAAATATTGTTTTATATAAACATTAATTTAAATAGAATTAATTTTAAAATCTAAATTAATTTAAATTTAGATACCTGATAATTTGATAAAGCTCCCTACCAAATTCTCACTTCAAGAATTTCCCTAAACCTCAATTCCCACATGATCTGCAATCTTAAAAAACAAAACAAAACAAAACAAAAAAACACCACAACCAAAGCATTCTGTAAAAAGTTTTATAAGTTGTTCCAGCTTGGTATTTTTCTTCAATTCTTAATTGTGAAATTTCTTCTTCTTCCGATTCCTCTTCCCTGCTGCAAAAGCTGCTTTTTCACTCATGATCTCCTGATACTTCTTTTTATTATATCTGAACAAAATAGATAATTTTTAAGCATGGTAAACCAAAGTTCAGGAAAAGATAACATGGAAAGTACTCTGTACACATTATTTGCCAAACTGAGTTCTCTCTGTTTTCTGAATCAAATTTCTTTGATTTTATACACTTATGCATAGGTAAAGAGAAAGCAACACTGGGTCAATGGTAAATGCAGGTAAATTTGTTTTGGAACTAAATTGGATTGAAGAATCATTAATTTTGGTGGGGGTTCCTCATTGCACATGCAATCCCATTTTGGACAGTTAGCTGAAATGCTGCTACTGCTCGTAAGGGAAGACTCATCAATTTTGACAACACTGTGAGCGAATTATACTCACTTTTATACTGCCTTCTCACCAAACTCAAGAAAATAAACCTCGCTCTACTGAAGACTGAAAACTGACATAAGATGAACACTAAACAATTAAGAGGATATACTATGAGTTGCTCTCCCCCTAATACAGATTCTTACGTATCTACACCGAGTGCTACGACAGACACTGCACTGAGCAGTACTGAGGCTTTTAAATGCAACACTAAAATATGACAAATATCTGCACTAACGCTGAAGTGTCTGGTTAAAGTCCTTAATCAACCACAACATAAATTAACTGATCAAATTTGAAATATAATAATTTTTAAAAACACCTTCTACTAAATACCTTACAAATCAGGTCAGGCCAGAAAACTAGTCAAGAAACAGCAATACTAACTTGCTTTCCCGACGTTATATAGTTAATTTACAAGTCACACAAAATTAACGTTATAATCCGAAATCATGCACTACTTCAAAGAAAACATGTCATTATGCGAAAAGAGAAGTGCAGATTAACATCATGTAATAACCAATATAAAAATGGAACAACTATAGGATGTACTTCAAAAACTGTACATTATGCAGACATTAATTAATTCAATCATAATCTTGAAGTAAATCTTCTATCACGATTTTGATTCCCATGACAGGTGGCAGTCTGATGCATTTATAAAATGAAATAATATCAACATTGACAGAATTACAGTCTGCTCTTTTCTATCAATTATGCCAAGAAAAAATAATCAGTCTTTAAGAGTGGCTGCCAATAGCGATAACCCAAGTTGGATAAAACCCTTTTATGAAGATAAAATACACGTTATCTCAGTTCTAATTATCTCATCCCTTAGGCCTTCTAAATGGCAGTGTTATTGAAGTGCTAAAAGATTAAAATTTTTTCTTTGAAGTATAAAAAACCCACCACACATGCTGAATAAAACAAGAAAAAAGTAATATGGTTAAAAATACTCCTCTCTTACATGGGATATTAAAATTACAAGACTATTTTTAAATACCTTCTAAACTCAGAATCCGCAAGCAGCTCTTCAACAATTGTTCTCTTCCTTTGTTTCTTAGGGATTCGACTATGGTAAAAGTCTATGGGAGAATCAACCACAGTTCCAATCTAAAAACAAAACCGAAAACATTCTTACTGTACAGCAAGATGTTGATTATTTTGCGCTTTTTTTTGTTTGTTTAAATCCTCAGCACCAAATGTAAAGACACTTACAGAACAGATCAGAATGACAGCTGCTTAACAAAAGTGCAAAGTACCAAAATAATTAAGTCATGTTTTGTATGCAGTCACTTTTGTTCTCATCGCATTGTGCAGACAGGAGAGCCTGAGCTTTGGGACTGTACAGTTTTCAACACTGGACTGCTGTATCAATGCTTTTATTCATAAATAAAATCCAGTTCTCAATTTTTAAACATTTTAAATATAAGGGAAAGGAAACCCTAATGACCACCTCAACTCTTCCATCTCTGTCATTGTGGTGTTTTTCTGGATGACTACAGAGCAGTTAATTTAATACAAGGGCTTCATCCTGAAATGCATCACAGTGTTTCCAAGCAGCACGTCAGTCAGCTCTGACAGTTCACGTCAGGAGTAGAGCTCCATGAAGTACAAGTTTCATGCACTGAAAACAAACCTGCACAGATCTAATTATGTGGAAAACTTCTGTCCAAGTTTTTCTAACTTTGAAACAAAACACCCCCCATGCTTCCGAGTGAAGTGGTAATATTTTGAGAAATGAAAACATTCCCTCATGCACATGAGCTATTCAAAGTCGCTGCAAGCCTATTTCTGTAGCTTCTGCATAATTTCTCTCTTTATGCAAACCACTTGACAAGTACAGCAGCAGAAATTTCAGCTGATCACAAAGGCAGGTATCTCCATTCAAACTGTATTAGCTAGTAAGAAAATAAATGCCAATTATTTTCTACATGTTTGTTTAAAAAGGCTAATACTTTAAAAAAGCAGTGAAAATCTAGTCCTCTGAAGGTTCAGAATACGGATTCAAGTCAGATATTTGTTCACTACTATGAGATCAGCCAAAACTAAAAAAAAAACACCCCAGCATATACCCATATGTAATATAGAGATTAACAGTGGCAAACTGCAGCAAAGTAATCAAAACGGTTTAATAATTAAGATATGAAATTAAATCAACATAGAGGCTACCTACAGAATAGGCATTCTTAAACAGCTGTTCAAAACTCCAGCAGTACAATGCCACCTTCTGCTGCTTCCTTACCTGGAAGTACTTGGGCAGACCATCTCTATCATTCTTCTTATAGAAATGCTTAGGGTCCAATGAAGCTCTCATCTTCAAAACTTTAAGATCATTTTTCAGTTCACTTGTGATTTCCGGGGCTTTCATACCAAACCAGCCGTCACCTGTTGTCTTCTCTCGCTCTGCCTAGGATGCAATACCAAAAGAAATGAATTTGCATTCAGGAACTGGGATGGGGCAGAACAGGGAACTCACTCCTACAAAAGATGGATAAAGCATTTAGAATATAAGTACGTACCTTTAAAATGTGTATGTTATGAGCCTTACAAAGAAGGTCATCAGCACTGTACCAATGACAGATTTGTACCATCTGAGCATATTATCTTTCACTTCACTGTCCTGGTGACTAAAACAATGGCTTTTCACAGGACAGCTCAAAGACACTAAACTGAAGTTCATCACTCCACTTCCAGTGAGGCCTGTATATGCACACAGTCCCAGCAAAAGGCTTTCCACCACAGCTTGTTTTGTTATTTCAGGCACTATCAGCTCTTCACTTACCCTACGTTGCTTCTTTAGCTGGTGAAGTGATTCCCTGAAGGGTGGGACACATTCCTTTTTTTCAAAGTCTGGAGTTATTACACTCTTCTGCAAGAGCTGTAAGGATTTGTTTCAACATTAGAACAGTCACTTTTGGATACAAATTTAACTACTTAACTATATTCACAGAACCTACTAAAGGAATCAGACGGAATCTAAGCAAGCATTTTAATGTAATACTTGAGCTGCTTTGATCCACAAAAAATGCAGTATCCACAAAAAACCCCAGAATCCTTGCCAACAGCAGAAAGCAGTTGGCTTGCTCTGGAAGTAGTGAAACAGCAAAAGCTCTGGAATAAAGAGGGCTATCATGGATGAGCCAAAGAAAACAGTGTCAACAAAAATAATACATTCCCTTTATTTCGAAGGGTGCTTTTGAAATAAAACTGCTAATTCCATATTAGTGAAAGTTTAGACCTCTCTTTACTAGAATTCATTCTGGCTACGGACTAAATATCTTGTTAGAAGACCTTCATGTCTTCTGACAGCTCATGTACCATTAGGTAGAACTGCAGGTATAATCAACCTTGGTTTATTTTACAAGGTAGTACTGGAATTTGCACTGCTTTTCAATTTCTGAAGTGTCACGTATATATTTCAGTTTTTACCATTAAAATGTAAATCCACACTTCGGCCAAAAAGAATGAAAATTCTCAGCAAACCACAAAAGGGATACTTCTTTAAAAGCAAACAAACCAACCTTATTAACATCTTTGTGTTACTGCAGTCACAGATAACGGAGTAATTGTAAACACATTACCTGATCTTTCTTCTTCTCCTTCAGATTTTCAATTACACTCGATCTGGGCTTCTGCTTTTTTGCATCAAAACTAATATATAAACCTCCAAGCTTCTTGATATTCAAACCAGGATCTATGCTGCTGGAAAGATGTAAACTAAAGGAGAAATAGTTAATTATTAGAATATTGTAACATGCATGCAGCTAAACCTTCTACTGTCCTCTGAGTAAGATAAACAGAAAAAATATTTTTCTTATTCTTCCAATTTAGGTTCACTTCTGCAATGATTTTTGATATCTAGAATATTTAATTTAGAAGTGACAGAAAATGAGGGGGATTCATGCCATTACATGAAGTGAGATTATTGAAAAATACCTGTGAAATAATTTCCACAAATCTTACGTATTAACTGTAACGTTATATTAATATACTCTGTAAAATTGAATTCTTAAATTTGCTTAGCCTTGCCAAAAGAACTCATGACCAGCATCCTTCCAAACAATGAGAAGCTTGCTAGCTGAAGAAAAAAAACCCAGCCACAAACCCACAAACTAGAATTCACTGTAGGAATGTTCAGGTCCTTGTCTGTATAACCATACTAGGAACAAAGTTATTAAACTTGGATAGGAAAGTGGTTAGATGGTTACATCCAGAGGGCAGTGGTCGATGGCCATAGCCCCGATGGATGTCAGTGACAACGGGTGTCCGTCAGGGGTCTGTATTGGGACCAGCACGATTTAATGTCTCATTAATGACACAGACAAGGCATCGAGTGCACCCTCAGCAAATAGGCAGATTGCACCAAGCTGAATGGTGTGGTTTACACACTTGAAGGATGGGATGCAATCCAGAGGGACTTGGACAAGCTCAGCAAGGTGGCTCCAGGAATCTCCTGAGGTTTAACAAGACCAAGTGCGAGGTGCTGCACCTGGATCGGGCCGACCCCCAGAGTCAGTGAAGGCTGGGGGATGAAGAGAGAGCAGCCCTGGGAGGGGGACTCGAAAGTGCTGGTGGATGAGAGGCTGGACATGAGCTGGCAATGTGCACCCACAGCCCAGAATGCCAACCCTGTCCTTATAATCAAAAGAAGATTAAGACCTACATATCCAACCTAAACAAGGGTATTATGCCTTAAACATACGAAGCATACAAAGGGATTTTAGCAGCAGTTGGACCACAAGAGTCAGTCTATGCTAGGCTGGTTTCCCTTGAAATGTGACCATCCACAGCACAGCAAGAACTGACACACAAAATTATATGCAACTGTTTATGATTAAAAAGCATGATCTAATTAGGCAATGTGTAAGGAATTTACTCGACTTTTTGTTACTTACATTCCAAGTAAAAAAAAAAACACAACAAAAAAACACCAAACCCCACAATTAAGAAAACTATGACCTGAATAGAGTTGAGTCAGCCTGACCAGTTTAACTCAGTTTCACGTTTTTTTAAGCTGAACACACACAAGGCCTGCAAATGCCAAAAAATTTCAGAATTCTGCTCCTGCTATATAAAAAACTGAAAAAAATTTGAAACACTCACTTTATGGACCATATTTGTATTTCATAATATGTGCAACCCTATTTTCCACACCAAAATGACTTATGTGAGAAGAATACTCCTTCATTTATTCTGCATCTTCATAGCACTTAATGTACATATCCTATGCATATTCTTGAACAAAATGCAGATTCTTTACTATTCCCAGAAAGATACTTACATGTCAGTCTTATTTTTCAACAAATCATCCTCTTCATCTTTTTCATCTTCATCTACCAATTCTTCTTCAGCCTCTTCCAAATCTGATTCTTCACCTTTTTCATTTCCTTCATGCTTACTTTCAGCATCACTCTCTTGGTCCACCTCATCTAGGTAATATTTTTGGCTGGAACTCATGCCAGGCTCAGTATCAATTACAAAAAGACCTTCAACATGTAGCGAACTCTTTTGTAAAGATTTGTTGAGGGAAGGAGTCCTCTCATCTGACTTTTTATAACACAGATTCTCATCAACTGTCTCTACGTCTGCCACATCACTCTTTTCAGAGTCATCATTTTCACTGTTGCTCAGAAACAATGCAACAGAATCATTACCACTGCTTGACCTTCCACTGCTGTGGAACACCCCATATTCTTCTGCTTGGTCTTCACCACTGTCAAGCACCCTGCTTTTATCTATGCTATCAGTTCTCTGAGCAACAGCTATGTCCTTTGGCAGGCTGCGCGCTGCACTAGTTCGCTTACTCCTTCTTGATTTATCAGAATGCGTGAAAGGCTGCTGTGCATCTGCCTCAGCATCTGCTCTTCTGCATTCTGAAATTTTTTTACTTTCATTTGGTGTTATTTGCTCTTGGGATTCTAGAAATTGTTTGGGACTCGTGCACTCAGTCAAAGAAATATCCATTTGTTCTAATTTCTCTTCCCTCTCAAGTATTTTACTGTGATCTTCTTGTATTTGGCCACAGGCTGCTTCTGAATGGTCTACCTCAACAGACTGTGAGTTTTTTACTGTTTTTCTTGCAGGTGATTTAGTGTCAATTTGTTTCATTTCTGTAAGACTGCTGGGTGTCAAATCATTTAAAACATCTTTTTTTGCATCTGGACTCTGGGTTGTATTAGCAGATTTGGAAGAACACTTGCTTTCAGGTGAAGTGGGTTCTTTATTACCCTCAATGACAGTGGAAGCATCTTGTGTGTCAGAGATAAGTTCTGCAGATCTAGAATCAGAAATTATTATGGGCTCAGATTTAATAGTGTCCTCAATTAAATTCTCATCTTCTGAAACAAATCTATCTTTTTCCTCACTTTGCTTGCTAATTTTTGCTTGTGATTTCATTTGCATGCTCCTAGTAACTCGTTTGCTAGTGATGGATGGTTCCATATCAAAACTTAGGCAACATGATTCTGCATCAGAAGTATCTTCGCTCTGGGCTTCACAAACTCTATTTGGCTGTAATTTCTTTTTGCTTTGCCTGCTTCTAGTAGTTCTGGTAACATTAGGCATCTGGACACCAGAAACAGCAGAAGAACAAGACTCAGCTTCAGAGACAGTGTCTTCATCCAGAATCCTGCTTAACTTATTCACAAAAGGTGTACTGTCATGTCTTCTTTTGTCAGCAGAATCTGGCTGACAAGGAATTACAATTTGCCGTCTTCGTGTTACTCTTACAAACAAAGGTGTCTGGAGACTAGACACAGAAGAGCAGTTTGATTCTGTTTCTGACACATCCCCATCAACTTGGGGTTCTGCAATTGATTGTGCTGAATGAACAGTTGTGTTCTCATTCCTGGTAACCTGCACCTCCAAGCTATCACTGACATCTGACTTGGTTTCTGCATGTTCCAAGTCTTCAAACTGAGATTCTTGAATCACCTCTGGCTTATGAACTGACTTAGTTCTTCTTTTAGTCATCCTCCTAGTAACAGGAGTACTAATTTCAGCAGATCCCACCTAGAAAAGGAGTAAAAAAAAAAAGGTATTCTATTGACACATAAAACAACCCTATAAAAAGGATGCTATAAAACTCACTAAGAATTCTTTTAAACAAATTTAATCATACTGACAACATATTACATGTCTCTGTGTAGTCTTATCCATGTGTAAGAAGTGTGTAGAAACCGTCCCTTGCTTATCCTGTCTTTTGGTCAAGGCAGGAGAAGAAACACACAAATATCTTCTAATTTTAAAAAGTCCTGGCAAGCTGCCATAGAAAGCAAATGCAGAAGGAATGTTCTGAAATATTCAATTATTTGCTGAACTATAAAACACTGAAGACTAGCTACTGTTAGAATGTGCCCCAAAACGGTTTTCCCCACCAATTTTAGCAGCTTTAGGAACAAGCTGGCCTCACAGCAACTGCAACACTAGGTATAATCTGCTAAAAGTTATTTTAAGTAACACAGAGATGATAAAATATCTGTAATGGAAAGGGAAAGAAATATACCTTTAACTCGCAACGTTAAATAGCTTAATGCCCTATGGCGGCCGCCTCCCTTCCCGCAGGGCGGGCTGCGGCACGGGCAGTGCGGGCGGGGACACCGACACTGTCACCGTCACCGCAGCTGCCGCCGCTCCGGCCCCGCGGTACCGGGGGGGAAAGGGCTCCCCGGCCCGGCCCTGCCAGCCCCGCGGTGTGTGGCGATGGTGGCTCCGCGCCCGGCCCCGGCTGCGCTCACCTCCGCCGCCCCGGGGGCATCGCCATCGGGCCCGAGCTCCGAGGGGCTGGGGCTGCCGCTTCCCGCCCGGGCCCGCGCCCCCTGCTCCTGGCGCCGCGCCGCCGCCGCCCGCCTGGTGTTCACCATGTCCCCGCCACGCCGCGCCCGCCCCTTCCCTCCTTCCTCCCCTCCTTCCTTCCTTCCTTCCTGCCGCCCGCCCTTCCGGGTCCCGCCGCCCCGCCCCGCCCCGCCCCGTCCCGCCGGGAGAACAGCGGGATGCGGGGAACGCGGCCAGGAGGGGAGATGAATTCCACTAAGGGGGAATCGCGGGATGTAGGGCACTTGAAGAAGTGCAAAAGACTGTTTGTGACAGAGTAAAATGCTCTTACTGAGATGAGAAGCACAAGCTAAAAAAAAGCCTACAAGAATTAAAAATGTAGTTAAGCTTTCAAAAGGTTTCTCGTGGAAGGAAATCCCATTTCTCTCACCTTCATGCAAAACAAACGAATGAGATGATGTGAAACCAATAGTGTAACACTTTATCAGGTTAACTCTAGAAATATCATGTCTTAAAAGGTCCTTTTCTACAGCAAGCACACTTAACAGTTTACAGAAAGGAAATAAATCATGATCCCATTAGAGGAGCCTTTCTATTGTTTTAGAATAAATCTTGTTTGGTTTCAATTTATAAAACTGAGCACACACACAAGTTAGTATGATACAGAATGTATCAGCTAAATAGAGACAGAACTTACAGGTAGTGGTTAATCATCATCAGCACACAACTCATAGCTGGTAGGGAAGTTTAATTTTAAACTCATGTAGTTTTGAACTCTGACATACACTGGTCCAATGTTAAAAAAAAAAAAAAAACACTACGTTTTGATTAGGAGAAAAAAAATCAAACTTTTATTGATGCATTACTAGTTCCAATTCCCCATCTCTCTCATTTATCAAAAGAACTGAAGAAGCAAAGAAAATTTCCCACTGTTTGCCGCCTACAAAGAAGATATTTGAGGACTCAAAAGGTATCTTGAAAAACCTTCATCTTTTAACTTTGTAGAATGGACTATATGAAGCTGACGCTCTAGACACTACCTGCAGGCATTCAGATTCCACTAGCTGCCTATATGACAGAATTTAAAAGATGTTGATGAAAATTCATTCCCTTAGAGTCCAAGTCTCAAAATATGTACAACTAAGTTAACGAGTACTACCAGTATGAGGTCATGCCCCTGCTTGAAATCAAATCGAAATTTATTGCCTTAGACACTCTGTATCAGAGTTCCTGCTGAACTACAAGTTGAACTTTTGCTATCTGTTGTGATTGAATGGCCAAGGGAAGGAAAAGGTCTTTTTGATAGAATGACTACCTTAAACCAAAAGCTTTGCCTTAGCTGCAGCAATCTCTCTGAGATTCGAAAGCCAGTGCACTAAGCTCCTACCAATCAGAAAGATAGCTAACCCTTGCTTTGTCATTTCTGAACAGCATGCAAGCAACAAAGTTTCCTAGGCAACTGCAAAAATGTAATTAATTTTACACAATCCTGTAATGAACAGCACCAACATTTACCGTCTATTCTCCTTGGCCAATTGATTGTGTAGGTCACAAGTATCAAAAAAACAAGCCACAGTCGAGAAGGAGACAGGAACAATTCAGTTTTTGATTAACAGATTTCTTCATCACTTGTTTTCAAATCTTATTTTAAACATTCACAAATAATACATTTTCTATTTCAAACAGTAAAAATGCCATCACATTTGTGCGAACACTAAACAAAGCGTATTGAGGCACAAAGAAGCCAGAAGGAATTCAAGTAACAGTCAGAAAGTAATTTGGAAGAAGCATTTCTTTTCTTAATCATAGAGATCTTTTACACTCTATTAAAAATAAACCAATTTTCCCCTCCCCATAAATTAAACAGCTGACTTGCATATATATACATACCAAGCAATGAGATACCAGCTTAATTTTTTTGGGTAGTTTTTCATAAAAGATGACAATTTTCTATAAAAACTAGTCCTTGAATGCTTGAAATCTATGCACCTATCAGATAAGTATTATTTAGGACAAATTTGTTTTTTTAAAAAACCAAAAATATACCTTTCTCTATACTACCTAATGGCAGCTAAAATATAATGATAATTTTTACAGTGAACTGGTCATAGAAAGAAAAATATTTTAAACTGTTACTCTATAGATAGCTTCAAATAAAAAAAATTGTCATAATTTAAATGAACTGGTCAATAGGTTAAGAAAGAAAAATAGTGTTAGAACACTACAGACACTCCTGCTGACATCACACAGAATAATTACAACTTTTGGTATTTTGTTATAAATGCTGTAAAAGTGTTTCTATGAAAAATGCAATGTTCCCCAAGCCCAAAGAAATTTAAACAGCCATTAAAAAAAAGAAAAAAGGGTTTTAAGATGCATTTCTTTTAGCTTGCATGATATAGCCTTTGGACTTGATAATTCCTCTGCTTTTAACAATGACTGAATACCGCAGAAGCCATAAAGGAATCCACTCGCTTGCTTTCACGTTCTGGATGCTTTCCCGAAGAACTTCTTGGAAACTTGCTTCACAAAGTAATTCTGAAGTTAAAAAGGGACATTTGTGCTTAAAATAATGTCATGTAAACAGCTGCAAAAAGCAACACTTACTAAGAGAAGCCTTTTCCTACAGTCAAAAATCCTAAGTAGTGCCAAATACTCCACAGATCCACTCTTCCAGAATGCACGTAGGGGAAAAGCAGCTGAATATTACAGAGCAAATCTTCAGAACACTTTTTTAGCAACTCTGAGTGTTTCCCACAAAACCAATTAACTGAAATTTCAACCACATTAAATGGAGTTGATGAGTAGAGCCATTAGCAGGAGAAAAGGAAAATTAAATTTGAGAAGCTAGATAGACAAACTAGAGGTAAATTAAGAATAGGGCTGAAATCAGCAAAGTACTGAGCATTCACAGGTACCTTTGCAGTCACTGGAAGCTCAACATTTATAGCATCTCCCATAACTGGGCTCATAGTAACCACAAGCCCAGAAAGCATTAAGAGAAATGGGTTTAAACGCCAGAAAGCAGGAAAGGAAGGCAAGTACAAATCCTCCTTATTTCCTGCAAAAAGTTAGTCACAAGAATGATCTTGTTGATGAGGGGCGCTCCCAAAAGATAATTTCAATACTCTCAGGTGGCCATTACAGAAAAGCCAAGCTTAGCAAATAATGTATAAAGGAATCACTACTCATGCTGTTTTCTATCAAATCCTCTTCTCCTTCATTTCATGACTTACAATAGAGAGTATTCATTAAATTGCAAGTTGCATTTTGGACTTCACAGGACACGGAAATTGTCAGATTGAATGGCAATTCATCTCACATGCTGCCAGAGCAGTGATAAATCATGCCCAGGCACTGATGAAGTTCATTAGTTGTAAGAGTGGTACTGTGAAGCACATACTTCATAAGTAGCACTTCATGTAGTTTTTTCTTTGGGGCCAAATGGAAAGGAAGGAGAAGGAAGGAAAAGTAAGATCACCATGAACAGCTGGTTCTAATGAAGAATGTAGGGAAGGAATTAACTAAATATTGTTTAAGACTTCTCATACTCTAGCAAGATATTTAAGGTGTCCTTATAGTGAAGAAGATTAGATGATGTTTGAAAGAAACGATAACCCAGAGAGCTAGAAACACAGTTCTACAGCCCAAAGGAAAGCCTTCTTCAATCATTTAGCAAACGAATCACTACATAAAACAAGTGAAGAATTTAAAACAACAATTTTTGTAAAAATGTTATTTTAAGAAGTCAAGACTTATGCTACTTAAAGCATAGTAATTTTACAGATCTAGTATTACCAAACTACTCAGAAATCAACTGACCATTAACATTTCCATGTAATCTATTTCACAGACAAGTCTTGGGCAAATAGACTTTCATTTGTCATTTACTGCCTTCAGCAATAAAACTGTCATTTTATTCTATGTTTTATGGAAATATGCAATTTCTTTAACATATGTATTACAAATTTCTCAGTAGGATGTTCTTCTATTTACTTTATTTTCTCTAATTAAAACTATTTCAAGAAACTATCCAAAGCTGAAAGATTGCTTTCTCCCCTCTCTTCCTTGAAGCAACAGCAAGGACTTAATAGAAATATTTTACAAAGGAGAAACTTCTAGAATCTTTGGCTCAGAATTCAAATGCAACAAACTTTTAAAAGATTATTCCCAATTTTTTATTGAATAAATGCATTTAGAAGGCTTCTATTACCTTAGCTGGCAAAGTCTTACCTTTTGGGTCATTGTGAGTTAACAGCTGGATGTCACGTTCTTTTGCAAATGCTGTGAGATCAGGTGGCATCACACAACAGGAAGCCAGGTTCACCTGATTGCTGCTTGGTTTCACCTGAAGGTAACAAAATACTTTTATAAGAAAAATATACTAATGGACTTACTTTAGTCGTTTCCTCCATGCCCTCTATTACAACAGAAATTTTGCTTTGAACAATTTGCTTTTGACCATTGTTTGAAGTCTGAGCAAGGCTAATTAATTCTGCACGACTAATTAATGTAGGCAACTCTGCAATTCCCTGCAGCACTGAGCCCAAAACAAGAGTAGGATCTAACTTCAGGTGCTGCCATAGCAAGATGAGTGCTAACCCACTCTGGCTTCCTGTCTTTTTTTCCCCCTCTCACGTAAAGTTACGTGAGCATGGGCACACAGTAGTACCATCCTCTATCACTCAGCTGTTAAGAGGCAATTTGAGTGCTTCCCTCAGCAATGAGGGCCCCAGCACAAGAAGGACATGGCCCTGGTGTAGCGAGTCTACAGAAGGGTCACAAAGATGATCAGAGGGCTGGAGCACCTCTCCTATGCAGACAGGCTGAGAGTTGGGGTTGTTCAGCCTGCAGACGAGAACTCCTTCCAGTACCTAAAGGTGCTACAAGAGAGCTGGAGAGGGACTTTTTACAAGAGCATGTGGTGATAGGGCAAGGGGGAATGGCCTTAAACTGTCAAGGCAAGTTTAGATTAGATACTAGGAAGAAATTTTTTACTGCGAGAGTGGTGAAGCACTGGAACAAGTTACCCAGAAAAGTGGTGGCTGCCCCATTCCTGGAAGTGTTCAAGGCCAGGTCAGATGGGGCTTTGAGCAACCTGGTCTAGTAGAAGATGTCCCTGACCATAAAAGGGGTGTTGGAACTAAATGATCTTCCAACCCATTCTATGAATTAGTCTCACTGGACAACAGAATACCGTGCTACTCCCCTCAGAGTCTGTCTTCCTCTTTACATTTTAGCTTACCATTCAAACAGCATTTTTCCTGGGGGAAATCCCTCTATTATTAACATAGCTTTAAGTGAAAAGAGCTATGTTTTCAGAGTGACTGGAATAAATCTGAAGGTTTAGGTATACTGTTTATACTCCTCTCTAAATATGAAAGCATTCAAAACTCAAACCTTCAGTACTTCAGAGAACCTGCTACTGAACAGACCTGTGGTTTCCAGCTCTTGGTGGTCGTACATAAGAACACTGAACAAGCAACAGTCACACTTTGAGCCTCCCCCACCTTGAACAACACTGTGACCGTCCATAAAATGCTGATGATTACAGGGCTAATTAATAGTTTGTATATAAACCGATTTATAACAAAGGTTTATAACAGTGTGTCAGCCAACAAAACAAGCAGCTACTCTGTCCTAAGAAATGCTGTGATTTGGAAGCTGGTTCTCACCTGTGCCCACAGATACAGCTGCTCTAACAGTGTTTTATCCAGGTCAGAGGTACCTATGGCAACAATCTTTTTGTTTCGAACTAGATTTTCAAGTTCTTGCCAATAAGGTTGCAAATATGCCAAGGAGAGGTTAGTTCCATCTTCAATGGGAGGCGGGGCAATAATGACCGAGTCTAACTGAGCAACTCCGAGGGCAGAACACGCTGAGGAAAAAGAACAAAGACACTGCAAAATCTTTTGTGAGACACAAACAAACACCATGACTCTTCAAATTCAGCAAACCCCACACTTCCTGCTTCGCTCCACCAGCCTCTCATTCACCATTTGAAACTGCAAGTGTATCAGCAGTCAAGGACAGTAGCACAACCCTCTTAGCAAAGAATCAAACATGGAGCTAAAGACCACATTTCAGCTGTACATCTTAGGAAGGAAAGAAGAAAAGCAAAAACCAAAACCAATGAAAATGAACAAAAGCATGAAGCTTTTCTCTCCTTTCCAATGTTAAAACTATATTTTCCTCTGAAGACAGTGTGACATAAAATTGTCTCTTCTTTCATTCTAATTTCTTGAAAAATTTGTAACTTTCACTCTGAAGTATAACTCAAGGACAGGGCATGGGCTAGGAAAACTACTTAGTACACATGAAGAGTTAGACTAAAAGCACACAAAATATGGGGATTTAATGTAACAGAAGTGAAAAGCTTGGAGCATCACTGAGCTGGAAGAAAAATGCACATCATGAGGCCTCTTCAGCACAGCAAAAGGAATAGAACTAAGTAGCTAAATAAATTATTTTCTTCTAGAGAAGGACTCATTAATATAGGTTTAACAAATGGTACTACAGCTTACAATACAAAGGTTGTTAACTGGGGTATCAATAGAAAAGAATGATACACGACCCTTTCTTTTTTGGTCACTCCTTATGCCCAACAATTTTCTGAAGCGGTGAAGTTCTGAGCTGCTCACAATTACTGCTACGTTAGGCCAACAAACTTTATGTATCAGTACAGACATTATATGGTATTTTCAATAGAACTTAATATTTCATCAGCTACTTGCAGCATTATTTGGTTTCCTAAATAATCTCTGAAATACCGCACAGTTAGTAGTAAAGTTTATAATGTTAAAAAAACCTGGCAACTAACAAGAACTACTGTATCACTGTTATTAAAACATCACATGCTATTCACTTGTTTAACAAGTTTTGTGGGAAAGAATAAAAAGTTGCTCCTGCTTTTGAAGGAAGGAATCGCATTTGAGTTTGTGGACCTAAGATCACAGTGATCCACACGTAGTAATTTTACTGACTGAACTAATGTGCAAATAGATTTGATGACCTAAGTGCCTCTTAATGGGGAAACAGGATATACTTGTCACAGTGACTAAATACACCTCTTAGAAATAAAATTAGAACCTATTCCATCAAAGTTCTAGAGTAAAAAAGAAATCCTATCACAATTCTGAGTTTCACACTTACCCAGGTCAACTGCATCTCTGATGGATGGAGAGTTTGATCCAACGATGAAAAGCTTTGCTATTTTCAAAGAAACTGGAATCAATAACTGAACAAGCCAGGTATTATTAATATATAGCCATATACTTTTGCCATATACACTATTAATGAGTTCTTGGGTAAAAGGTTTTTAGAATATACACCGATTACTTAAAAAATTGGAAAAAACCCCAACTTTCTGAAAGGTGACTGCCCAATAAAAACACTGTTCTCTTAAGTTTCAATGTTGCCATGCAGTCTCAGAACAAGAAATCATCCAGTTAGACGATCTAATAAGTTGTAAAGCATCAAGATGCTAAGCAATAACCATTAACAACCTGTATAAAAACCCCAAATGTAATAGTACAAACAGACTTCTTCACAACTTACTGAGACTCAAAATGTACTAGTGCTAGTTTGGACTGCCTCCTTCAAGTTCATCATATTCAACCTGGAAAAATTATGCAAATAAATGTGCTTCCAATGCTATTTCTTAATTCCAGTATTATCTGTAATACTTTGCTTCAAAAAAGTCAAAGACTCATAAAATACATTTAAAATATCTTGAGGTGATGTAAGTTAAAATAGAAAAATGCCGAGGTGCTTTAAAACCTGCAATATTAATTCAAGTCTTTCTTGGCCAATGTTTAGGTGACCCAAAGTACATTGGCGTGCAGTGGTGTCATCTGACTTTGCAATTACAAAACACAGAAAAAAATATACATATATGAACATCCTATTAATGACTGCATGTGAAACCTTTTTATGCCACTGGATTTTTAACCATAATCTTACCTGATACTTTCAACTCATCCCTTTCTTCAGGATTTATTTTTTCTATAGCTTGAGCTACAGTACATTCCAGAACCTCCAGTGTTTCCTGTAGTAAGTACATGAGACTTAGGAGCAACTCATCAAGAGGAGACAGTAAGCTCCTGAAGAATGTTTTTAAGAATTATTAAAAAAAAAAAAAAAAAAAAAAAAAAAAAAAAAAAAAAAAAAAAAAAAAAAAAAAAAAAAAAAAAAAAAAAAAAAAAAAAAAAAAAAAAAAAAAAAAAAAAAAAAAAAAAAAAAAAAAAAAAAAAAAAAAAAAAAAAAAAAAAGGCACCTTACAGCAGTTAGACAGAAAAATAGTAGAAAAATGCAGTGACAGAAAGTAACCCAAGGCTTCTTGATCTCTGAGGAAAAAGTCAGAAAAATGAAGATATATGAAAGGCCCTATATGCCGCAATATAAAAAAATATCAATTACTGATAAGAATTATTGGAATAAGATTTAGTAGTTCTAGTAGCTCTGATTTTTATTATGTGAAAAGACTGCTGTGCTAATTCAAGCTACCTTATTTTAAAAAAAGCCTCATGATCAGCTGAAAAAAACCCCGTGAGAATTAGGAGATTTGAGTGTTGGATGGGAACATCTTTGCAAAAGAGTGTTTTGTAATTTCACTGAAGCCTGTGAAAATGCTGTAAAATACAGATTTAAGATAGTAATTTTGAAACTAAAAATGAGGAAAGTTTCAGACTTTTCACCCTCTGACCTCATTTCATGTCAGCTGGCACAAGGTGACTTTTTTAAGTCTTTATCTACATAAGCTTTTGTATAATATGGGTGCAACCACAACCAAAAAACTTTTGCCCTAGACAAAAACTCTTTGGCAATTTTTGGTGCCCAACCAAAAGATTCTCAAGTGAGCCTTTGAGTTATTCAATACAGCCAGTATTTTAAACAAAAGTTAGTTTTGTTTTTTTTTTTTTTAAATTGTTGGATATCAGTATAACTCAAGACAGAATTAGGAATTATGGAGTTAACATGTTTTGACAGTAAAACCTAGCTTACACTAAATAATTTACTTTAATGGATCACTACATCTTACAGAGACAAGTGTTTATGTTTTCTTTCTGAACAATCATTAGTTCTTCCACAAATCATTCAGCAATAACTGCCTCATACCCTCCAGTCTGGAATGTAGCAACGTGCAGCTGATGCCATCATTACAGAACTGGTAACAAAACCCAAAGAAACAAACAAGAAAGATTTTTTAGGTTTGTTTTTGTTGTTATTGGTTTGGTTTTTGGGTGCCTTTTCTTTTCCTGAAACATGCTAACATTTCACAGAGCAAGTAATGTATTTAGTGGGAACCTATTATTGTTTTACTGAATTTCAGAAGCAGAAGTGGAAGAGAAGCAGGCAAATACACCAAGATCTTAATGTCAGATGCCCATGTCTGTGGCTTTAAGACTTGTGTGGAAGTCTTTAGCTCTCAAGGGAAAATTGCCACTTCTGCATCTTCAGAAGTATTTCTGAAACAACAGATGCTACACTTCAGAGATCCCCTCCAAAGGGGATGGTCTTCAGTTCTCTATGATCTCCATAGTCTAGAGAATTCTCCACTGAGTTTTAGTAAGCATGCTAGCAAACTTCCATGGTACACAGATTTGTTTTTCCTAACAATTAATTTAAAAATCTTACAGACCAGGACTTTTGTTTTGTAAGAACAGGCTTATCTGCCATCAACAGGATTCTTTCTTTACTTTGATATTTCTTAACCTCTCCAAATTTACTAAACATTAAGAAAAAGAAAGGAATTTAAGAAATATTCCTTTAAGGTATCCGGAGCTGCATATATTTTTACAGAAACTGAATAGATTGATTTATATTTCAGAAGTGTAACCAAGTATTCATTTCTTTGATTTCAGGTGTAACATGGATGAGATGCATAACATCTCTCCTACCTGATTTAGGTCTTGTCCAATCTTTGAGCTCCATTCAGTCAGTGTTTTCTGGATGCAGTCCCGCACCTGCAAAATGTTTTTTTGAAGTGTATGTTAGAGATGCACAGAAATACAAGGGTAGGACAGACTGAGGAGGTGAACTAATAATACCATTACACAGAAGATTCTTCTTTCGTATCTTCTGAAACTTGTTCAAACTAGCTAACTTTCATATTTTCCTCTCCTCTTTCACAGAGTTTTACCAGCCATACAAGTACTGTACTTTATTTATTTCTCAGACCAATGCCATCTTTAAAGAAAGAATAATGCTAAACCAGCATCAACTAGGGTGTTGGGTGGTTTGGGATTTTTTTAGTGTGGAGATTCTTAAGTTACAAAGTAGTCAGATAAAAGCATATGTGCTGTATAACATTGTAGAAATGAGGCTTTAAAATCAATTACTAAATACTCACTATATTAATTACTTCCCTTTTCAAGATGCATACAACTCTTCTCATTTACTGCCTACCTAGTCCAAACTACTAGGGCTTTTAAGTCCTTCATTACTGTAGGGGGAACATTCAGATCCTACCCCGTATTTGCATTTTTCCTGTGACAATAGATCAAAATAAACTCGACTAAGATTCTGATCATGTATTTTCTTGAACATAGCAAGACATAACTTGAGTCTAAATCAGCTGATTAAATGCATTCTGCACCAGTGTGGCAGCTGTACCAATGATGCAGCTTCCCTCTGATCCATCCTGGGAGTTAAGCACAGGTACTGCCCCACTGCTCTCTGCCACAGGTAGGAGCACTTCCATGAGCTGCTGCTTTACTTCACTTTCAACAGTACATTTGATAACTATGTGCATACCTACTCTGTGTACCACTAAACAGCAATCTCCTATGACACCGATCATTAATTCAGAGAGCTCA
Organism: Empidonax traillii; assembly: GCF_003031625.1. Classification (NCBI taxonomy): domain Eukaryota; kingdom Metazoa; phylum Chordata; class Aves; order Passeriformes; family Tyrannidae; genus Empidonax; species Empidonax traillii. The sequence goes on along the minus strand of NW_020955255.1, from coordinate 1,736,145 downwards.
TAACACCATGTGCAAACTAGAAGTCAACACCCCCCCATATCACAAAGACACAATACAGCAATAATACTTTGTGAGCACATTCTATACATTCTTTCCCAATCATTTAAAATAGCACTAAAAAAAATAAAAAGAGTCAATAGGCCAGAACTGACCCAGTAAATAGCTAAGCACAATAACTCTTTAATAAAATGACTCTTTATCCTATTTTGATGCAATTAATAATGTTATCTTTTCCTTTCTGAAGGCGAGACAGTGCTAAATACATATACTCTATATGTTGCTGCTTTGCAACCGCCACAGTTCATATTTGTACATCAGTTATGCACAAGCCTCTGACTCCAAAGCACTCCCCTGCCCTTGGGCCATGTGTATTTGACTGCTTTGACCAGCTTTTCCAAACACAGCTGCATCCCAAAACTGCTAACACTGGGTTCATAGTTTGCAAAAATTTTAGCTTACATTCTGCCGCTGAGAACTACACACACATTAACTACACCAAATAGAAGAGTTAAATGCTAATTTATTTTTGATAATTAATACCAATATTTGCTTTTGGAGATCCAGCAGCCTTGGAAAGCAGCCAGATTTCTCTGTAAACAAATGAATTTAAATACTCTAACTGACGAGTTATGCACACTGGCCACCCTTTATTTAAGAGCCCTCCAGAAACTACTCACACAAGGGTGCCCATAAGGATACAGCTATGTCTTTGTGACAGAATTTAGCCCTCTTTCACACAGGTCACAGATTCTTTAATAAGCGACCAGGCCAAATTAAAAAGTTATTATCACATGACAATTAAACAAGAGCATGATGAATTCTTCCTTCTTGTTACATCATCCTCCCAGACACCTTTCTTACCATTTGGGCATGACTAATATGCACTCAACCAGCTTCCAGGTGATCAACAGTGTCACTACATAGCCAAACCCATAGGTTTTCTAAGTATTAAGTGACTATTCTGAGATTACTGTGTCATGATGAGACAGCAAATACAGTGGTTCTAAAGTTCATGGCCGTAGGATCTCCAGATATTTTATGAGAACTGTTCTAAGTGTTGACATATACTGCTAAAGGTAATACTTTTAAAGTGGTGATTAAAAAATTCTTTTCAACTTTTTAACAAAGAATGACAGCTATACTCTTTAAAGAGGACAGCGATGACTACTTTTCCCAAGACCTATCACTACCAAGAAATTAAATTAATTTCAGGTTAGAAAAAGAGAATTTTCATTACCTGTCATGCAAGCTCATAGCTATTCATATGTTTACGTTGCTAAAGGAGTATCAGGGATCTCCTTTGCCATTACGGGCAGCAATTCAACTTGCAGGGGTTTTAACCCTCCCTTCCCGAGCCCGAGGCCCGGGCTGGCTCCTTCCCAGGGCAAAGTGCTTCCGGGGGCACGGGGGGCCGCCTTCCCCGCAGGGCAGAGGCACCAAGCACACGAAACGAACAAACCCCAGCTTTGCCTTTCCCATCTCCCGCCGGCGGCGGGCGCGGACCGAGGGCGGCCAAAGCCTTTCCCCGCGGTGACGGGCACCGGGCCAGCCCGTGCCCTGCCAGGACAACAATCCCGCTCGGACAGCGGGCAGCGGCGCCCGGCTCTCCTCGGCTGCCGCTCCGCCCGCGGCGCGGCCCGACCCCTCCGCCCCAGGGCGAGACCCCGCCGCGGCATCCCGGGGGAAGCCCCGTCCCGGCGCTCACCTCCTCTCCGGGGGTGGAGGGACACTTCTTGCGCAGGCAGCCCCAGTTGAGCAGGTTGCCGGTCTGCAGGGTGAGCCTGCCGGCGCGCTCCAGCAGCGCTCGGGCGCCCTCCGTACCCATGGGGATCCTGGCGCTGCGGCGGCCGCCGGGCTCTTGGCGACACCTGCGTCCCCGGGCAGCGCCGGCCGTGACTCAGCTCCGGTGCGGGGCGGGAGTGCGGGGACAATGAGCGGCGGGCGGGCCCGGCGGCAGCGGGAGCGGCACCGCCTCGCGCTCCCTCACGGCGCGGGGGCCGTGCTGCGCAGCGCCCCCTGCGGGCGGACGGGGCGCAGCGCGCGGAGGGGCGGGGCCTGCCGGGGGCGGGCCTGGCGGGGCGGGGCCGGAGTGGGGGGCGGGGCCACGCTCCCGGTTCCGCCGCACTCCGGGCGGTCCCGGCGGCTGCGGGGCCGGGCATTGTGTCCGTTCCTGTTCAGTGGTTCGGTCCTGGGTCCGCGGTTCGGTCCGGGGTCCGGCCCCGGTGGGGTAGCGACCGCGGCACTCGGACCCGGAGTCGCGCCCAGAGGAGTACCCGAGACACACGTGGCGCTGCCCGGCGGTAGCGGCCGAGGATTCGATAACGCCCCCCCGGGCCGTGGGCTGCTGGGCAGGCTCAGTAAATTAATGAAACCATCCGAATTGCGGTCATGCGCGTTCAAGTAACAGGTAGTCGTTGACAGACACCAAGCGAAAAGGCCCAGACAAGGCACCCAAGCGCTTATCCCATCTGGCTGTATTTGCACTGGGGGGAAACAATGTCAGGGCAGGACTCCACATTACACCAGGTGGTTCTGAAAGCATTGTGGTTTGGGGATTTTGTATTTTTCTTTATGAGCAGGGGGTCTTCTCGAACGCCACAAACTGACTATTATAAAGGAATCGGGGCGGGGGGGCAGCTTTCCTCTCCCCCCCATAACTCAAATTAAAGGGAAGAGTGAGCCACATACTGTAATTTTCCTGTCAGCTTCGGAATTTGAACTGTGTTTCTAACAGATTTTCCTTCCTCAGGCTGCATGTTGTGCTGATAAAGAGAACCAGTATTTGCATAACTTCTGTCTGTCTGAAGCACTGCTTGATCGCTCCATGGTACAGAATGTTAGTTTAAATGTTCCTTATATTTATGTTCTCATTAATTTTTCATGTTGGGAAACGTTTTCCTCATTGTATATGATTACAGAGCATGTGGAAATGAAATATACTGAAAGAAATGCCAGCTTATTTGGAAAAGCAGTGTTTTGGTTTTTTTTTTCTTTTTCTGTAACATAAAAATCCAGAAGGTCTAACCAGGCCCAAAGGTTAATCCTCCAGACTCAGAGTTGGCTTGGGAAGGAGTATACATCTCCATATTTGTCCAGATTTACACTAGTAATGAATGATGTTCTGTTAGGTCTTTCTCATCAGCCTTCTGGCTTTCCAGTAGAGGCCTTTTCTTTTGGTGAAATTTATTATTTGATATTTCATTTAAGTAGCTTTGATGGTTGTAATGCTGTGCAAGCAGGTTAAACTTGGAGATAGCAGAAGGTTTTCAAACAGCGCATATCATAAATCTTTCTGTTTAATGGAAATTTATGGCAATGAAAAAGCAATGTTCCTTTGTAGCCTTGTAGATTTTGCTGTTATTTAATTACCTTAGCTCTAGAAAAAAGGATATCACATAATGAAGAACCAGTGGAGGAAAACAGCGTCAGCCTCTGCACTGCTTTATGCCATGCATTTCATTGTCAGTGACAGCAGAACACATCACAGGAGAAGGGATCTCAGCAGAGTTCTGTTGTCAGTCCAATCACCCCTGAAACGTCAAGTAAACTATCAAAGAAAGAAAGGAAGATGTTTTCTAGCTCATGATCAGTTGTATTTTTGCAGGTTATCTCATTAAGCTACTTCAGATCTTAAAAAAAAAAAAAAAAAAAAGGCGAAAAAAAGCGCGATTGATTTCCTGCAGTAATTCTGTAATGCTGGAAGAAAAATAAATCACCCTTTTTGAATGAAATGCCACTGGCTCGCCACTCCCGGCGGCCGGTGAACATCGCTCTTCTCTCTGTTTTCGAACAGCGGGAGCTGCAGAACTTGGCGTGTGCGAGGTGCGGGCGGTCCCGCACTGCTGCGGCTGCCCGGGCAGCGCCGCCGCCTCGCCGGGAGCGCTCCCGGCCCCGCTCCCGCCGCCGCCCCCCGCGCTCGGCCGGGCAGCGGCTCCGGCCCGGGCGGGGCGGGGGGTCCGCACGCCGCCTGATTGGCCGCGGCGCGGGGCCCGGACGGTGCCGCGGGCGGAGCGGCGGTGGCCGCAGGATGGGCGGCAGGGCCGGCTTCTTCGAGGTGGGTGCGGGCGGCGCCGGGCGCGGGGGGCGGACAGGGCGAGGCGAGCCCGGACTGGGCTCCGCAGCATCTCTGCCAGCGGCGGACGGGGCTGCCCGGGATCCCGGCGGGCTCCTCTCTATTCCCGCTCCATCTGCATTGAAGCACCGGGGAGCCGGAGCCATCCGCTCCCGGGTCTGCCAAGGGAAGTGACCGCCGCTGGAGCCGGGGGGAGAACGCTGCTCGCCGGGGGTTTCCTTGGGACGAGTGGGCAAAAGAGGCTGCCGCCCGCCCCGTCTTTTCCTACCTCGGGCACGTTGCCCTCTCTGTTTCTCGTCCCCGCGTCCCCGGTGTTCGTCGGACGCGATTCCGGAGAGCGAGGCGGGGGGAATCCCCGGGCTCCCGGCGGTCCGCGGAGGCGCTGGATCCGTGGCTCTGGGCTTCCCGCGGATCCTGCCTCGGGCAGCACCGCGGGCAGCCTGCGGGGCGGGTCTGGCAGCGCGTCCCGGCCGTGCGGAGAGAGCGAGGAATGTTCTCGGCACCTTCTGTCCCCAACTTCTCGGAAGACCCCGTCGCCAGCCGTTGTGCACCCAGAGCCGTCCCGCACAGCCTTCGGCCCGGTGCAGGCGTGGCCCAGGAGGCAGCGCCCCCGGCCCGGCTCAGGACGGCTCCCGGAGCGGCGCCCACCGTGCGGCGGGAGGAGCGAGGGGGCCCCCGCTGGCACGGGGTGTTCGATCTTGCGTGGGGAACGAGAAGCAGCCGGGCGGAGTTCAGTACAGTCAGCTCCTTGTGCTTACAGAAAGCGCAGGATAACGCGCACCTGGGGGGCGTCAAGGGTAACATCTCATCGACTTACATGAACAGCCACACAGACTCTTTGCTAGAATTAGTTAGGCTGGCTAATACAAAAAATCTTAAGAGCGGCTGAACGTCTGTACAAGCTAAATGACAGCAATCCTGAATGTGTTTCTGCAGGCTTATAATTCAGTTTCTCCATCACGACTTTCCTAAAAGCAATGCACAGCGGGAGGAACAAAATTCCTTTTCCCCAAACAAACCAGTTGTTATAACATAAACAGAATACAAAACTATCTGAAAAGCATCTGCTCCTTTAGTAACTTATCATGACCTGAAAGTTCAGATTTTGCTTTTCAAAGCTGTAACAATGTTCTGGACACCACAATTCATCAAAATAAGCTGCCTACAGCTCTTATGTAGTACCTGCACAATGCCTTTTCCTCAACAGTGCTGACTTTCCTGGTGGTTTCCTTTTTTTTAGGAAAAACAGCCAAGCTTTTCTACCAGGGTCCCAAACTGTTGAGAGATCGAAATGCTGAAGCAGGCACTTGTGTATTACTCTACTGAATGTCTTTAGTCTTAAGTCTTCAGGTTTGCTCTTCTGCCTCAGCCTCACTTGAACTTTTGAATAGCACTAGTTTCTAGAAGACCTCAAAAGCATGGACATCATTATTGTTATCTGATTTTGCAGATGGGGAAACACACAGAAGTTGAATGACCTGTTCTGTCTTACTAGGCAGTGCAATAGCAGCAGATTCAGGTCTTTTGAGCCCTAAATCAAGATCCTGTGCCTAAGCAGCACTAATCCAAATTCAGTATGGTTCATGGATTTACACATCTGCCTTGAGCTTCTTAGTCCTTTTCTCTTTACAGCGGATAATGGGTGGAAACAGATTTGTCCAGCTCCTCCAATATGTGTCTGAGCTGGCTCAGGGGGAAGGATGTGGGCAAAGACTGCCTGGGTAGCACTGGGCAGTGCTGTTACATAGTGCTTTCTGCACTGTTCTCTCTGCTGATTTGCTTTCTGTTATAAAGTCACTGACTTTGAATTCTGAATTGCATTTCCCCACCATGCATTCAAACTGAGCTATCAAAAGAGGGAAAGTGAGTGTTCCACTTCTCTATTGGTGTTCTAAATTTTAGCATTCCCTCTTAGAGGAATGGTATAGATCTGTACTTTCCTCTGTACAATTCTAACCATTTACCCTTTACTGCTGTTCCAGGGTGCATCCTGATAAGAATCACAGAGCATTTTACAATCACCAAACTGTCTTGTTTACTTTAGGTATTGGTATGTTTCTAATTTCACCTCAGTTTTTTTAATCACTGGTAGCTCAGAAGAAGATTGGCAAGGACAACTATAAAGAAATATGTACCTGACAATACTGCACCTCATAATTTGAGGGGATTCAGCTCCAAAGATTGAAAGATGTATGACAGAGACTTGTATCTAGATTAATGTTCTAGGAGTGCTCATTTCTCCAAACTGATTGGAGAATAACTCTTATGATCTATTTGAGATATGTTTCAGAGCTTATGGTACAGTTCATCCTAAAAATGCCTGATTTCCTCCTTTCCATGCAAGGGATGTATAGGTGACATGCTCGGATGTAAATGTCTGTAGCAGACCTCTGAAGTTTGGCTAATGTATTCTACCCTTTTTTTTCTACTTCTCAGGTTTACGTCCTCAAAAGCATTTAATATAAAGAAAATAGTATGGTGTTCTGACTTCCTAGAGGAAAGATCCCTGAACAAATACACTCACACTGAAGAAAATTAATGTCATAAGAAGCATAGTTGTGCTTTTGCTTCCTTAACTGGTTTGGATGGGAAGTGCTTTTTATGAGCAGTGATAACCAAAAATATTTTGGAGTCTTCATGCCCTGAGGATAGATTGAACTGACATATGCAGTACAGTCTAAAAGCAATAATGTACTGGCCTCCCTTGCTGGCATTTAAAGTTCTCCCCTCCCTTCTGTCTGAGATGAAAACCCTCTGAATGTAAGGGGGGTGGTGATTGCTGCCCAGCTAGCATGGCTGAGATGTCACAGCTCCTGTTACAAAGCCTTCTCCCACTCAGAGCTATGCTGTCTAAAGCTTTGTCAAGTAAGAGCACTTGGCACAAGTGCCAAAAGCAGGACTGCAGGACATTTTAAGATTCTGTACCCTCCAAGAATTGCCTGAAAAGACAAGGCCACAAATGAGATATTTGAACAGACATTTAAAGGGACACTGCTGAAAACTGCCCTGCTGTTTGAGGACATCTGCTCTGTTTTCACAAATAACACTTAAGACTATTATCACAGAAAGAGATGAGATGATAGGGAAAAACATTATCCTTTTCTCTGCTCTTATCACTTCTCCACACACTTACCAAGACTTTCAACACTAAGTTGTGCTGCTTCACTTAAAACCAGCAATTTGTCTTTTTTCTCTATGAAGCTTGAGAGAGAAAATTTTTCATAGGAGAAGATGGTAGTAAAACATTACATGGCAGGAAGTACCTGAAGCTATTCAGAATTTGAATGCTACGTTCAAAATTAAAAGTCTTACTTTAGAAAAAAAATATACTTCTTTGAAGTATATTTAAAAAAAAAATTAATACAAATTTTGTGAGTTCACCTGTCTGTATAAGGTCTCTAAACTTCCTAGGGCTTTCAGTCTTCCTCCCCTATCAAAAGACAGCAGTGCCATCCTTGCTGCCGCTATGTAAAAAACAATGAAAAAAAATCTCTCTCTCTTCTGTTTCTTCAATTCCATGTCAAAAGCATACACTGGATATACATTTTGACATCCTTACACCAAATGATGCATGAAAATTAGTAATGAAACTAGAGATACTGAAGTTCAACATTCCAACTCCCCATGCTGATGACAAGCTATGATTGTGATTTCACAAAAAATTTGTAAATGTCTTCTACCTCAGTATTGTCACTGTAGAAAATAATCTCCATAAACTAAAGCCCTGAGGCAATGAATATTCTCTTGCATACAGAAAAGGCCATGCAGTGGTGTTGGAAAACCCGGATGTCGACTTCACAGTGAGTCAAAGCTGGCTCAGGTTCTCAGATGGAGGCGCTCCAATGAGCTTCATAGTGACACTGATACTGAGTGAATGATGTGACTTTTTAGTATGCCTGGGGAACTGGCAACATGCAGCTCTGTGTTAGCCAGTGTAAGTAAATACCCACTGAGTCAGTATTAACTGCTGCAGGTTCTTTTTTCATCTTGTGTATCCTCCTGAAAGATGCTGTACTAGTAAAAGCTGGAAAGCTTTCATAGACTTTCAAGAGCCAGAATTCACTGTGAAACCTCTAAAGGTTCTTCCTTTCCTGAAAAATAAAGTCCCTCCCCCCCAAGTGAATAGATCTTCCTTTTCCTTCCTGACCATTGTTGTGCTGACTCATTTTATCCCTGTCAATTACACAAATGGATTTGTCTTTCTGAAGGATGACCATTCTGAAGGATACCTGTTATCATCCTTAGGTCCAGGCACACGAAGTGAGTTGGGTGTTGATATGACTCTGTGTTAGGCACCCAGCTCCATGATGAGATATGATAATTTGGTTAAGGTATCTAAGTCTACTTCAACTCTATCCCTTTATTGTATGGTATCCTAAAAGGCATCCACTCTAAAGAAATACTGAACAGAATTACAATGGAAGTGAGCAGTGCTTAAAGGAGCCTAGAGAGGAAGAAATTCAGGATTTCTCTTTGGTAGTAGACTGCTCTTTTCACTGAAATACACTACTGTCCTCTCCTGCCTCTACTTTTTGGTCTCCCTCTGTGGGAGGGGTAGTGGGGAATGGCAAGAGACACTCTAAAGCAATTTTCCCACTTCCTGGCAGTGTGCCTATTACATGAAGAACTAGATCAACTCCTTTGCTGACAGTTTAGTTTCATTCAGAAATAATCTAAATGCTGTGCATTGTGCTGACCTTGCGATAAAGATGCTTACCGGATCAAGGTCTTCAGGGATTTAGATGAGAGCATGTCTAACTAACAAATCTGAAACAGGTGGAAGATATAAAAATGCACGGTGAGTTTCAGCACTGGCGCCCCGTGGCTCGCACAGGAGCAGAACTTAGAAAGTGAGGAGTACGTACCTAGAGTATATCTTGTGAACCTGTAAATGTTAGACATCTAAATTCTAAAAGTGCAAATTAATTTTATGAAACCTTTTGAGTATGGGTGTCACTGTATCTCTTCTTTTTGTACGCAGTGAAATAATGTAATAAGATTCTAGTCTCATGAAATATGAGCCAGTTGCTTCAGACAAGTAAGGCTTTACGTAGTTAGACTACTTACAGAATAAGGTACAGCACGTCACAGGTAAGATGATGAAATACTGCTTTGTGGTTGAACATGTGCCTTGGTTCTGCTTTGAGAATTCCTCACACAGCATGTGGCTAAGCTACGGGACTCCTCGCCTCAGGACTCTGCATGCAGAAAGTTTACACAGGTTTAAAAGGCAAGTGGATAAACTAATTGAGGAAAAAAACCCATGAAAAGTCACTAAATACACAGGCAGCACTTCTGATGCAGGAGAATCACAATCACTGTGCCTGTCTCTTCCCTTCCCTGGTGTCAATATATTCTTGCCCTGTTTTATTACTTTTTCTGAGTCGCCTGCTGCTGGCTGTTACAGAAAGATACAATTCTAGATGGATCCTTAGACTTACCATCTGCAACAGTACATTCCTATGCAAGGCCAGTTTCAGACTGAGAGTCAGTTGTAACAGCAGCAGCACAAACATAATTTTCAGTGTAAGCACACGTACAGCAATTTCCCTTTGGCTTAACTATCGACCTCAAGAAGGCTATTTTTGATATGCCCTAATGTGAGATCACACTAAGGCATGCTTACTTCCTTCAGGAACAACACAGTCTACCAGAAAACTCAAAGGAGATAGAGCAAATAGCTAATTCCACAGGAAAAATGTTTAGAAAGTTTTAATGAGGACTGTGGCAACCACTGGATTGCTTTTTAAAGTTCAATTCAAGGAAACTGACTTACCTACGCATTCCAACAGTTCAGGGACAATTCATTCTGCATTACTCTTTCCCAGACTGGTGATTGGTTCCTATACTGTGAAGTAAGAGTTTTTTAATATAACTGAGTAATTTCAAAAGAAATCAATACAATGTATGCTTATGTCAGTGCATACAAAGTCTCATTCAACTACAGTTTACTTAATCTGCTGATTACAAATGGCTTCAAATAAAACTTCTAAGATGCACAGACATGATAAATGTGTCAGTATTTCCATAATAGTTATTACATCATTTTGAAGATCTGTTGATCCTTCAGCACTTGACATGGCTTTAAACTGCAGGAATTTGATTGACTATATTTTTGTAATCCTATTGCAGAGACACCACACCTTAAAAACCCTTTTTAAACACTTTTCTCAGCTGTTTTTCTCTTACAAATAAACTTTCCTCTCTTTTATTTTACCTTTTTATTTTCTGAAGAAAAATTTAACAGCTTCCTACATCATATATTGATTATTCTTTGCCCTCAACCTGTTCTAAACAGTAATGGTCAAGATTTTTGCTTTTATTAATGACACTATCAATATTTAATCCTTATGCAAAAGAACAAATTTGTCTTCTAAGCATCAAAGATACATATTTGTAGTTACTTATACAAGTTTTTAACATCTTGCACAGATCTGCCTATTGATTAAGTTCTACTCAAAATAGTTTTAGAGAAGCTGTAGTTTAAAATGCCTTTAAAAATTCCCCCCAAAATAAGTGGACTGTAAATCATGGAACACTAGTGCAGACCAACCATTGGAGTCCTATTGTGCTTAATGCTTTGAAAACACAAAGGAATTAAAGTTCTCTGAGGCAACCAATTTATGTTTGAAAGAGCTGATACCCATCAGTAAGTGTTCCAAGAACAGATGCTGGGTATCTAAAAACTGTTGCCAACCAATACATTAACTGGCTTGGTGCTGTGCCTGAAGACTGGAAACACCGTGCTCAGCTCACGGGATTGGCCCTTCTGTTTGGAAAAGATACCACTTCTTGCTTTGGATCAGGTTTTTCTGTCCCTTATGCAAGGAACATCTGCACATTGGGGAATGTTCTGATACAGCCAAGAGATGTGATAATTCGAGGAAACAGTCACCTTGCTTTCACTCTGTTGTTGCACAGCTTTCTATGGACTGGAGTGGAATCTAAAGCTGTGTGTGTTCCTGCATCCATCTTTTTGAAAAGGGAAAGAATGTTTGATATTTCTTAGATCTTGAAAGTAACTCAAAGTAAATGAAATGTTTGGGAAAAAAAAATTGAGCAATTTAGTTTGCAAGGGCCTTCTGGAAGTCATGTAATCCAAATCTTGCTCAAAGCAGATACAGCTAGATCAAATAGCAATGGGTCTTGTCCAGTCCAGTTTTAAATACCTCCAAGGATGGAGATTCCACATCCTCTCTAAGCTATTTCTTCCAATATTTGGCCAAGATCACGGTGAAAAAATTCCTTGTATGTGGATTTTTCCATATTCCAAGTGGACACACTGCCTCTCACCATTCCCTGCCCTGCACTTGTTCTGTGGGCTGCAAGAGTCAGAACGACGTATTTCAAGAATAGTCCTCTGGGAAAGGAATCCACTTCATTTGCTTTCCCATGGAGATTTCACACAAAAAGACATTGAAACTTGAAATTTGTGCTATTTCAAATACAAAAAATTAAAGGGAAAACATATCCCAATAATCTGTCACACATTTGTTACATATCACAAAGGAGGAACTGTGCTTACCTCCCCTGATGTCCCAGTTAGACTTACAATGCACAGGTAGAAAATATCATGGCATTAGTATCTTTTGTGGAGATAGTTCTGGCTGGAGCTCCATTGCTGCACCAATAGAGAAAGAACCATTTGGGACAAGTAAAACTGGGAAATTAGATACTCTAAACAAGTGATCTCTTCAAAGCAACCCTATTAGAAAGATACTGGACCGTGACTCCTATTTTTAGTGAGGAATCATATTTAAAGTCTCATGTTAATCTATCCTCTTGGCCAGTTAATACCAAACATAATTAATGCTAGATGTGTATATAAAAAAACCCAACAACTGCAACAAACTCTTTGGTACTAAAATAAGCTTTGGATTTTCACTCATAGCTGTACCACAAAGTTCCATTACAGCGTTTGAACAAATTCAGTTAATACACCATCATGATATTTTTTGGTTTTGGTGGCCTGCTGTAGCTGGGCTTTGAAACGTTTGGGGACTTTTCTGCTTGACTGTTGATTAAAACAATAACTTTTTGCCAAAGTGCATCTGATCACAATAATAAACTTTCCTTTTCAGAGCTATAGCTAAATGACTGCTTGGAATATAAAATGCTAATATGTAGTCACTAAAACAGGTGATCTCAGAGGCAAGAGTAACACTGAGCATTCCTATAACAAAAGGGTTTCTGAAGTCCAGATATTTAGCTGCATTTGTTCATTAGGTTCACCAATGTTTTCCACCCTCTTTACAATTAAAATGTTCTGGGAAAAATACACACTGATCTTCAAGCTGTATGTACTCAGAATATTTGCTTACATGCATATATATATATATATATTTAAATTTTTTTCTCAAACTGTCAAATTTTATTAATAATAAAAATACTGTTCCCTAGCAATTCCTGTGAAATTTCTATATCCCTTATTTGTTCTTCTTAGTCTAGTATAAGAAAATATGTGTTTTGATCAATAAGTTAGCTACTTCTGCTTCTGAATATAGCCAGGATGTCAATTCATTTGGCAATAATGTTTTTTTTTCTTGCAAGTCAAGTGCTTTCAGAACCTGGCTATGATTAAAAGCTGTCTCTTGAGAACACCAGGAGGGTTTTTAACACAATTTGCAGACCAGAATAAAATGGTGTCTCACTCTGAACAATGATTGTGAATTTGGGAATCAATAAGAGTTTAGGCATTATTTAGCCAATGATTATTAATTATCATTTTGTGTCCCATCAGGTGGAAATCCTTGATTGGGAGACAAAGAAACAGCTATGCTTCCTAGATAAGGTAAAACACAAATCTGTTTAAATGGGCAGGTGACTTTTTAGAAATTAATAACTTTTCTTAAGTAAACTTAATGGTTATGAAGGGTATTTTATCTCCTGGTAGCTTTTCTTTAGTCATTTGCAACAATTATGCAAACTTCCTACTAACTACCGTGTACTCTGACCCTTTTCCAGAAGCAGTTTTCAGTGCTGTTGTAACTCTTGATCACTGCTAGAGAAGTTGCCTCTGAAACACGAATCAAAAATTGTCTTCCCTTTTTCCTGTCAGTCCTTTGAATCATTCATACCAAGGCTAGACATCTGTAAGAAAGTCACACTGTTACATTCTCTAAGTCACATTTCTATTTGACTTAATTTTTTTAAATCTAGTACTTGTATTTTAAAATATGCATCTTACATATGCAATATTTTTGTTGCCTAGGTGGAACCAAATGCCACAATTAGAGAGATCAGATTGATGTTCCATAAATTATGTGAGTATAACTTCTGTAGCAGCTCACATCACATCAGAATATCCACTATATAAATAGGAAAAAATTACATCGTTTGAAACATGTGATATACCTATAGTGCTGATAACTTGCACATGAATGTGATCACAGTGAGATTTCAGAATCATTATTTTATACTCTCCTAATACACCTTCGTAATTTTTCTGCTGCATAAATTATCATTGATATTAATGTGGAATAAATATTCATAAAAATCTTTAACTAAATCTTATCTTGTTGCGTTGCATTCGTTATAATAGTGGATAACCTAAACCAAACATTGTATGTCACACTATTCTGTATGGTCTTACAGATCCTCGGTGGTATCCAGCAAGGCAGTCAATAAAACTTAACCCAAGTAAGTACTTGTGAGGACTACAGTAACTAAACTCTGAGCAGGGCCCTGGCACAAAAGGTGTACTTTTAATGGCTATTAGCTCTTAAAAATGAGTTTCCAGCTATGTTAGTTAACACTATGAAAGCTGAAGAGAATCCAGAACAATTCTTTGGAAGTACTGAAGTTCCACAATTTTGCCTGGTGCTTGGTAATTAACTGAGGAATTTGCACATTGTTCCAGTGCACTTCCTAACTACACAGCTTTCTAACTTCTGCTTTCAAGACAGGCAGCCCAAAATCTAGATATTAATTTTCCCTTAGCTGCAGTGAGATGATTTCCATGGTGAGGCTCAGCTGAGAGTACTAAAAAGGGCTGTGAGTCTGAGCAATCAATTCACATAATCCTCTGCTCTCAGGCAGGAATTACAGTTCTTTTGAGGTAAGCTAATGCAAAACACATTGCAATGGATGTAACAATTGCTGACAAAGCTGATGCCAGCCGGCTGACTTCATTAATACAGTTGTAGGTGTTGCTACTAGAAGCCTCTTAGTACATGGCCTCAGTGCAAAAGTCTAATGGCCAAACTGTGTAAATTCATCTTAGCATTCAGTATAAAACATAAAATGTTTTTTTTTTCCTTTGCTTTCATTAAACATAATTTTATTTAAACAGTCCCTTAGAAGTATATTGGAAAAGATTAGTGCATTTTGTAAAGTCTACCCATGGAAAAGAGATGTATGAGTACCTTAATTCCTTCTTCAAAGGTCTACCTTGTCAGATTCCTTCATGAATGTTGTGAGACTTGCCATGAGAAAATGCTGGCCTTCTGGAGACTCCTCCAAATCTAGACATTAAAAGCTTGAGTACTAGCTCAAGTCATGTGGAATTACCTCCTAGCTGGTTGTTTGGGAAAACAAAGGCAATGAAAATTTCTGTAGGAGAGATTTCCAGTCACATCTTATCCTATATTTTGTTTGTTTATGATAAGCAATGAGAAGAGTGGAAAAGAGAGGAGAGAGAGAGAGGTGCAGGTGACTAGGAGGTCAGTGAATAATGATAAAGGGCAGTGACTAATCAGCAAATTCTGCTGTTAACAGTGATGAAGCAAGTCTACTAGAATAGGCAGGCAATACATTGGATTGAGAATTCTCTTAACTGTCTTGGTGTGAATAGAGGATCCACATCAAAGAATCTCACAGATTGGTTAAAGCACAATATAAAGTTAATATGTTACCAAAGTGGACTTGAATTTCACTGAAATGTAATTACTTCTTTCCTTCTCAGAAGGAAAGTCCCTGAGGGATGAAGAAATCCTCCAGCACCTCCCTGTTGGCACAACTGCTACCTTATACTTTAAAGATTTAGGGCCACAGATAGGATGGACTACGGTGAGCTATGCTTCAAGTCTGAGCCCTTTTAATGGCTATTTTTTCATAATTAATCCTTACACCACTTTTTGTCTCTCTCCAATATTTCTGCATGATGTCTGCTCTGATAGTGGATGCAGGCAATGAATCCTCATTGCTTCAGTTCATTTAATCAGGGAAAGCAGTAACAGTTACTATGAATGCCTAGTTCCCTGGGAGAGTAGCAGAGGAAAATTTGCTGCAGGGTAGGTTGACTCTACAGAACTAAAGTCCAGGTTCTCAAATGGATTTAGACACTTACTGCAAAATCACTAGGAACTCGGTGTCTAAATGCCTTTGGGGACCTGCTTCACAGGACCTGTGCAACTCCTGACAAAGATTAGGATTATACTGCTATAATGTCTCCTGCAAAGAGGCATGTGAGCAACTTCACATGCCAGTACTTGAAGTCACTTCAGCAAGGAAATTCAGACAGTAAGATCAGTCTGCATGTGACTGTGTCCCAGGGTGCTCGTGTCAGGCTAACAACAGCTGATAATTTCTGCAATATTAGGAGCCATCCACAAGGACCTTGCATATTTACTGTCTTAGCTCAAATGCAAATTCTATCACAGCTCCCTTGGCAGGCAACTCAGCACTGCTGTTTATTATGCAGTGAGGTGACCAGTGACCCTTCCAACTCTTTAGAAGGTCCTCGCTGCAAATATTACAGTAGTTTCAATAAAAAAGCACGACATCAAAGGAAAAGTACCCCGTAACTTAAAGATGTATTTACCCTTTCTTAGCCATGAGACACTAATAAAATCTTGTGTTGACTACAAACAGCAAAGACAACATTAAAAGGAGGTAAAATAAAGAAAGTCAAATGTTCTGCAAGACTGAATCTTTATATTATTTCTTTGGATGCAATGCTGATAAATCAGGCAGCTGTTACACAATCCAAAAAACCAGGAAGACAGGCAAAACCTTGTAATGGCAGTGTAGGCTCCACGACATACATATATTAATATATAGCAAAATTTCACAGTGCAGAGTAACACCAGGCTTCTGCCATTCCATAATCTTTCTTTTACGTTCTGCTCTCCCTGCACTTCAAGCTGCTTCATTCAAACATAAGCCAAGAAATACTTCAGTGTTATCAAATCAAAAAGATGAACTTTTCATCTACAACCAAATCTGATCTGCCCCAGAGAAAATGCTGATTGTAACAGAAGTCAATGACACGACTTTTCTGAGCATCAAAATAACTCTAAACACATTAGAAAACAGTGATTTTGGTGGTGGGTTTTTTGTTTGTTTTGTTTTTTGTTTGTTTGGTTTTTGTTTGCTTTGTTTTGTTGTTGGGTTTCTGTTTGTTTGTGGGGTTTTGTGTGTTTGGGGGTTTTCTGAAAGAAGTACAATCAATTTCCCTTCTTTCTTCATAAATGAGGTATAGGCCTACTTTCCTCATTTACAGAAGTGTGGAAAATTCAACTGTTAATTTTTGGTCCAAAATTAACTTCAGTTTAAAGTGATGTTGCTAAGAAATGCACACCTATCCGAAATGAAATCAAGTTAGAGAATAGCTTCTTTGATTTCCTCTTTTTTTTCCCTCCTTCTTTTTGTTTTTCTCTTTGTGTTCAAATTAAAGATTGTTTGAACACAGGATGAAATGATTGTTTCCCAGGACAACTACTGTGCTAGCTGTTCACACAGGTGGGGTCACTGTGAACATTTACAAGCTGTTTCCAGTTTAAACAAAATTCATTTAGTAGAAGCAGAACTCTTCTTTATCAAGACAAATTCTTCACCAAATTTCATCTTAATCCAAAATAAAGAAACAGTTTTTGAGTGCAAGAGAAGGGTGAGAGTTGCATAAATGTAACATGCATGCATGATTGTCATGATCTATGGGCTGACATTATTATCTTTTCATACCCATACTGTGTCTGCTGCACTGGCAATGGCTGTTTGAATGCAACTGAAGCAAATCATTGCAAAATATTTATGTGCATGTCTTCCAGTTTCACAGCCCAAGCCTAAACCTGCTGTTCCCTCCCTGCCTCTCTTAGCGCCATCCTGGGTCAGTGGAGGTGTTTATCCCACTGCAATAATTATCACAAAGCAACCAAAACCAAAACCATCATTTAATTCAGCTGTCTAATTATTTTCTCTCTTTTTGCAGGTATTTTTGATAGAATATACAGGTCCATTGTTCATCTATTTTCTGTTTTATTTCCGCATGACTTTTGTCTATGGACTGGATGAGAGGTTTACATCAAGTCCGCACCCAGTAGTTAAGTAAGTCCGTTTGCAGGCGTGAGCAGTATTTCTTGTAGTCTTATTCCAAATGTCTTGCCACTCTTTGGGTTTTTAAGCACTCTTAAATGCTTTTGTCTTGCTGTTTCCAGCTTGGCATGTATCTGCCATTCTTTCCACTACATCAAAAGGTTGATTGAAACAGTATTTGTTCATCGATTCTCCCGTGGGACTATGCCACTGAGGAAAATTGTGAAGGTAAATTGTGTCAGAATCTACCCATAGCCCCCCTTACAAATCCAAACTACCCAACCTATGCTCTGCCTCTGCAGCACGGACTTTTTGGTGTGGCTTTTGTAGCACTGCTCAACAAATCTCACCCATAAAGCTGTAGTTCTTTTAGAAGATTTCTTAATGTCACTCTTGTATAACATACATGCTACCATACTATTACTAATATTATAGTAGTCTCGTTACTTTTTAGAACTTTAAACCTTCAGCACACCCTTCCTTTTCACTCAGCCAGATCCTTGGGTGTGAAGGTTTTAGTAACAATGTTAACTTTAAAGGTGATACAGGCAGGCACAATGTTGGAAGAGTTGATTTAAAAAAAACAAAACAAAACAATATTTTTTGTAACAATCATTTTACATCTTCTTTGCTCCATACACTCTCTTTCCTGTTAAGCAACTGTTAATTTACCTTTGATCCAGCGTGAAGCATCTTGGTTGTTCTGCATTTTCTTCTCCACAGGAGCATTCCCTAACGTTACCAGCGCTGCTGTGGCACAGGGGAATTGTTTGGGTTCAGACTCCCTGTTTCCCAGATGTCTGCAGAGTAGTACAATGACTGCATGGTTATGCATGGGTTGTAGCTGTTTTACAAATGTTTGCAACAGAGTACACACTAGTCATCAAAAAAAAAAAAAAAAAAAAGCCTTATACTAAGGAAGACAAGAGATTATCATCTCAACTGCAAAAGCCTATGGTATCAGCACTTGGGTATTTAACATTTGAGATTTAGACAGTCCCTTGTAATTTGCATTACAGCACTGGTTCTTGCAGCAGTGGAAGCTCTACCTTGTGGCTAACTCCTTACTGTCCAGTGGCCCTGGCCGTTCTGGTGGTAGCTTTTGAAATGAAAGAAGGGCCTGTAGTGGAGAAGTGGCCCTTCAAAATAATCTCCCCTAGCAATTTATTGTGCTTCCTGCAGCAAGAGTGCAGGCATCGTTAGAAGATTTGCTGATCTCTTGTTCTTGACACAAGAGTAGCTAATGCATGCTAAACAGCAGATAAATGAGCAACTTTACCTTGAAAAAGAATCCGTTCAGTGTGATAAATCTTCTTTTTCTCGATGCCATCTCTGACACTTACTTGTTCCTTTCAGACCATACAAACTGTTGATGCTAATATTGATATTTGTACCAGTCATTCTGATCACTTCCTCTTTTCCATCTTCTCAGGCTGGTGGCACTTGCTTTCATCTCTAAAGTTGCTCACAGTTCTTACTTTATGTGCTTAGCGATGCTTGAGTTTGATTTGCTTTTATAATTCCATTGACCTTGGTGGTGTTACTCCAAAATTGTGACAGTGAGAAAAATATCACATCATCTTCACTTTTTCCCATCACATCCAAATGGCAGACAAAGCTTTCCCACTTTCAGTGTTTGATCACATAGCAGCAGATATAGGTAGCTTATTTCTTAAGAACAATGGAATGCTGCCTTTACAGGAGACACTTCAGTCTCCATAAGCAGAAATCTGAGACAGGACACAAATCATGAGATTTGTGATTTTCATCTTTGTTTACCAAATGAAAATGGGAAGAAATTATGCCCTACAATACAGCAGCTTCACCTAAAGCATTTCATGCTACATACTAAGATAGTGTAATTCTTTCTAAGATATGTGATTTTTCTAGACATTGCAGAGGTAGAATAGGTTTATCTGGACTTAGTAAACAACTAGCTCAAGGTGAATAAGATAGTGATTAATATACAAAAATTGTGTGGTGATAAAGAAACTAATTGAAGGAAAGTTCCATAAAAGGATCTGTCAGATCTTTAATAATAGGAAAGTACCAGTGGAATTCCTCAAAAATTAGTCTCATGATTAGTCTTACATGGTCTTTCTTTACCCATGAACATTTTCATGAGTAAAAAGAAGGGATATCATCACTATCTAGAAAAACATTTAGAGGAAAGGAAGTGCTAGACCTACATAAATACCATTGAACTGGAAGACAATATAATAAGACAAACAGAAGGGTACATGCTGGTCATGAATAAACATAGGCAGAACATCAAGAAATAGGGATCATCAATTGCAGCAGAGAAGACAAAAATCCTAACCACAACTTTGTGAATTTAGGAATAATTTATTTACAGGATCTCTGCAATACCTGAACTTGACCTACAACATTATAAAAGGTTGTAAAGCTTTATTATTCACCTAGAATATGAAAGATTTGCTTTCTTTCAAAAGAAACACTTTCTGTCAAGTGAGTTTATGAAGTCTGCATGTACTCTGCTGTTCCTAGCTGAACCCCACTGGAGGCTTTGGTATGAGCAATAAGGCTTCTAATGGGATCTGGGCATTTATAGTATCACTGCTAAGGTTCTTAACAGTGGTAGGCTCCTCTTAAAGATCCTTTTCTTATAACTGAGGAATATTCTAGCAGTAAATCATGTTCTTTGGCTGAATAGTACTTGTTCAGTTTAATTACAACATGTATTTTTGGGGGCTGAACCACGATAACAAATCCATTTAATTTTACTGTACTGAAATCCATTGCCATATGTTCCGTCCTGTGCCAAGCTGTGAAGATAGGGAAAGGTTTTTCTGAGGGTGCCATTCTAAGAGTACAAGCAACTGTTTCCACCTAAGTTTCTACAGCAATTAGTGAATTGTAAGAGCTGGCTGAAGAAGCCAGTGTTAGGGAGGAAGAAGTAGTTTATGGATAGGACACTAAATAGATTGTCCCTAACTGACGTCACTCTTCTGATTCTGCTGCATTTCCTGGGGAAAAATGAAGTCATCTCAGGGAAGTTATTTAATTTTTCTGCTCATTTGTCCCACCTAACCTGTAATTATTGGTTAATAATTTGCTCTTTCTCATCAGTTATCTCTTAATATATAATCTGAGAGCAAGGACATACTATGTGCTTGTATTACAGCCTACCCAAAAGGTCTCTGGGCACTTCAGTGGTTTAATTAACTCTGAAAAGAAGGTGGAAATGCAACTGAATGTTTGACACTACTGTTTGCAGCAGATGAGGGGGCACCAGCATTTTCAGAAAAATGCACCATCAGACACTGCAGTCAGCTAGTGCGGGTTCCAGACGCTGAGGTAATCACTTTTTCAGGGTATTATTGCTAGAAATGCAGTTCTGGTATATACAGGGGGAAAAGACTGCAAAATCCAAAGTAAAAGAAAAAAGTTAGACCAGTCAGACAGAAAAGAATGCAGCCTTGGACAAGAATTTTGCCTGCATGGGCAGGAAAGGAAAGCTGTGAAGGAGAAAGCAGGAACACCTAGAAATGTCTAAGGTATAGGAACCTATTTGGAAGGCCAAAAGAAAAGCGTCACCAGAAAGAGTAAGAGGCTCAGTTTGCTCAAGATTGAAAACAGGCTGCAAGAAAAGATAAGGTGAAGGAAAAGAACAGGGGGAGTGATGAAAGGAAGACAGCTCAGTTTTGGTCTTGCTGAAGCCCAGGTGACAAACAAACGCGCCGAGGCACCAGGTTTGGTAAAAGAAAGACTCCAGTGATGAGAGGCAAATTTATGAGTTGTTGATGAGGGTTAGAGTCTGCCTGCAAGAAAACAGCTCCTAAAGGTTACAGCATGGAGGAAGGGGAGGAAGGGGCCAAGAAAGGGTCTCCCCCTGACCTACATATATATAAGGAGGGAGAAGATAAACCTGTCACCATGTTACAGAAGTAGCAATGAGCATTAGAAAAAAACCCACAGGAGGCAGGGCCAAGGAAACCAAACAACAGGTAAAGATTGCCATTGTAAGGAGTTTTTATCATGGATGAAGCCTGTGAACAAGCTCTGAGACTGGTCAGGAGTGAGTCAGTACAGCAGTTAAGGACAGCTATGTTGTCAGAGTTTAGAGAAAGGAAGCTGGATCACAGAAGGAGATGGACAGCAGCAAAAAGGACAAAGTCAAGATATTGCAGTGTAAGTGCAGAGGAAAGCATCAGGCATGATGATTTTAGGTAGGAAAAGTTAAAGCATGGGAAAGAAAGCAAACTGATGGGGTGAAAGAGAAGAGGACAGGTAAGAGAGCATGCAGTGCAAAGTAATAAGTAGGGAAGAGAAGACAGTGCTTACATCTGGTTTTACAAAGACATGGTTTTGGCAGCAAAACAAATCTCTCTTTAACATACAGTGTGTATGTACTTCAACTTTGCCCAGTATCTTTCCAGACAAGATATTTGTTTTCAATAGTGTGATCATACTTTCTAAACTGTTTATAAACTTAACAGCTCCGAGATACTTGAGACAAAATATCAACTCTGTGAGCACTACATCCTTTCTATTATGTCCTGTTATCTGCTCCCACCTTACCACACTTAGTATTGCCATGTTTTGCTGTATTATCAGTAAATTGAAGGATTAGCCCATTGTTATCAACAGTCCTTGCAGTGAATACTGGCCTAGAGGATTGTACTAAAACAAAGAAAAATTGCCTGTTTTTCAGAATTGCTTATATTATTGGGGATTTGCAGCTTGGCTTGCATATTACATCAATCATCCTCTTTACACTCCTCCCTGTAAGTAGAAAAACAACCCACAATGATTTAAGTACTGTTGTGTTTGCATACTAATACTAATCACATGTAAACTTTTTTTTTTAATAGCTTATGGGAAAAAACAGATAAATTTTGCTGTGATCATGTTTCTGGTAGGTTTGTTGCTTTTTCTACAAAATGCTAAAATATCTTGCTTTATTTTTTCTGTTGTATAAGTGGAGGAGTGATTAGGATAAGCAGATACTTAGAACTTGAACATTTGGAACATACTACTAAAGCTGACCACTTGCATGCAGAATAGATAAATCTGTCAGCTTTTAATGTGATTTTCTACACAAGGGAATATTTTCATTCAATATCCATTCCAAGACCAGGATGTTTAACTGCTGGGATGATCTCTCATAACCTTTAAAAGAAGCTGGAACTACCAGTTTGTGACACTACGTTTAAAAGCCAGTGAGTTTGTTTTATGAACTGTTTATTGAGGGTTAAGAATCACAACAGATCATAAAACTCAGAGAACTGGCCACCTAGGAAAGTACGTCACTGATAATGTCCAGGGATAGAGCTTCATTTTGCTGAGCTTCAGAAAATTTTACAGCTTTCCTTATGAATCAAAATTCTTCCTCACCGGTCATTCTCACAGTTCCTAGGAACATTTCATACATGCAGAAGAATGTTACTGTAGCCAACAAAGATGCACCTACATACAAAGATTTTTCCTATATATGCGTAACATGTTTACAACATCAGCTGTTCACTTTGACAAATTAATTGCCAGTGACTGCAGGATCTCGAAGCACCTTCCTAGTATGAAAATTCTGTGAGTTCATAACCTATTCACATTTTCTACAGAGACTCCATAACAGAAAGCACAGAGCTGGGAATAAAACTCAGGAGCTCTGACCGCTAGTCATTTGCTTTAATAGTTATGCATTGCAGACACTGGAGACTGTCCATAATCATATAAAGGGCTCATTTCAATACCACTTCCTTTATAATTGATTGGGGCAGCATCCTTTAAAACCAGTGAAGGAAGCTGGCTCAATTATACTTCATGATTCATAGCAATTATACTCTAGGGAAGAAAACTTACTTAGAGTCCAACCTGTATCTTCCTTGGGATTTTAATAACTTTTGAGAAACCAAAACTTCCAACCCAGTTAATTCTATGATTCTATGCAAATCCATTTTTGGGTGTTTTTAAAGACATAAGAATGACCAAAAGATAAAGCAAGTATCTCCTGGGTTTACTTTTATTCCCTTTGTTTTATTTAGATCTCATGTGTATTATCTAAGCACCAAATTTGATCTTTTGAACACAGAGTCCACATTTTCTCAAAAATATTATAAATATATAACAGAGTATGACATGGACTCATGTTTGAATGAAGATATCTCATCCTCCTGTCAGACAGCACTCTCGCTTAAGGATATTTATTATGTTTATAGCAAATAATTTTCCTTTCCCTAAGTTTTTAAAGGACCCCAGGAAATAACAAAAGGAAGAAAAACAAATAGAAGGGAAGCACATTTTTAACTCTGTCATACTTTTTCTTGCAGCTGTGTGAAGCTGGGAATTTTTCCATTCATGTTGCACTCAGTGACCTCCGGAGAAATGGTAAAAACTGAATAATAATTTTTCACTTTTGCTCAGCCATTCAGTACTACTTAAGTTACTCTGCCTCGTGAAAGACCTGGTCCTAGGGGGTGTTGATACCTGTCAGCTGACTGCTGTGGGAGCACAGGCTGCTCAGCATTGTAAAGATTGTATTTTAAGGGAGATCAGACAGTGCAAAGAATCCAACATCAGACTGTTGAACAGCACTTCTTATCTTACAGCAATTTTTATTGCTAAGGGCCAGGTTGTGTTGGGGAAGCAGTTATATTGGTTACACTAGCAGTGCAAAAGGAAACAGTGCTAGTAAAAGCTATGATTTGACGAGCAAGGAAAAGTAATTTCACCAGCTTCCGTAGGGGGCACAAGATCTCTGTGCAGATCAGGGTTTCTTGGGCATGAGCCAAACATGATCAGCTGCGCCTGCTAAAATCCCATTCTGTGACAATTTGAGAAAACCTTGAACTTCTAAATTTAAAACTTGAGGTACCTCTTCTTACAGGAGTGACTGTGATCAAAGGCCTAAGTAGATGACTTTCTACTGCCCAGAACATTTCCTCACAGTTATCCTATTCCTTCTTGTGAGTCCAGAGGATATCCTGTCTCCCCACATCCTGCTTGTCCCTCTCACAGTCATGAGACATGGGAGTAGACAGAGTTGGGTTATCTTTATAGGAAACAATGTATTTAGGAATGTGAATATTTTGTAATTTGTTTTCTAATCTATAGGATCCAAAACCCGTAAGATCCCATATCCAACAAAGAATCCTTTCACATGGCTGTTTTTCTTTGTATCTTGCCCTAACTATACATATGAGGTATGTATTTTCAAACAAGATGTTCAGATTTTAGCTTTGCTGAATATATTTTCATTTCTTTTGGAATGTTAAACATGGAAGAAACCTCTGAAACAGTTGAGCTCCGTACATTTCCCCTCCTCCCCTACACCCATTAAACCAGACTGGATGAGAACTCGTCTGCCCTTCCTCCTCTCCCGAGGCAGTACTGATGGGCTAAACTTGAACAGATACACTGTAAAGCAGTGCAAATTCTGCCACCAGGGACAGGGAGATTGCCACTGAATGTGTGTTGCAATGAGGGGATGGGGGTGTCTGGTAGATTTGTAACACAAGATCCCAGAAATATCACAGCAGGCAGGAAGATAGGGTCAGACAAATAGAAGACATTGTGCTAGGGAAAATAGGCTGAAATCTTCTTTCCCATTTTCTGAAGTTACACGGTCACTTGTGTTGGTGGTGACTGCTTTAGAAGCTTGAATCAATTTATAATTTCATACTCCTTAATCAGGAGCCAAACTCCCAACTGAGTTCAAAAGCAGATAAAATCAGCACAATAAAATCAGTGTAACATTCACTCTTGCATAGAAGGACAGCACCAGGTTTTAAATTCAGTGGAGATTAACAGACGTTAAAGAGAAGAGCATTTGACTTCAGACTATAGAAAGTTACCATTCCTAGCACTGATGGAGGTTTGAAAAATACAAATTAGGCAGAGAAGCGGAAAGGACATTGTAATGCTTAAAATTACTGTAATAGCTATGGAAGCAAACACGAAGGTTTTGTTTGTGATAACAAGGCACTGTTCGCCATCTTAGCTAAAGGTTGTTAACACTAGAAATTGATTTGGCTGACCTTGGCTTTTTTATTTACCTGTACTAGGACAAGGTTATTTTGATCAATAGAGACATAAATGCAAATGCTGTCACCAGAAATATTTTAAATTTCCTTGGCCAAAACAGGTGGGGACCTGGATCAGTTTCACAATCATGACTCAGTGTGTTCCAGGTGAGTAATGTTTTGGTACTTTAACCTAAAGTGATGTCAGCAGTAAGAGCAAGTTTTTCATCTGATAATGAAATACATCTTTTTCTCCTTTCCTTCCAGTGGGGCTGTTTACCTTGCTTTGCTTCATTCAGATGACAATCTGGGCAAAGGATAAACACTGCACCTACTTACGAGAATTCAAGGATTATCCAAGTCATAGAATGCCAATTATTCCCTTTTTGCTGTAAGAAAAGAAGGTTTAATTTGAATATTGCACAGAACTTCAAGAAGAAAAACCTCATAAACCTCCTGCCAAATAAATGAATTAATTTAAAGGATTTTGGTGCATGTTGAATCACAAGGGAAATTGTATGCACTTGAAAGCTACACTTCCTTACATTCAAGAATTCTCAACTCACAAGCACCTTAAAAAATAAAGCTTCATTGCACAGCTGATAGTCGAAAGCCCCTGCAGTTCACTGTAACCTGACTGACTTAGATTTTTCTGTACTAGTCTATTTAGATTGATGGATCAGAAATACTGAGAAGTCTGTGCTGAAAAAAAGCTCCAAATTTAGCAGTGGAATTCTACAAGACAGAAGTACATTGGAAGGAGGACATACCAGCTAACTACTAGAGCTCAGTTCAGCCAGCACGGGCAGCTGGCCTGAAGACAGTTGCATGATTTGCCTTCTTTGACTTGAAGAAGAGTGTGCTGCCTGGAGGCAGGTGCTTTGTAACAAATAACATTACCAAAGATTATGAATGGCTCCTGGAATAAAGAAATAGGCAATATCTCAATAACCTGATTTGGGTCGAACCCCTAATTTGCCAAAAGAGTCTGAAGTAAGAAGTATTTGTCGTATTTGTGAGTGTAACATCCTCCGTTGGGTTTTTTTGTTTATTTTTGGTCTTCTTCATTAGTAAATTGCATACTAGTAAATAAGGTTCAGAAGCAATCCGATCTATGCTATATCTTTGATATTTGGCCTGTTTTCATGTAACGAGTCCTTACGATTAGACTAAAGGACCTTTTACCCAAGCATTTTACATCAGGCTTCTTGGAATAGTTTTTAATACACTTTTTGTAAATACATGAAGTGACTGCTAGTCCTCAGAATGCTTTTCCTATTTTCAGAGCCAGGGAGAAAAATCAGCTACATTTTGGACTTCCTGTGTTTTCTTTTTCACAAGATGTTCAGTGGGACTTAGTTGGGTTTTGTGTAAATCTAGTAAAAAAGGCTGTTGAAATCTATCTGAAGGATATTTTAAAGAAGCTATTTTAGAATATGAAGAGAATGCATAGATACTGTTTTGTTTCACAATTACTTTATTTATCTATAATGAATGTATAGAAAGATTTTTGCAACTATTTGTAAGGACAAAATATGCAATAAATTCCAGACTATGTTTTGAAATCAGTTGAAATAATTATGGCAAAAAGAGAAGGCTACAGCAGGTTGCTGAAATTTTGCAATATTTTGTACAGTACAGAGCAAGAATATCCTTATTAAAAAAAAAAAATCTATATCAATTCAAGAAAAAAACCTTTCAAAGCAGAAATACATGACCCAGATTTTACTTCTGTTTTTATATATCTTAGGGAAGATTTCTTAGAAATGGTTAGATCTGGTAGATAACTAAAGCAATATGTCATTATGAATTTGTTTTCAGTATTGTTTTTTTCATTAGTTTGCGAACCAGAGAAAATAGCTAAATGTCAAATGATTTCCCACTGAGTGTAGTGTGGAGTACAAGCAGGTTGAAATTTTCCTTGTAAGGAGAGAGAAAGCACATACCTATTCATACTTTACAGCCACTTAATGTCCAGTCACAGGAAAGAAGAAAAATTTGATCTTGTTTAGTAACAAAGGTATCTTTCCAGGTCTCCATGGGAAAACAAAACTTTTGGCAGATTTGGGCATACTCTCTTTCTTTTTAATCTCCATTTTGACATTTGACCTCTATTTGAGGCAACTTTAAGAGGAGTATGAGATCATTTTCATTAATTTTTTTTTTAAAGCATGCTTCTTGTCTGGGTCTGAGATCTGAATTAATTCTTTCCATTCTTGCTGAGACAACCATCTGTTTTCACTGGCAGCCTGGTGAGACAGTGAAGCAATCTCCCAGCACCAGGCCCATCAGCCAGCACTGATGTTCTGACCTTGGTAGTCCCGTGCACTCAGCGTGCAGGAATCTGCTTCTAAGAGCAATGGTCTCTGCCTTGGGACCTGTCTGCTGGCTGATAGCAGCTGACATAAGGGTTAAACAAGAAGAACTTACCAGCCTGAAAGCACCAGACAGAGAAACTGTCTTTGATGTTATTTATACGTCAACAAGAAGGAATGAGACTTCTCTTCTTGTATCTTATAATCAACTTTATGTTAAAGGAAGATTTTATTCTATTGCAAGGACCTGCCTTTCCTTTGACACTGTCACGTCATGTAGTGTTCTTGGCAGAGCAGTAGAAGTTGGCTGTTGCTAGAGCTGTTGTTGTTGAGAGCACAGTGCTCAGAAAGGTGCAAAAAATCAGTATAATACTGAGTGTGGGAACCTCTGTTATAGCCTCGTGCTGCTCTGGTATGACACATCTTTGCCCTGTGCACACCCTAAGCACTGGTGACTGTAAGAACAATCTATGCAACTGCCTGCTTATTCAAAGCAGGGGACACCTTTGCTTCTCGGCCGGCTCCAGCTGCACGGGGATGCAAAGGAATTTCCTCATCCTCCATCTGCTGTTTAGCAAAGTTCACAAAAACCTGTGTGAGGAAAGCAGAAAAGGTCACCATTTTCTTGACTGAGATGAGTTACTGGAATGACCACTCTTCAGGAAGGAGACAGGGGAATCCGTAGACTGAACTGAGGCACTGCATTATCAGCCGGGATCATGATTTCCTCCTTTATTTTGATAAACTTCCCTGTAAATTCCTTTCTTGTAACTTCCTTCCTTTGGACATATTTGCTGGCAACTAAAATTCTATTTTTTCTTAAGGAGGAGATGGGTTCAGCAAAGTTTGCACGGCTTGCACAGTGTGAGTTTGGTTGTGATAGGAAAGAGGAGACAGAATATTTTAGTTGGAAGCTGAAAGACAGCCAGGAATGTCTCTCTAGCAATCCCATCAAAGACAGCTTTGCATATGTGGACCCTCAGTTACTTAGGAAAGCAGACAGATGGGGCCGATACCCTCTAGCAAATGGGTGTTGCCAAAAGTCCCAGTGGACTTCCCAGGTTTTGAGTGTCTAATTGCTTCTCACAGCATCTCTGACACAACACCTTCCAAACCTCTTATTTAAAATAAAATGTTATTCTCAGCTCAGCCTCATTCCAAACTGCTGACCTTGCTCAGATGCTGCTTCCTGAAGGAATGGGTTGTCTAAATTCTGTCATCTGGGAAATGCTGTCTTACCAGCTTTCAAATGGCACCTATTTATACAGGGAATAAGTTGCAGATTCATACTGATCCACCCTCCTTGATGAGAGGCCTGGGAATTTTGCCTGAGAAGAAGGTGCAAGATAATTCTCTACTCTGAACATTTTGGCGTTTCAGTTGTTTGGATACATCTGCATTGTTGCCTAATTCTCACAAGGCAGGCTTTCTCATGGATGTTTTTACTTTTTACTCACCTGATCTAAAGTTGTTTGAGACACAGAATATTCTTCAATATGCAAGTTTTCCTTATTGGAGACTATTAACCGAAAAATCTTCGCCAGAGAGGAGGAGCAAATCTGATACTGCAGCATGTTGTAGTGTTTCTCTCTCTGTAAACTCCCAGGGAAGTTCATGCGTATGAATTGCTCAGCAGGAGCAGGATCTGGAGGCAACCCAGACTTTGGAGCTTTGATTTTCAGAGTGACAATGTAACCGTCTCCAAACCTGGAAAGCATGGGTGGGTTTGGGAATTGGATGAAGAAATGGTTTCATCATTCAGGAAGGAAATTAATTTTCCGCAGCTATGAAAACATGAACAGTATTTGAAAGCTATTGCATAAGATGTAGCTTTGTAGGAAGCCCTGTATTTGCCCTGCAGAAGTGGTGTGTAGCATAACAGTTGAAATGAGATCTGCTCAGATTAGCTGGGCTACCACAGAGTTGCACCCAGGAATGGGTCTGGTTAAACACTGAAGAATGGTACATGTGACATACGCTAAGTTTTCTTATTAAAAAACACTATAAAAATATTCTACTTACTTGTATTTTAGCTCCTGAATTGTGCCTAGGCATTGGAAGGTACCTTTCACCATGATGGCTAAACGAGTACAAAGGGCTTCACATTCTTCCATGCTTTCAAAACAGAGAACAGATTTTTGATATAAAAACCAGCAGATGAACTTTAGCTACTCTTGGATTCTGAATTCTGTGTTTACCTGTGTGAGGTTAGAACCACCGCTCGCCCATCTCTGAGCACACCAACAATAGAGTCCCACAGGAGACGTCGAGACTGAGGGTCCATTCCAGTAGTTGGTTCATCCTGTAAGAGAAATGTTAGGGCAATTGGATTCAGAGAATCAGATAAAAAAGAGAAAATCTATTTAGAATCAAGTCATTGTTTGGACCGTAGCCCATAATTGCTTCTCCACTGTAATGTGTGCCTTGAGAAAGCACGTACACCTTGAGAAGTGTATGAGCGAATGGGCACCAATGGACTTCTTGGCACAAAGCAGAAAGGAAAGAAGTAACAAGAACCAGCAGGTAAGAATACAATGCTGTCTGTGTAGGGCACAGCTACAGGGAAGGAAACGCCTTTCTGGGCAGCAATGCTTGTAAGAGGAGAATGAGTTCTCACCAAGTAATCTTCTTTCTTACATATAGGATGTTACTCAATCCAAGAAACTAATGTAGTTACCCCGATTTACACCAGCTAAGGATCTGGTCCTGCATAAATCAGTTAGTGCCAAAAAATGTAAAGAAAATCTTGGATAGAAAAATTTTCATTGAACATTTTGTCTTAAGAAATTATGAGAACACATTTTATCTGACTGTTTCCTATGCAGGCAGAATACACGTAAAGGCATATTAAATGGCACTGGGAACCATGCTACTAAAATGTTATTTAAGTATTTTTTTTTAGCCTACAGATTAAGGTAGTACAGTATAATCTAAGGAATTTTTGTAGTAATTGCAATTAGAATTTCCCTTTAAAGGTGCAATTATCTGATAACTTCTTTTGATAAGAACTACATTTCAGCATTGCATAGTTTCATATAAATTTGTATAATTTATTCCAAAGATATTAAAGGGTAGCTATCTTCCTCTGTTCTGCTAGAGACAGCAGCAAGGTATTTGCCAGAAGATCATCTTTTACATGAGTAGCTACACTCTGACAATAAGCGGCCGACCGAAACCAAACAAAGATTTAAATTCTGATTTATCTGGATTATAGATTTTATCTCAAAACATTCTTTGTTGAAGATCTTTCTTTCATAATCACTTGGGATTCATTGGAAACATAGTTCTGCATGCCAGTCTATGCCTGAAATTGAAGAATTGAAAATCAAAATACATGTAAGTTGAGGGCAAACCCAAGCTTGCAAGGACTGTCGTAAACCTCTTTGTACCTCTTTAGCAGGCAGTGTTTCGAGGTGTTCACTGCACTGTCACAGAGCTGTGACATGACTCACCAGCAGGACGAGCGGCGGGCAGCCGATCAGCGCAATGGCAGTGGAGAGCTTGCGCTTGTTGCCCCCGCTGTAGGTGCCAGCCAGGTGGTCTGCGTACAGAGGAAGGCCCAGCTTCTGGATGCCCCACTCAGCCACCTGTGAGGAAGACCATGTTTTTCACACAGTGGCTAATGCACGACAGACAGGATTGCTGATACATCGCTCTTCTGGCAGGAACATGACGGTCCCCTGGGTTTTAGCATATTCGTTTTGGAAGTGGACCAGGGAAGTGAAAAAAATTTATGATGATGATGATGGGAGTTCCAACTACTTGAGAGAGAGCCATAAAGCAACCTCAGCTGCAGAGTTCCTATCTGCAGGAATTTAAATTATTTTCTTCTGGAATCTTCATGTTTTCTTTCTTATACATAAACAACTTTAAAGACAAGAACAAAACAGCAACTAGTGCAGTTCTGAGCCATAGCAAATGTATCTTCAGCCTTCCACTTTTGCTGCCACAGTTTTGCAAGTACCATTAATGCCTGAGAACCTGCATTTGTTCGTGCAGTCTTGTACCTAACTGTCCAAATGACAGGAACCATTCCCAGGACTTCAAAACACAGGATGGCAAGTCCACTTTGGAAATTCTGGCCTCTTATGAATGCAGTTAATCATCACAAATAACCCCTATAACTATGAAAAGCAAGATTACTTTACCCTCTTGACTTCCTCTGCTGGAACCCCCCGCAGGCGTGCATATAAGTAGAGGTGTTCTCGTCCTGTGAGCAGGTCATCAATGGCATCAAACTGAGGGCAGTATCCCATGTTTTGATGGACATCAGAAATGTGGGTCAATATACTGGAGAAACAAAGGAAAGAATCTTAGTTCTGTAATACTAGCTTTAAGGCAAAGAAGAACAGTTTGAATTAAAACTTTATTTTTTGGGACAACAACTCTTGTAAGAGGAGAGTAAATTCTTCCTTATAAAATGTTCCACTAAAATATTTGTCTGTGTTTAAGAGCAAGGAGTATATTCTTAAGTCAGCTCTGTCCTCGTTAAGACTCTAAGCCCATTTCCCCTAACCCATTTTCCTATGTAAGTATAGGATAACTTAACAAGAAGTTCTTCAAACAGCCACTCAGATCTTATTTTTTGAGAATGGTGTTTATTTCTAGGAGAATAAAAGCAGTTGATTTCAACTCAGAGTGGTCACTGGCAACAGACAGGCAGGACACAAAGGCTAACACTTTGTTGGTAGTAGGAGGAGAAGTACAAAATCACAGAAAGGTTGCCATTGGAAGGGGGCTCTGGAGGTCACCTTGTCCACCTACCCTGCTCAGGCTCACCTAGAGCAGAGCGCCCAGGGCCATGTCCTGGCAACAAAATAGTTATTGTTCAAATCACATCCATGGATGAAGAATCAAATCCCAACTACATCTAAGAAACCAAGGCACACAACCTGGAAGTAAACTAACATAAGCACATACCAGATCACACTGCAGTAACTTATGCCATTATGCCAGCTCTGTGTAAACAAAGATGCTAGAAACAGCCAGAGGAAAATCCCAAAGCTCAGATGAAAGTACCCTGCTGCACTGGTTATCTTATGTTTGTGAGCTCTTTCACTAGATCTGATTGCCTTGTCCTGCTGTTGGCGTTACTGCTACTTAGCCACATATTTTATAGCAGAGCGTTAAAGGTATAAAATACTTTATGTGTGTTAGCTGTGTTCTCAGTGCCATGGAACTGCTGGGTCATTGAGAGTATGATCTGGACAGTTCTACCCCAGTAAATGCATCATCACAGGGGTTTTTTTAAGGTACTTACCTATTGCCAGCCACTACAGCATCTCCAGATGTCACATCAGTATCTCCAGTCAGCATTTTGAATGTTGTTGTTTTGCCAGCCCCATTCACTCCCAAAAGGCCAAAGCACTAAATTGCAAAATTTGTAATATTCTTTAGTATTTCCAACTTGCAAATCAGTAGTGGCATAAAATCTGAACTGATCCATGGAATGTAATCTAGTGTTATTGAACAACCTACCTCTCCAGGACGGATGCCAACGCAGAGTCTGTCCACAGCAGGCTTGCGCTGACCTGCATAAATCTATGTTGATGGGGGGGGAAAATTAATTTCTATTTCAAGACATCTACAGCAAAGAAAATCTTCTGATTTTTTTTAGTTTAGCATTATTGGCATGAGGCAACTTTAGAACTACGGAATAAATAAAAAAATGAATAAGAGTAAGCATTCTACAAGGTCAGACATTTATTTACAGTAAATAAACCTAGGATGATCCTTAAAAATACCAGTTTTTCTGCTTACAACCATTTATTTTGTATATTTAGCACTAGGAGACAGAGCGAATGCTTTGCTGGGACAAAGTATAACAGAATCACAGAATATTCTGAGTTGGAAGGGACCCACAAGGATCATGGAGTCCAACCCTTAAGTGAATGGCCCGTACAGGGATCAAACCCACACTGCTGGCATCACCAGCACCAAGGCTCTAACCAACTGAGCCAGTCTCAGGGGATCTCTGGCAAGCAAACCAAAGTGGAACAAGACAGCAAGATAGGCTGAAGAATGATACCCAGTTATCTATTCATGAGATCCCAGCAATGTGTGCAATCTTTATATTTGTGTAGCTCCAGCTTGCATTCATTCTTATAGCATAACTCAGATGCCTTCAATGTCTGGAAAGAAGACAGTTTAGGAATAATTGTAGTTCTCAATATGAAAGCAAGCAAATAGTTTACTTGAGATTGAAACTTACCTACGGGGAAAAAAAAAAAAAAAAGGAATGTAGAAGAAAAGACTGGTAGTAGAAATGGACACTCAGTAGGTAAGTCACGTCAGATGATTAGAGGTGAAAAACTCAATTTAAGCAGGGAAAGTTGCATTGTCCTTGCAGGACTTCCCTATTTATTTCTAATCAAAGGAAATAACCTTGCCTTCTAAAATGTTTATTATTTTCTAAGGCATGAGGTTGATTTTGAAAACAATACAATCTGGATCCACAGCTGAAATACATTCTGAAAGAATGAATTTACACTAGATATATTTGTTTCATTCTTCTCAAAATATTACCTTGGTTAATTCTTGTAGTTCTAAGATATATGTTTTGTTTTCTCCATTCATAATTCTTTTCCTTTCTTCTGCAACATCCTCATCTTCACAAATAATAGGTGACATGGCAGTCTCAGCAAACCTGGAAAAACCCAAGATACTGAATTGTTCTGGGTGCAGAATAACAGTGTGAAACAATGGTTAATTAATTGCCAAAAATGTGACTGGTGGAAGTAATGGGACTGAAACTTCACAACAGGGCATTGGCTGGAATATTCCCACTGTTGGGAGAATTCCTGACCTTTGAATGTTAATCTCTAAATATTAAAAAGGGAGGAATTGACTCTCTCAAAAGAACATGCCTTGTCAGTCACTGGTATGACATAACCTGCCCCTTAGCACAGCTCTCCCTATTTGGCTGTTCTCAGCAGCTGGTGATAGTCCCACAGAAGAAGAAGTTTAAGGAGATCTCTCTGTAAGACAGCATTTTTACAACTCTACCAATTAGTACTCTTGTTGGCAATCTTGAACAGGAGTGAATGACCCACTCACACCTGTCTTCATCAAGGAAGATGCACTCTGGTAAAGCAGAGAGGGCAAGTTCACAAAGTGTCCAGGGTACAACTGTCCTGTGCCACAGACTGGAACTGCTGTCTTGAGATGTCAGGCTAGTACCTCATGACACTACTTAGGTCACTACAAACTTTCCAAGTAATTCTAAAATCTCACTATTGCAGTGTCTTAAATGAAAAAATATTACATTACAGTCTTACTTCAAAAACCCCAACTTTTAAAATAAAATATTCTTAAATCCTGTCAAGATAATGCACATTTATAAAAGCTTTCTTGACTCAGGGTATCTATAAATTGAGATCAGGTAAGTAAATAGAAAAGTAAAAAGCTGACAAATTCAGTGAAAAAATTAAAAACAATAAAAAAAAGAGGGGCATAGAGACATAAAAAAGACACTGATCCTGTTAACAAAGGAACATTAATAGAAGCTTTTAAACAAACCATCTTGTGGAGAACAAACGGTGCTGCATAAGGAGATTCAGAATGAAGTACACAACCCCTTGAACAGCCATGGCAAACAGGTTCTTTCCAACAAAGTCCCACTCAAAGGGATTGGAAACATGCTCCTCACCTTTGGAGAAAGAGCACCAGAAAGGAAGGTGAAATACTGCTGGAAAAAAACCACTGCTCTTCAGAACAAAAGGTCTAATTCTAATGGTTTACTGTAGTTTATTTGCTCATGATCAGTCAACAGTTTTCATTTTTCAGTGTCTTACAAAGATCCTTAACAAAATGCACTCCAAGCTCAGCTGCTGCATGAGAGTAAAAATAAATATAAGCTCTCTGAATATGCACTAATTTAGGTATCATAACATGAAAATAGCATGGATTATGTGAAAAGACACCTATTTTCTGAATAAAAACAGATGAGTCCTGCTGCATGACTATTCTTTTAATAAGTTGTCTGCTATTCTTTTAATAAGTTGTCTGACATCAAAGGCAACCACATCCTAAGAGGATGTATTTGAAGAACAACAGTCGCTTTAAACATTAACCAAAGTATTCAAATGAAATGACATAATATATCCTCCTGTAATGATCTAAGAAATTCTGAACAAAGGATAAAAAGACATCAGAGTCTGGCACTGCACAAATGGGTTCATTCCAAAGCAGACTACTGGTTGGGCCATAGAGTTCTGGCAGCAATATCAGAAGCTGTGATTCCTTCAGAGAGGGTGAACTTTCATACTCCTCATTCATGGAGGAAAGGTGAGAGGTGAGAATTTCAGAAACATTACTACTTTTCCAAGATAACACTTCCAAACATCTCATCCAAGGTCAGGACACATGACACAGATATGACTTGTTGCTTACTGGCTTTACTTACCAAACCTTGCATATACTTCAGTCACAGCTTGGTTCATGGCCAAGTCGATGAGCCCACGGCCCAGGCAAAAATGTGGGAAGACAATCAGCACATTTTTCAATGTTTTGTTAAACTTTAGCAAAGACTATATGAAAAAGAAACAACATAATAAGCTGTTGAAACCAGATCTGTTTAAGAAAACATAGCAACATAATTGGAAATTCTTTTGCTATGTCAGAGAAACTGGATGTTCTGTGTTCTTACAACAGAGAAAACAGAGTATTTATCAAGTTACACACAAAGCAACATAAAACGCAGCACAGCAGAATGCTGGCATACACTGCACCAGAGAAGGTGCTTTTAAAAAACTGTCAATGAGGAGAAAAAATAGTCTTTGTGATGAAGTATATCTCTATGTAGCAGACAGAATGTGATTCTGGTGGTAACATGCTGTGGGGCTGTGTTTTGGATTTGTGCTGAAAACAGTGTCGATAACACAAGGATGTTTTAGCTGGTGCTGAGCTGTGCTTGAACTGCATCAAGGCCCTTTCTGTTCCTCATCCCGCCTGGGAGGTGACACAACCAGGACAGCTGACCCCAACTGACCCAAAGGATAACCTAGACCATATGGTGACATGCTCAGCACATGAAACTGGGAGGAAAAGAAGAAAGAGGGGGACATTCAGAGTTACAGCATTTGTCTTTCCAAGTAACCTCTACATGTGATGGAGCCCTGCTTTCCTGGAGGTGGCTGAACATCTGCCTGCCGATGGGACATGGTAAATGAATTCTTTTTTTGATTTGCTTGTGCATGCAGCTTCTGCTTTACCTATTAAACTGTATTTATCTAAACCCATGAGTTTTCTCACGTTTAGTCTTCTGATTCTTTACCCCATTCCATGGGGTGGGGGGGGTGGGGGGTGCAATGAGTGAGTAAGTGGCTGTGTGGTTCTTGGTTGATGGCTGGGAGAAAACCATGACAATGGTCAGGGCTGCCACAATACTGAAAAGTATTAGTGTCTGGGCATAACTACACAGTAGACTTCAGTGCAAACAGTGCAAGCGGCAGCAGCAGTCTAGCTGCATCACCACTGAATCCAGAGAAGGGCCATCTTCCCTCTGGAGATATGTCTACAACAGAGACACGTTTTCAAAAGTAACAATGCTGCCATGATGTCCCACAGACTAAATGGCACTAGATTGAACCCTGTGCTATCAAGAAGCATATCTGTGAATGAAGGAACAGCGG